>NW_026045908.1:5454545-5757575 GCF_023898315.1 Schistocerca nitens | reverse complement strand
GTCAATGTGAAGGTCCAAGGGATACAGTAAACCTGCATTGGTGCATCGGAATCCAATACTGGTCTCCCAGGAGCCGCCCAAAACACAAACTCTGAGAAGATTCACTCTTCTTGTACTTAAGTCGGCACTGTGCCTATTATATTCAATTCCGATGCGATTTCTGTGTTTCATCGTCAATGTGAAGGTCCAAGGGATACAGTAAACCTGCACTGGTGCATCGGAATCTAATACTGGTCTCCCAGGAGCCGCTCAAAGCACAAACTCTGAGAAGATTCACTCTTCTTGTACTTAAGTCGGCACTGTGCCTTTTATATTCAATTCCGATGCGATTTCTGTGTTTCATCGTCAATGTGAAGGTCCAAGGGATACAGTAAACCTGCACTGGTGCATCGGAATCCAATACTGGTCTCCCAGGAGCCGCCCAAAACACAAACTCTGAGAAGATTCACTCTTCTTGTACTTAAGTCGGCACTGTGCCTTTTATATTCAATTCCGATGCGATTTCTGTGTTTCATCGTCAATGTGAAGGTCCAAGGGATACAGTAAACCTGCACTGGTGCATCGGAATCCAATACTGGTCTCCCAGGAGCCGCCCAAAGCACAAACTCTGAGAAGATTCACTCTTCTTGTACTTAAGTCGGCACTGTGCCTTTTATATTCAATTCCGATGCGATTTCTGTGTTTCATCGTCAATGTGAGGGTCCAAGGGATACAGTAAACCTGCACTGGTGCATCGGAATCCAATTCTGGTCTCCCAGGAGCCGCCCAAAGGACAAACTCTGAGAAGATTCACTCTTCCTTGTACTTAAGTCGGCATTGTGCCTTTTATATTCAATTCCGATGCGATTTCTGTGTTTCATCGTCAATGTGAAGGTCCAAGGGATACAGTAAACCTGCACTGGTGCATCGGAATCCAATACTGGTCTCCCAGGAGCCGCCCAAAGCACAAACTCAGAGAAGATTCACTCTTCTTGTACTTAAGTCGGCACTGTGCCTTTTATATTCAATTCCGATGCGATTTCTGTGTTTCATCGTCAATGTGAAGATCCAAGGGATACAGTAAATCTGCACTGGTGCATCGGAATCCAATACTGGTCTCCCAGGAGCCGCCCAAAGGACAAACTCTGAGAAGATTCACTCTTCCTTGTACTTAAGTCGGCATTGTGTCTTTTATATTCAATTCCGATGCGATTTCTGTGTTTCATCGTCAATGTGAAGGTCCAAGGGATACAGTAAACCTGCACTGGTGCATCGGAATCCAATACTGGTCTCCCAGGAGCCGCCCAAAGCAAAAACTCTGAGAAGATTCACTCTTCTTGTACTTAAGTCGGCACTGTGCCTTTTATATTCAATTCCGATGCGATTTCTGTGTTTCATCGTCATTCGGAAGGTCCAAGGGATACAGTAAACCTGCACTGGTGCATCTGAATCCAATACTGGTCTCCCAGGAGCCGCTCAAACCACAAACTCTTAGGAGACTCACTCTTCTTGTACTTAAGTCGGCATTGTGCCTTTGATATTCAATTCCGATGCGATTTCTGTGATTCATCGTCAATGTGAAGGTCCAAGGGATAGAGTAAACCTGCACTGGTGCATCGGAATCTAATACTGGTCTCCCAGGAGCCGCTCAAAGCACAAACTCTGAGAAGATTAACTCTTCTTGTACTTAAGTCGGCACTGTGCCTTTTATATTCAATTCCGATGCGATTTCTGTGTTTCATCGTCAATGTGAAGGTCCAAGGGATACAGTAAACCTGCACTGGTGCATCGGAATCCAATACTGGTCTCCCAGGAGCCGCTCAAAGCACAAACTCTTAGAAGATTCAATCTTCTTGTACTTAAGTCGGTATTGTGCCTTTTATATTCCATTCCAATGCGATTTCTGTGTTTCATTGTCAATGTGAAGGTCCAAGGGATACAGTAAACCTGCACTGGTGAATCGGAAACCAATACTGGTCTCCCAGGAGCCGCTCAAAGCACAAACTCTGAGAAGATTCACTCTTCTTGTACTTAAGTCGGCACTGTGCCTTTTATATTCAATTCCGATTTGATTTCTGTGTTTCATTGTCAATGTGAAGGTCCAAGGGATACAGTAAACCTGCACTGGTGCATCGGAATCCAATACTGGTCTCCCAGGAGCCGCTCAAAGCACAAACTCTGAGAAGATTCACTCTTCTTGTACTTAAGTCGGCACTGTGTCTTTTATATTCAATTCCGATGCGATTTCTGTGTTTCATTGTCAATGTGAAGGTCCAAGGGATACAGTAAACCTGCAATGGTGAATGGGAAACCAATACTGGTCTCCCAGGAGCCGCTCAAAGCACAAACTCTGAGAAGATTCACTCTTCTTGTACTTAAGTCGGCACTGTGTCTTTTATATTCAATTCCGATGCGATTTCTGTGTTTCATTGTCAATGTGAAGCTCCAAGGGATACAGAAAACCTGCACTGGTGCATCGGAAAGCAATACTGGTCTCCCAGGAGCCGCCCACAACACAAACTCTGAGAAGATTCACTCTTCTTGTACTTAAGTCGGCACTGTGCCTTTTATATTCAATTCCGATGCGATTTCTGTGTTTCATCGTCAATGTGAAGGTCCAAGGGATACAGTAAACCTGCACTGATGCATTGGAATCCAATACTGGTCTCCCAGGAGAAGCCCAAAGCACAAACTCTGAGAAGATTCACTCTTCTTGTACTTAAGTCCACACTGTGCCTTTTATATTCAATTCCGATGCCATTTCTGTGTTTCATCGTCAATGTGAAGGTCCAAGGGATACAGTAAACCTGCACTGGTGCATCGGAATCCAATACTGGTCTCCCAGGAGCCGCCCAAAACACAAACTCTGAGAAGATTCACTCTTCTTGTACTTAAGTCGGCACTGTGCCTTTTATACTCAATTCCGATGCGATTTCTGTGTTTCATCGTCAATGTGAAGGTCCAAGGGATACAGTAAACCTGCACTGGTGCATCGAATTCCAATACTGGTCTCCCAGGAGCCGCCCATAGCACAAACTCTGAGAAGATTCACTATTCTTGTACTTAAGTCGGCATTGTGCCTTTTATATTCAATTCCGATGCGATTTCTGTGTTTCATCGTCAATGTGAAGGTCCAAGGGATACAGTAAACCTGCACTGGTGCATCGGAATCCAATACTGGTCTCTCAGGAGCCGCCCAAAGCACAAACTCTGAGAAGATTCACTCTTCTAGTACTTAAGTCGGCACTGTGCCTTTTATATTCAATTCCGATGCGATTTCTGTGTTTCATCGTCAATGTGAAGGTCCAAGGGATACAGTAAACCTGCACTGGTGCATCGGTATCCAATACTGGTCTCCCAGGAGCCGCCCAAAGCACAAACTCTGAGAAGATTCACTCTTCTTGTACTTAAGTCGGCACTGTGCCTTTTATATTCAATTCCGATGCGATTTCTGTGTTTCATCGTCAATGTGAAGGTCCAAGGGATACAGTAAACCTGCACTGGTGCATCGGAATCCAATACTGGTCTCCCAGGAGCCGCCCAAAGCACAAACTCTGAGAAGATTCACTCTTCTTGTACTTAAGTCGGCACTGTGTCTTTTATATTCAATTCCGATCCGATTTCTGTGTTTCATTGTCAATGTGAAAGTCCAAGGGATACAGTAAACCTGCACTGGTGCATCGGAATCAAATACTGGTCTCCCAGGATCCGCTCAAAGCACAAACTCTTAGGAGACTCACTCTTCTTGTACTTAAGTCGGCATTGTGCTTTTTATATTCAATTCCGATGCGATTTCTGTGTTTCATTGTCAATGTGAAGGTCCAAGGGATACAGTAAACCTGCACTGGTGCATCGGAATCCAATACTGGTCTCCCAGGAGCCGCTCAAAGCACAAACTCTGAGAAGATTCACTCTTCTTGTACTTAAGTCGGCACTGTGTCTTTTATATTCAATTCCGATGCGATTTCTGTGTTTCATTGTCAATGTGAAGGTCCAAGGGATACAGTAAACCTGCAATGGTGAATGGGAAACCAATACTGGTCTCCCAGGAGCCGCTCAAAGCACAAACTCTGAGAAGATTCACTCTTCTTGTACTTAAGTCGGCACTGTGTCTTTTATATTCAATTCCGATGCGATTTCTGTGTTTCATTGTCAATGTGAAGGTCCAAGGGATACAGTAAACCTGCACTGGTGCATCGGAAAGCAATACTGGTCTCCCAGGAGCCGCCCACAACACAAACTCTGAGAAGATTCACTCTTCTTGTACTTAAGTCGGCACTGTGCCTTTTATATTCAATTCCGATGCGATTTCTGTGTTTCATCGTCAATGTGAAGGTCCAAGGGATACAGTAAACCTGCACTGGTGCATTGGAATCCAATACTGGTCTCCCAGGAGAAGCCCAAAGCACAAACTCTGAGAAGATTCACTCTTCTTGTACTTAAGTCGGCACTGTGCCTTTTATATTCAATTCCGATGCCATTTCTGTGTTTCATCGTCAATGTGAAGGTCCAAGGGATACAGTAAACCTGCACTGGTGCATCGGAATCCAATACTGGTCTCCCAGGAGCCGCCCAAAACACAAACTCTGAGAAGATTCACTCTTCTTGTACTTAAGTCGGCACTGTGCCTTTTATACTCAATTCCGATGCGATTTCTGTGTTTCATCGTCAATGTGAAGGTCCAAGGGATACAGTAAACCTGCACTGGTGCATCGGTATCCAATACTGGTCTCCCAGGAGCCGCCCAAAGCACAAACTCTGAGAAGATTCACTCTTCTTGTACTTAAGTCGGCACTGTGCCTTTTATATTCAATTCCGATGCGATTTCTGTGTTTCATCGTCAATGTGAAGGTCCAAGGGATACAGTAAACCTGCACTGGTGCATCGGAATCCAATACTGGTCTCCCAGGAGCCGCCCAAAGCACAAACTCTGAGAAGATTCACTCTTCTTGTACTTAAGTCGGCACTGTGTCTTTTATATTCAATTCCGATCCGATTTCTGTGTTTCATTGTCATTGTGAAAGTCCAAGGGATACAGTAAACCTGCACTGGTGCATCGGAATCAAATACTGGTCTCCCAGGATCCGCTCAAAGCACAAACTCTTAGGAGACTCACTCTTCTTGTACTTAAGTCGGCATTGTGCCTTTTATATTCAATTCCGATGCGATTTCTGTGTTTCATTGTCAATGTGAAGGTCCAAGGGATACAGTAAACCTGCACTGGTGCATCGGAATCGAATACTGGTCTCCCAGGAGCCGCCCAAAGCACAAACTCTGAGAAGATTCACTCTTCTTGTACTTAAGTCGGCACTGTGCCTTTTATATTCAATTCCGATGCGATTTCTGTGTTTCATCGTCAATGTGAAGGTCCAAGGGATACAGTAAACCTGCATTGGTGCATCGGAATCCAATACTGGTCTCCCAGGAGCCGCCCAAAACACAAACTCTGAGAAGATTCACTCTTCTTGTACTTAAGTCGGCACTGTGCCTTTTATATTCAATTCCGATGCGATTTCTGTGTTTCATCGTCAATGTGAAGGTCCAAGGGATACAGTAAACCTGCACTGGTGCATCGGAATCTAATACTGGTCTCCCAGGAGCCGCTCAAAGCACAAACTCTGAGAAGATTCACTCTTCTTGTACTTAAGTCGGCACTGTGCCTTTTATATTCAATTCCGATACGATTTCTGTGTTTCATCGTCAATGTGAAGGTCCAAGGGATACAGTAAACCTGCACTGGTGCATCGGAATCCAATACTGGTCTCCCAGGAGCCGCCCAAAACACAAACTCTGAGAAGATTCACTCTTCTTGTACTTAAGTCGGCACTGTGCCTTTTATATTCAATTCCGAAGCGATTTCTGTGTTTCATCGTCAATGTGAAGGTCCAAGGGATACAGTAAACCTGCACTGGTGCATCGGAATCCAATACTGGTCTCCCAGGAGCCGCCCAAAGCACAAACTCTGAGAAGATTCACTCTTCTTGTACTTAAGTCGGCACTGTGCCTTTTATATTCAATTCCGATGCGATTTCTGTGTTTCATCGTCAATGTGAGGGTCCAAGGGATACAGTAAACCTGCACTGGTGCATCGGAATCCAATACTGGTCTCCCAGGAGCCGCCCAAAGGACAAACTCTGAGAAGATTCACTCTTCCTTGTACTTAAGTCGGCATTGTGCCTTTTATATTCAATTCCGATGCGATTTCTGTGTTTCATCGTCAATGTGAAGGTCCAAGGGATACAGTAAACCTGCACTGGTGCATCGGAATCCAATACTGGTCTCCCAGGAGCCGCCCAAAGCACAAACTCTGAGAAGATACACTCTTCTTGTACTTAAGTCGGCACTGTGCCTTTTATATTCAATTCCGATGCGATTTCTGTGTTTCATCGTCATTCTGAAGGTCCAAGGGATACAGTAAACCTGCACTGGTGCATCTGAATCCAATACTGGTCTCCCAGGAGCCGCTCAAACCACAAACTCTTAGGAGAATCACTCTTCTTGTACTTAAGTCGGCATTGTGCCTTTGATATTTAATTCCGATGCGATTTCTGTGATTCATCGTCAATGTGAAGGTCCAAGGGATAGAGTAAACCTGCACTGGTGCATCGGAATCTAATACTGGTCTCCCAGGAGCCGCTCAAAGCACAAACTCTAAGAAGATTCACTCTTCTTGTACTGAAGTCGGCACTGTGCCTTTTATATTCAATTCCGATGCGATTTCTGTGTTTCATCGTCAACGTGAAGGTCCAAGGGATACAGTAAACCTGCACTGGTGCATCGGAATCCAATACTGGTCTCCCAGGAGCCGCTCAAAACACAAACTCTTAGAAGATTCAATCTTCTTGTACTTAAGTCGGTATTGTGCCTTTTATATTCAATTCCAATGCGATATCTGTGTTTCATTGTCAATGTGAACGTCCAAGGGATACAGTAAACCTGCACTGGTGCATCGGAATCTAATACTGGTCTCCCAGGAGCCGCTCAAAGCACGAACTCTTAGAAAATTCACTCTTCTTGTACTTAAGTCGGCATTGTGCCTCTGATATTCAATTCCTATGCGATTTCTGTGTTTCATCGTCAATGTGAAGGTCCAAGGGATACAGTACACCTGCACTGGTGCATCTGAATCTAATACTGGTCTCCCAGGAGCCGCTCAAACACAAACTCTGAGAAGATTCACTCTTCTTGTACTTAGGTCGGCACTGTGCCTTTTATATTCAATTCCGATGCGATTTCTGTGTTTCATTGTCAATGTGAAGGTCCAAGGGATACAGTACATTTGCACTGGTGCATCGGAATCCAATACTGGTCTCCCAGGAGCCGCCCAAACACAATCTCTGAGAAGATTCACTCTTCTTGTACTTAAGTCGGTATTGTGCCTTTTATATTCAATTCCAATGCGATTTCTGTGTTTCATTGTCAATGTGAAGGTCCAAGGGATACAGTAAACCTGCACTGGTGCATCGGAATCCAATACTGGTCTCCCAGGAGCCGCCCAAACACAAACTCTGAGAAGATTCACTCTTCTTGTACTTACGTCGGCACTGTGCCTTTTATATTCAATTCCTATGCGATTTCTGTGTTTCATTGTCAATGTGAAGGTCCAAGGGATACAGTAAACCTGCACTGGTGCATCGGAATCCAATACTGGTCTCCCAGGAGCCACTCAAACCACAAACTCTTAGGAGGCACACTCTTCTTATACTTAAGTCGGCACTGTGTCTTTTATATTCAATTCCGATGCGATTTCTGTGTTTCATTGTCAATGTGAAGGTCCAAGGGATACAGTACATTTGCACTGGTGCATCGGAATCCAATACTGGTCTCCCAGGAGCCGCTCAAACCACAAACTCTTAGGAGACTCACTCTTCTGGCACTTAAGTCGGCACTGTGTCTTTTATATTCAATTCCGATGCGATTTCTGTGTTTCATTGTCAATGTGAAAGTCCAAGGGATACAGTAAACCTGCACTGGTGCATCGGAATCCAATACTGGTCTCCCAGGAGCCGCTCAAACCACAAACTCTTAGGAGACTCACTCTTCTTGTACTTAAGTCGGCACTGTGCCTTTTATATTCAATTCCGATGCGATTTCTGTGTTTCATCGTCAATGTGAAGGTCCAAGGGATACAGTAAACCTGCACTGGTGCATCGGAATCCAATACTGGTCTCCCAGGAGACGCTCAAAGCACAAACTCTTAGAAGATTCAATCATCTTGTACTTAAGTCGGTATTGTGCCTTTTATATTCAATTCCAATGCGATTTCTGTGTTTCATTGTCAATGTGAAGGTCCAAGGGATACAGTAAACCTGCACTGGTGCATCGGAATCTAATACTGTTCTCCCAGGAGCCGCTCAAAGCACGAACTCTTATAAAATTCACTCTTCTTGTACTTAAGTCGGCATTGTGCCTTTGATATTCAATTGCGATGCGATTTCTGTGTTTCATCGTCAATGTGAAGGTCCAAGGGATACAGTACACCTGCACTGGTGCATCTGAATCTAATACTGGTCTCCCAGGAGCCGCTCAAACATAAACTCTGAGAAGATTCACTCTTCTTGTACTTAGGTCGGCACTGTGCATTTTATATTCAATTCCGATGCGATTTCTGTGTTTCATCGTCAATGTGAAGGTCCAAGGGATACAGTAAACCTGCACTGGTTCATCGGAATCTAATACTGGTCTCCCAGAAGCCGCTCAAACCACAAACTCTGAGAAGATTCACTCTTCTTGTACTTAAGTCTGCACTGTGCCTTTTATATTCAATTCCGATGCGATTTTTGTGTTTCATTGTCAATGTGAAGGTCCAAGGGATACACTACATTTGCACTGGTGCATCGGAATCCAATACTGGTCTCCCAGGAGCCGCCCAAGCACAAACTCTGAGAAGATTCACTATTCTTGTACTTAAGTCGGTATTGTGCCTTTTATATTCAATTCCAATGCGATTTCTGTGTTTCATTGTCAATGTGAAGGTCCAAGGGATACAGTAAACCTGCACTGGTGCATCGGAATCCAATACTGGTCTCCCAGGAGCCGCCCAAACACAAACTCCGAGAAGATTCACTCTTCTTGTACTTACGTCGGCACTGTGCCTTTTATATTCAATTCCGATGCGATTTCTGTGTTTCATTGTCAATGTGAAGGTCCAAGGGATACAGTAAACCTGAACTGGTGCATCGGAATCGAATACTGGTCTCCCAGGAGCCACTCAAACCACAAACTCTTAGGAGGCTCACTCTTCTTATACTTAAGTCGGCACTGTGTCTTTTATATTCAATTCCGATGCGATTTCTGTGTTTCATTGTCAATGTGAAGGTCCAAGGGATACAGTACATTTGCACTGGTGCATCGGAATCCAATACTGGTCTCCCAGGAGCCGCTCAAACCACAAACTCTTAGGAGACTCACTCTTCTGGTACTTAAGTCGGCACTGTGTCTTTTATATTCAATTCCGATGCGATTTCTGTGTTTCATTGTCAATGTGAAAGTCCAAGGGATACAGTAAACCTGCACTGGTGCATCGGAATCCAATACTGGTCTCCCAGGAGCCGCCCAAAGCACAAACTCTGAGAAGATTCACTCTTCTTGTACTTAAGTCGGCACTGTGCCTTTTATATTCAATTCCGATGCGATTTCTGTGTTTCATCGTCAATGTGAAGGTCCAAGGGATACAGTAAACCTGCACTGGTGCATCGGAATCCAATACTGGTCTCCCAGGAGCCGCCCAAAGGACAAACTCTGAGAAGATTCACTCTTCTTGTACTTAAGTCGGCATTGTGCATTTTATATTCAATTCCGATGCGATTTCTGTGTTTCATTGTCAATGTGAAGGTCCAAGGGATACAGTAAACCTGCACTGGTGCATCTGAATCCAATACTGGTCTCCCAGGAGTCGCTCAAACCACAAACTCTTAGGAGACTCACTCTTCTTGTACTTAAGTCGGCATTGTGATTTTGATATTCAATTCCGATGCGATTTCTGTGATTCATCGTCAATGTGAAGGTCCAAGGGATACGGTAAACCTGCACTGGTGCATCGGAATCCAATACTGGTCTCCCAGGAGCCGCTCAAAGCACAAACTCTTAGAAGATTCAATCTTCTTGTACTTAAGTCGGTATTGTGCCTTTTATATTCAATTCCAATGCGATTTCTGTGTTTCATTGTCAATGTGAAGGTCCAAGGGATACAGTAAACCTGCACTGGTGCATCGGAATCTAATACTGGTCTCCCAGGAGCCGCTCAAAGCACGAACTCTTAGAAAATTCACTCTTCTTGTACTTAAGTCGGCATTGTGCCTTTGATATTCAATTCCTATGCGATTTCTGTGTTTCATCGTCAATGTGAAGGTCCAAGGGATACAGTACACCTGCACTGGTGCATCTGAATCTAATACTGGTCTCCCAGGAGCCGCTCAAACACAAACTCTGAGAAGATTCACTCTTCTTGTACTTAGGTCGGCACTGTGCCTTTTATATTCAATTCCGATGCCATTTCTGTGTTTCATCGTCAATGTGAAGGTCCAAGGGATACAGTAAACCTGCACTGGTGCATCGGAATCCAATACTGGTCTCCCAGGAGCCGCCCAAAACACAAACTCTGAGAAGATTCACTCTTCTTGTACTTAAGTCGGCACTGTGCCTTTTATACTCAATTCCGATGCGATTTCTGTGTTTCATCGTCAATGTGAAGGTCCAAGGGATACAGTAAACCTGCACTGGTGCATCGAATTCCAATACTGGTCTCCCAGGAGCCGCCCAAAGCACAAACTCTGAGAAGATTCACTATTCTTGTACTTAAGTCGGCATTGTGCCTTTTATATTCAATTCCGATGCGATTTCTGTGTTTCATCGTCAATGTGAAGGTCCAAGGGATACAGTAAACCTGCACTGGTGCATCGGAATCCAATACTGGTCTCTCTGGAGCCGCCCAAAGCACAAACTCTGAGAAGATTCACTCTTCTAGTACTTAAGTCGGCACTGTGCCTTTTATATTCAATTCCGATGCGATTTCTGTGTTTCATCGTCAATGTGAAGGTCCAAGGGATACAGTAAACCTGCACTGGTGCATCGGAATCCAATACTGGTCTCCCAGGAGCCGCCCAAAGCACAAACTCTGAGAAGATTCACTCTTCTTGTACTTAAGTCGGCACTGTGTCTTTTATATTCAATTCCGATCCGATTTCTGTGTTTCATTGTCAATGTGAAAGTCCAAGGGATACAGTAAACCTGCACTGGTGCATCGGAATCAAATACTGGTCTCCCAGGATCCGCTCAAAGCACAAACTCTTAGGAGACTCACTCTTCTTGTACTTAAGTCGGCATTGTGCCTTTTATATTCAATTCCGATGCGATTTCTGTGTTTCATTGTCAATGTGAAGGTCCAAGGGATACAGTAAACCTGCACTGGTGCATCGGAATCGAATACTGGTCTCCCAGGAGCCGCCCAAAGCACAAACTCTGAGAAGATTCACTCTTCTTGTACTTAAGTCGGCACTGTGCCTTTTATATTCAATTCCGATGCGATTTCTGTGTTTCATCGTCAATGTGAAGGTCCAAGGGATACAGTAAACCTGCATTGGTGCATCGGAATCCAATACTGGTCTCCCAGGAGCCGCCCAAAACACAAACTCTGAGAAGATTCACTCTTCTTGTACTTAAGTCGGCACTGTGCCTATTATATTCAATTCCGATGCGATTTCTGTGTTTCATCGTCAATGTGAAGGTCCAAGGGATACAGTAAACCTGCACTGGTGCATCGGAATCTAATACTGGTCTCCCAGGAGCCGCTCAAAGCACAAACTCTGAGAAGATTCACTCTTCTTGTACTTAAGTCGGCACTGTGCCTTTTATATTCAATTCCGATGCGATTTCTGTGTTTCATCGTCAATGTGAAGGTCCAAGGGATACAGTAAACCTGCACTGGTGCATCGGAATCCAATACTGGTCTCCCAGGAGCCGCCCAAAACACAAACTCTGAGAAGATTCACTCTTCTTGTACTTAAGTCGGCACTGTGCCTTTTATATTCAATTCCGATGCGATTTCTGTGTTTCATCGTCAATGTGAAGGTCCAAGGGATACAGTAAACCTGCACTGGTGCATCGGAATCCAATACTGGTCTCCCAGGAGCCGCCCAAAGCACAAACTCTGAGAAGATTCACTCTTCTTGTACTTAAGTCGGCACTGTGCCTTTTATATTCAATTCCGATGCGATTTCTGTGTTTCATCGTCAATGTGAGGGTCCAAGGGATTCAGTAAACCTGCACTGGTGCATCGGAATCCAATACTGGTCTCCCAGGAGCCGCCCAAAGGACAAACTCTGAGAAGATTCACTCTTCCTTGTACTTAAGTCGGCATTGTGCCTTTTATATTCAATTCCGATGCGATTTCTGTGTTTCATCGTCAATGTGAAGGTCCAAGGGATACAGTAAACCTGCACTGGTGCATCGGAATCCAATACTGGTCTCCCAGGAGCCGCCCAAAGCACAAACTCTGAGAAGATACACTCTTCTTGTACTTAAGTCGGCACTGTGCCTTTTATATTCAATTCCGATGCGATTTCTGTGTTTCATCGTCATTCTGAAGGTCCAAGGGATACAGTAAACCTGCACTGGTGCATCTGAATCCAATACTGGTCTCCCAGGAGCCGCTCAAACCACAAACTCTTAGGAGACTCACTCTTCTTGTACTTAAGTCGGCATTGTGCCTTTGATATTTAATTCCGATGCGATTTCTGTGATTCATCATCAATGTGAAGGTCCAAGGGATAGAGTAAACCGGCACTGGTGCATCGGAATCTAATACTGGTCTCCCAGGAGCCGCTCAAAGCACAAACTCTGAGAAGATTCACTCTTCTTGTACTGAAGTCGGCACTGTGCCTTTTATATTCAATTCCGATGCGATTTCTGTGTTTCATCGTCAATGTGAAGGTCCAAGGGATACAGTAAACCTGCACTGGTGCATCGGAATCCAATACTGGTCTCCCAGGAGCCGCCCAAAGCACAAACTCAGAGAAGATTCACTCTTCTTGTACTTAAGTCGGCACTGTGCCTTTTATATTCAATTCCGATGCGATTTCTGTGTTTCATCGTCAATGTGAAGATCCAAGGGATACAGTAAATCTGCACTGGTGCATCGGAATCCAATACTGGTCTCCCAGGAGCCGCCCAAAGGACAAACTCTGAGAAGATTCACTCTTCCTTGTACTTAAGTCGGCATTGTGTCTTTTATATTCAATTCCGATGCGATTTCTGTGTTTCATCGTCAATGTGAAGGTCCAAGGGATACAGTAAACCTGCACTGGTGCATCGGAATCCAATACTGGTCTCCCAGGAGCCGCCCAAAGCAAAAACTCTGAGAAGATTCACTCTTCTTGTACTTAAGTCGGCACTGTGCCTTTTATATTCAATTGCGATGCGATTTCTGTGTTTCATCGTCATTCGGAAGGTCCAAGGGATACAGTAAACCTGCACTGGTGCATCTGAATCCAATACTGGTCTCCCAGGAGCCGCTCAAACCACAAACTCTTAGGAGACTCACTCTTCTTGTACTTAAGTCGGCATTGTGCCTTTGATATTCAATTCCGATGCGATTTCTGTGATTCATCGTCAATGTGAAGGTCCAAGGGATAGAGTAAACCTGCACTGGTGGATCGGAATCTAATACTGGTCTCCCAGGAGCCGCTCAAAGCACAAACTCTGAGAAGATTCACTCTTCTTGTACTTAAGTCGGCACTGTGCCTTTTATATTCAATTCCGATGCGATTTCTGTGTTTCATCGTCAATGTGAAGGTCCAAGGGATACAGTAAACCTGCACTGGTGCATCGGAATCCAATACTGGTCTCCCAGGAGCCGCTCAAAGCACAAACTCTTAGAAGATTCAATCTTCTTGTACTTAAGTCGGTATTGTGCCTTTTATATTCCATTCCAATGCGATTTCTGTGTTTCATTGTCAATGTGAAGGTCCAAGGGATACAGTAAACCTGCACTGGTGAATCGGAAACCAATACTGGTCTCCCAGGAGCCGCTCAAAGCACAAACTCTGAGAAGATTCACTCTTCTTGTACTTAAGTCGGCACTGTGCCTTTTATATTCAATTCCGATTTGATTTCTGTGTTTCATTGTCAATGTGAAGGTCCAAGGGATACAGTAAACCTGCACTGGTGCATCGGAATCCAATACTGGTCTCCCAGGAGCCGCTCAAAGCACAAACTCTGAGAAGATTCACTCTTCTTGTACTTAAGTCGGCACTGTGTCTTTTATATTCAATTCCGATGCGATTTCTGTGTTTCATTGTCAATGTGAAGGTCCAAGGGATACAGTAAACCTGCAATGGTGAATGGGAAACCAATACTGGTCTCCCAGGAGCCGCTCAAAGCACAAACTCTGAGAAGATTCACTCTTCTTGTACTTAAGTCGGCACTGTGTCTTTTATATTCAATTCCGATGCGATTTCTGTGTTTCATTGTCAATGTGAAGGTCCAAGGGATACAGTAAACCTGCACTGGTGCATCGGAAAGCAATACTGGTCTCCCAGGAGCCGCCCACAACACAAACTCTGAGAAGATTCACTCTTCTTGTACTTAAGTCGGCACTGTGCCTTTTATATTCAATTCCGATGCGATTTCTGTGTTTCATCGTCAATGTGAAGGTCCAAGGGATACAGTAAACCTGCACTGATGCATTGGAATCCAATACTGGTCTCCCAGGAGAAGCCCAAAGCACAAACTCTGAGAAGATTCACTCTTCTTGTACTTAAGTCGGCACTGTGCCTTTTATATTCAATTCCGATGCCATTTCTGTGTTTCATCGTCAATGTGAAGGTCCAAGGGATACAGTAAACCTGCACTGGTGCATCGGAATCCAATACTGGTCTCCCAGGAGCCGCCCAAAACACAAACTCTGAGAAGATTCACTCTTCTTGTACTTAAGTCGGCACTGTGCCTTTTATACTCAATTCCGATGCGATTTCTGTGTTTCATCGTCAATGTGAAGGTCCAAGGGATACAGTAAACCTGCACTGGTGCATCGAATTCCAATACTGGTCTCCCAGGAGCCGCCCATAGCACAAACTCTGAGAAGATTCACTATTCTTGTACTTAAGTCGGCATTGTGCCTTTTATATTCAATTCCGATGCGATTTCTGTGTTTCATCGTCAATGTGAAGGTCCAAGGGATACAGTAAACCTGCACTGGTGCATCGGAATCCAATACTGGTCTCTCAGGAGCCGCCCAAAGCACAAACTCTGAGAAGATTCACTCTTCTAGTACTTAAGTCGGCACTGTGCCTTTTATATTCAATTCCGATGCGATTTCTGTGTTTCATCGTCAATGTGAAGGTCCAAGGGATACAGTAAACCTGCACTGGTGCATCGGTATCCAATACTGGTCTCCCAGGAGCCGCCCAAAGCACAAACTCTGAGAAGATTCACTCTTCTTGTACTTAAGTCGGCACTGTGCCTTTTATATTCAATTCCGATGCGATTTCTGTGTTTCATCGTCAATGTGAAGGTCCAAGGGATACAGTAAACCTGCACTGGTGCATCGGAATCCAATACTGGTCTCCCAGGAGCCGCCCAAAGCACAAACTCTGAGAAGATTCACTCTTCTTGTACTTAAGTCGGCACTGTGTCTTTTATATTCAATTCCGATCCGATTTCTGTGTTTCATTGTCAATGTGAAAGTCCAAGGGATACAGTAAACCTGCACTGGTGCATCGGAATCAAATACTGGTCTCCCAGGATCCGCTCAAAGCACAAACTCTTAGGAGACTCACTCTTCTTGTACTTAAGTCGGCATTGTGCCTTTTATATTCAATTCCGATGCGATTTCTGTGTTTCATTGTCAATGTGAAGGTCCAAGGGATACAGTAAACCTGCACTGGTGCATCGGAATCCAATACTGGTCTCCCAGGAGCCGCTCAAAGCACAAACTCTGAGAAGATTCACTCTTCTTGTACTTAAGTCGGCACTGTGTCTTTTATATTCAATTCCGATGCGATTTCTGTGTTTCATTGTCAATGTGAAGGTCCAAGGGATACAGTAAACCTGCAATGGTGAATGGGAAACCAATACTGGTCTCCCAGGAGCCGCTCAAACCACAAACTCTGAGAAGATTCACTCTTCTTGTACTTAAGTCGGCACTGTGTCTTTTATATTCAATTCCGATGCGATTTCTGTGTTTCATTGTCAATGTGAAGGTCCAAGGGATACAGTAAACCTGCACTGGTGCATCGGAAAGCAATACTGGTCTCCCAGGAGCCGCCCACAACACCAACTCTGAGAAGATTCACTCTTCTTGTACTTAAGTCGGCACTGTGCCTTTTATATTCAATTCCGATGCGATTTCTGTGTTTCATCGTCAATGTGAAGGTCCAAGGGATACAGTAAACCTGCACTGGTGCATTGGAATCCAATACTGGTCTCCCAGGAGAAGCCCAAAGCACAAACTCTGAGAAGATTCACTCTTCTTGTACTTAAGTCGGCCCTGGCCTTTTATATTCAATTCCGATGCCATTTCTGTGTTTCATCGTCAATGTGAAGGTCCAAGGGATACAGTAAACCTGCACTGGTGCATCGGAATCCAATACTGGTCTCCCAGGAGCCGCCCAAAACACAAACTCTGAGAAGATTCACTCTTCTTGTACTTAAGTCGGCACTGTGCCTTTTATACTCAATTCCGATGCGATTTCTGTGTTTCATCGTCAATGTGAAGGTCCAAGGGATACAGTAAACCTGCACTGGTGCATCGAATTCCAATACTGGTCTCCCAGGAGCCGCCCATAGCACAAACTCTGAGAAGATTCACTATTCTTGTACTTAAGTCGGCATTGTGCCTTTTATATTCAATTCCGATGCGATTTCTGTGTTTCATCGTCAATGTGAAGGTCCAAGGGATACAGTAAACCTGCACTGGTGCATCGGAATCCAATACTGGTCTCTCAGGAGCCGCCCAAAGCACAAACTCTGAGAAGATTCACTCTTCTAGTACTTAAGTCGGCACTGTGCCTTTTATATTCAATTCCGATGCGATTTCTGTGTTTCATCGTCAATGTGAAGGTCCAAGGGATACAGTAAACCTGCACTGGTGCATCGGTATCCAATACTGGTCTCCCAGGAGCCGCCCAAAGCACAAACTCTGAGAAGATTCACTCTTCTTGTACTTAAGTCGGCACTGTGCCTTTTATATTCAATTCCGATGCGATTTCTGTGTTTCATCGTCAATGTGAAGGTCCAAGGGATACAGTAAACCTGCACTGGTGCATCGGAATCCAATACTGGTCTCCCAGGAGCCGCCCAAAGCACAAACTCTGAGAAGATTCACTCTTCTTGTACTTAAGTCGGCACTGTGTCTTTTATATTCAATTCCGATCCGATTTCTGTGTTTCATTGTCAATGTGAAAGTCCAAGGGATACAGTAAACCTGCACTGGTGCATCGGAATCAAATACTGGTCTCCCAGGATCCGCTCAAAGCACAAACTCTTAGGAGACTCACTCTTCTTGTACTTAAGTCGGCATTGTGCCTTTTATATTCAATTCCGATGCGATTTCTGTGTTTCATTGTCAATGTGAAGGTCCAAGGGATACAGTAAACCTGCACTGGTGCATCGGAATCGAATACTGGTCTCCCAGGAGCCGCCCAAAGCACAAACTCTGAGAAGATTCACTCTTCTTGTACTTAAGTCGGCACTGTGCCTTTTATATTCAATTCCGATGCGATTTCTGTGTTTCATCGTCAATGTGAAGGTCCAAGGGATACAGTAAACCTGCATTGGTGCATCGGAATCCAATACTGGTCTCCCAGGAGCCGCCCAAAACACAAACTCTGAGAAGATTCACTCTTCTTGTACTTAAGTCGGCACTGTGCCTTTTATATTCAATTCCGATGCGATTTCTGTGTTTCATCGTCAATGTGAAGGTCCAAGGGATACAGTAAACCTGCATTGGTGCATCGGAATCTAATACTGGTCTCCCAGGAGCCGCTCAAAGCACAAACTCTGAGAAGATTCACTCTTCTTGTACTTAAGTCGGCACTGTGCCTTTTATATTCAATTCCGATGCGATTTCTGTGTTTCATCGTCAATGTGAAGGTCCAAGGGATACAGTAAACCTGCACTGGTGCATCGGAATCCAATACTGGTCTCCCAGGAGCCGCCCAAAACACAAACTCTGAGAAGATTCACTCTTCTTGTACTTAAGTCGGCACTGTGCCTTTTATATTCAATTCCGAAGCGATTTCTGTGTTTCATCGTCAATGTGAAGGTCCAAGGGATACAGTAAACCTGCACTGGTGCATCGGAATCCAATACTGGTCTCCCAGGAGCCGCCCAAAGCACAAACTCTGAGAAGATTCACTCTTCTTGTACTTAAGTCGGCACTGTGCCTTTTATATTCAATTCCGATGCGATTTCTGTGTTTCATCGTCAATGTGAGGGTCCAAGGGATACAGTAAACCTGCACTGGTGCATCGGAATCCAATACTGGTCTCCCAGGAGCCGCCCAAAGGACAAACTCTGAGAAGATTCACTCTTCCTTGTACTTAAGTCGGCATTGTGCCTTTTATATTCAATTCCGATGCGATTTCTGTGTTTCATCGTCAATGTGAAGGTCCAAGGGATACAGTAAACCTGCACTGGTGCATCGGAATCCAATACTGGTCTCCCAGGAGCCGCCCAAAGCACAAACTCTGAGAAGATACACTCTTCTTGTACTTAAGTCGGCACTGTGCCTTTTATATTCAATTCCGATGCGATTTCTGTGTTTCATCGTCATTCTGAAGGTCCAAGGGTTACAGTAAACCTGCACTGGTGCATCTGAATCCAATACTGGTCTCCCAGGAGCCGCTCAAACCACAAACTCTTAGGAGACTCACTCTTCTTGTACTTAAGTCGGCATTGTGCCTTTGATATTTAATTCCGATGCGATTTCTGTGATTCATCGTCAATGTGAAGGTCCAAGGGATAGAGTAAACCTGCACTGGTGCATCGGAATCTAATACTGGTCTCCCAGGAGCCGCTCAAAGCACAAACTCTGAGAAGATTCACTCTTCTTGTACTGAAGTCGGCACTGTGCCTTTTATATTCAATTCCGATGCGATTTCTGTGTTTCATCGTCAACGTGAAGGTCCAAGGGATACAGTAAACCTGCACTGGTGCATCGGAATCCAATACTGGTCTCCCAGGAGCCGCTCAAAACACAAACTCTTAGAAGATTCAATCTTCTTGTACTTAAGTCGGTATTGTGCCTTTTATATTCAATTCCAATGCGATATCTGTGTTTCATTGTCAATGTGAACGTCCAAGGGATACAGTAAACCTGCACTGGTGCATCGGAATCTAATACTGGTCTCCCAGGAGCCGCTCAAAGCACGAACTCTTAGAAAATTCACTCTTCTTGTACTTAAGTCGGCATTGTGCCTCTGATATTCAATTCCTATGCGATTTCTGTGTTTCATCGTCAATGTGAAGGTCCAAGGGATACAGTACACCTGCACTGGTGCATCTGAATCTAATACTGGTCTCCCAGGAGCCGCTCAAACACAAACTCTGAGAAGATTCACTCTTCTTGTACTTAGGTCGGCACTGTGCCTTTTATATTCAATTCCGATGCGATTTCTGTGTTTCATTGTCAATGTGAAGGTCCAAGGGATACAGTACATTTGCACTGGTGCATCGGAATCCAATACTGGTCTCCCAGGAGCCGCCCAAACACAATCTCTGAGAAGATTCACTCTTCTTGTACTTAAGTCGGTATTGTGCCTTTTATATTCAATTCCAATGCGATTTCTGTGTTTCATTGTCAATGTGAAGGTCCAAGGGATACAGTAAACCTGCACTGGTGCATCGGAATCCAATACTGGTCTCCCAGGAGCCGCCCAAACACAAACTCTGAGAAGATTCACTCTTCTTGTACTTACGTCGGCACTGTGCCTTTTATATTCAATTCCTATGCGATTTCTGTGTTTCATTGTCAATGTGAAGGTCCAAGGGATACAGTAAACCTGCACTGGTGCATCGGAATCCAATACTGGTCTCCCAGGAGCCACTCAAACCACAAACTCTTAGGAGGCACACTCTTCTTATACTTAAGTCGGCACTGTGTCTTTTATATTCAATTCCGATGCGATTTCTGTGTTTCATTGTCAATGTGAAGGTCCAAGGGATACATTACATTTGCACTGGTGCATCGGAATCCAATACTGGTCTCCCAGGAGCCGCTCAAACCACAAACTCTTAGGAGACTCACTCTTCTGGCACTTAAGTCGGCACTGTGTCTTTTATATTCAATTCCGATGCGATTTCTGTGTTTCATTGTCAATGTGAAAGTCCAAGGGATACAGTAAACCTGCACTGGTGCATCGGAATCCAATACTGGTCTCCCAGGAGCCGCTCAAACCACAAACTCTTAGGAGACTCACTCTTCTTGTACTTAAGTCGGCACTGTGCCTTTTATATTCAATTCCGATGCGATTTCTGTGTTTCATCGTCAATGTGAAGGTCCAAGGGATACAGTAAACCTGCACTGGTGCATCGGAATCCAATACTGGTCTCCCAGGAGACGCTCAAAGCACAAACTCTTAGAAGATTCAATCTTCTTGTACTTAAGTCGGTATTGTGCCTTTTATATTCAATTCCAATGCGATTTCTGTGTTTCATTGTCAATGTGAAGGTCCAAGGGATACAGTAAACCTGCACTGGTGCATCGGAATCTAATACTGTTCTCCCAGGAGCCGCTCAAAGCACGAACTCTTAGAAAATTCACTCTTCTTGTACTTAAGTCGGCATTGTGCCTTTGATATTCAATTGCGATGCGATTTCTGTGTTTCATCGTCAATGTGAAGGTCCAAGGGATACAGTACACCTGCACTGGTGCATCTGAATCTAATACTGGTCTCCCAGGAGCCGCTCAAACATAAACTCTGAGAAGATTCACTCTTCTTGTACTTAGGTCGGCACTGTGCATTTTATATTCAATTCCGATGCAATTTCTGTGTTTCATCGTCAATGTGAAGGTCCAAGGGATACAGTAAACCTGCACTGGTTCATCGGAATCTAATACTGGTCTCCCAGAGGCCGCTCAAACCACAAACTCTGAGAAGATTCACTCTTCTTGTACTTAAGTCTGCACTGTGCCTTTTATATTCAATTCCGATGCGATTTTTGTGTTTCATTGTCAATGTGAAGGTCCAAGGGATACACTACATTTGCACTGGTGCATCGGAATCCAATACTGGTCTCCCAGGAGCCGCCCAAGCACAAACTCTGAGAAGATTCACTCTTCTTGTACTTAAGTCGGTATTGTGCCTTTTATATTCAATTCCAATGCGATTTCTGTGTTTCATTGTCAATGTGAAGGTCCAAGGGATACAGTAAACCTGCACTGGTGCATCGGAATCCAATACTGGTCTCCCAGGAGCCGCCCAAACACAAACTCCGAGAAGATTCACTCTTCTTGTACTTACGTCGGCACTGTGCCTTTTATATTCAATTCCGATGCGATTTCTGTGTTTCATTGTCAATGTGAAGGTCCAAGGGATACAGTAAACCTGAACTGGTGCATCGGAATCCAATACTGGTCTCCCAGGAGCCACTCAAACCACAAACTCTTAGGAGGCTCACTCTTCTTATACTTAAGTCGGCACTGTGTCTTTTATATTCAATTCCGATGCGATTTCTGTGTTTCATTGTCAATGTGAAGGTCCAAGGGATACAGTACATTTGCACTGGTGCATCGGAATCCAATACTGGTCTCCCAGGAGCCGCTCAAACCACAAACTCTTAGGAGACTCACTCTTCTGGTACTTAAGTCGGCACTGTGTCTTTTATATTCAATTCCGATGCGATTTCTGTGTTTCGTTGTCAATGTGAAAGTCCAAGGGATACAGTAAACCTGCACTGGTGCATCGGAATCCAATACTGGTCTCCCAGGAGCCGCCCAAAGCACAAACTCTGAGAAGATTCACTCTTCTTGTACTTAAGTCGGCACTGTGCCTTTTATATTCAATTCCGATGCGATTTCTGTGTTTCATCGTCAATGTGAAGGTCCAAGGGATACAGTAAACCTGCACTGGTGCATCGGAATCCAATACTGGTCTCCCAGGAGCCGCCCAAAGGACAAACTCTGAGAAGATTCACTCTTCTTGTACTTAAGTCGGCATTGTGCATTTTATATTCAATTCCGATGCGATTTCTGTGTTTCATTGTCAATGTGAAGGTCCAAGGGATACAGTAAACCTGCACTGGTGCATCTGAATCCAATACTGGTCTCCCAGGAGTCGCTCAAACCACAAACTCTTAGGAGACTCACTCTTCTTGTACTTAAGTCGGCATTGTGCCTTTGATATTCAATTCCGATGCGATTTCTGTGATTCATCGTCAATGTGAAGGTCCAAGGGATACGGTAAACCTGCACTGGTGCATCGGAATCCAATACTGGTCTCCCAGGAGCCGCTCAAAGCACAAACTCTTAGAAGATTCAATCTTCTTGTACTTAAGTCGGTATTGTGCCTTTTATATTCAATTCCAATGCGATTTCTGTGTTTCATTGTCAATGTGAAGGTCCAAGGGATACAGTAAACCTGCACTGGTGCATCGGAATCTAATACTGGTCTCCCAGGAGCCGCTCAAAGCACGAACTCTTAGAAAATTCACTCTTCTTGTACTTAAGTCGGCATTGTGCCTTTGATATTCAATTCCTATGCGATTTCTGTGTTTCATCGTCAATGTGAAGGTCCAAGGGATACAGTACACCTGCACTGGTGCATCTGAATCTAATACTGGTCTCCCAGGAGCCGCTCAAACACAAACTCTGAGAAGATTCACTCTTCTTGTACTTAGGTCGGCACTGTGCCTTTTATATTCAATTCCGATGCGATTACTGTGTTTCATGGTCAATGTGAAGGTCCAAGGGATACAGTAAACCTGCACTGGTTCATCGGAATCTAATACTGGTCTCCCAGAAGCCGCTCAAAGCACAAACTCTGAGAAGATTCACTCTTCTTGTACTTAAGTCTGCACTGTGCCATTTATATTCAATTCCGATGCGATTTCTGTGTTTCATTGTCAATGTGAAGGTCCAAGGGTTACAGTACATTTGCACTGGTGCATCGGAATCCAATACTGGTCTCCCAGGAGCCGCTCCAACCACAAACTCTTAGGAGACTCACTCTTTTGGTACTTAAGTCGGCACCGTGTCATTTATATTCAATTCCGATGCGATTTCTGTGTTTCATTGTCAATGTCAAAGTCCAAGGGATACAGTAAACCTGCACTGGTGCATCGGAATCCAATACTGGTCTCCCAGGAGCCGCTCAAACCACAAACTCTTAGGAGACTCACTCTTCTTGTACTTAAGTCGCCACTGTGTCTTTTATATTCAATTCCGATGCGATTTCTGTGATTCATTGTCAATGTGAAGGTCCAAGGGATACAGTAAACCTGCACTGGTGCATCGGAATCCAATACTGGTCTCCCAGGATCCGCTCAAACCACAAACTCTTAGGAGACTCACTCTTCTTGTACTTAAGTCGGCATTGTGCCTTTTATATTCAATTCCGAAGCGATATCTGTGTTTCATTGTCAATGTGAAGGTCCAAGGTATACAGTAAACCTGCACTGGTGCATCGGAATCCTATACTGGTCTCCCAGGATCCGCTCAAAGCACAAACTCTTAGGAGACTCACTCTTCTTGTACTTAAGTCGGCATTGTGCATTTTATATTCAATTCCGATGCGATTTCTGTGTTTCATCGTCAATTTGAAGGTCCAAGGGATACAGTAAACCTGCACTGGTGCATCGGAATCCAATGCTGGCCTCCCAGGATCCGCTCAAAGCATAAACTCTTAGGAAACTCACTCTTCTTGTACTTAAGTCGGCATTGTGCCTTTTATATTCAATTCCGATGCGATATCTGTGTTTCATCGTCAATTTGAAGGTCCAAGGGATACAGTAAACCTGCACTGGTGCATCGGAATCCAATACTGGTCTCCCAGGAGCCGCTGAAACCACAAACTCTTAGGAGACTCACTCTTCTTGTACTTAAGTCGGCATTGTGCCTTTTATATTCAATTCCGATGCGATTTCTGTGTTTCATCGTCAATGTGAATGTCCAAGGGATACAGCAAAACCTGCACTGGTGCATCGGAATCCAATACTGGTCTCCCAGGAGCCGCCCAAAGCACAAACTCTTAGGAGACTCACTCTTCTTGTACTTAAGTCGGCACTGTGCCTTTTATATTCAATTCTGATGCGATTTCTGTGTTTCATCGTCAATGTGAAGGTCCAAGGGATACAGTAAACCTGCACTGGTGCATCGGAATCCAATACTGGTCTCCCAGGAGCCGCCCAAAGCACAAATTCTGAGAAGATTCACTCTTCTTGTACTTAATCGGCACTGTGACTTTTGTATTCAATTCCGATGCGATTTCTGTGTTTCATCGTCAATGTGAAGGACCAAGGGATACAGTAAACCTGCACTGGTGCATCGGAATCCAATACTGGTCTCCCAGGAGCCGCTCAAAGCACAAACTCTGAGAAGATTCAATCTTCTTGTACTTAAGTCGGCACTGTGCCTTTTATATTCAATTCCGATGCAATTTCTGTGTTTCATCGTCAATGTGAAGGTCCAAGGGATACAATAAACCTGCACTGGTGCATCGGAATCCAATACTGGTCTCCCAGGATCCGCTCAAAGCACAAACTCTGAGAAGATTCACTCTTCTTGTACTTAAGTCGGCACTGTGAATTTTATATTCAATTCCGATGCGATTTCTGTGTTTCATCGTCAATGTGAAGGTCCAAGGGATACAGTAAACCTGCACTGGTGCATCGGAATCCAATACTGGTCTCCCAGGAGCCGCTCAAAGCACAAACTCTGAGAAGATTCACTCTTCTTGTACTTAAGTCTGCACTGTGCCTTTTATATTCAATTCCGATGCGATTTCTGTGTTTCATTGTCAATGTGAAGGTCCAAGGGATACAATAAACCTGCACTGGTGCATCGGAAACCAATACTGGTCTCCCAGGAGCCGCTCAAAGCACAAACTCTGAGAAGATTCACTCTTCTTGTACTTAAGTCGGCATTGTGCATTTTATATTCAATTCCGATGCGATTTCTGTGTTTCATCGTCAATGTGAAGGTCCAAGGGATACAGTAAACCTGCACTTGTGCATCGGAATCCAATACTGGTCTCCCAGGAGCCACCCAAAGCACAAACTCTGAGAAGATTCACTCTTCTTGTACTTAAGTCGGCACTGTGCCTTTTATATTCAATTCCGATGCGATTTCTGTGTTTCATCGTCAATGTGAAGGTCCAAGGGATACAGTAAACCTGCACTGGTGCATCGGAATCCAATACTGGTCTCCCAGGAGCCGCCCAAAGCACAAACTATGAGAAGATTCACTCTTCTTGTACATAATTTGGCACTGTGTCTTTTATATTCAATTCCGATGCGATTTCTGTGTTTCATTGTCAATGTGAAGGTCCAAGGGATACAGTAAACCTGCACTGGTGCATCGGAATGCAATACTGGTCTCCCAGGATCCGCTCAAAGCACAAACTCTTTGGAGACTCACTCTTCTTGTACTTAAGTCGGCATTGTGCCTTTTATATTCAATTGCGATGCGATTTCTGTGTTTCATTGTCAATGTGAAGGTCCAAGGGATACAGTAAACCTGCACTGGTGCATCGGAATCCAATACTGGTCTCCCAGGAGCCGCCCAAAGCACAAACTCTGAGAAGATTCACTCTTCTTGTACTTAAGTCGGCACTGTGCATTTTATATTCAATTCCGATGCGATTTCTGTGTTTCATCGTCAATGTGAAGGTCCAAGGGATACAGTAAATCTGCACTGGTGCATCGGAATCCAATACTGGTCTCCCAGGAGCCACCCAAAACACAAACTCTGAGAAGATTCACTCTTCTTGTACTTAAGTCGGCACTGTGCCTTTTATATTCAATTCCGATGCGATTTCTGTGTTTCATCGTCAATGTGAAGGTCCAAGGGATACAGTAAACCTGCACTGGTGCATCGGAATCCAATACTGGTCTCCCAGGAGCCGCCCAAATCACAAACTCTGAGAAGATTCACTCTTCTTGTACTTAAGTCGGCACTGTGCCTTTTATATTCAATTCCGATGCGATTTCTGTGTTTCATCGTCAATCTGAAGGTCCAAGGGATACAGTAAACCTGCACTGGTGCATCGGAATCCAATACTGGTCTCCCAGGAGCCGCCCAAAGCACAAACTCTGAGAAGATTCACTCTTCTGTACTTAAGTCGGCACTAAGCCTTTTATATTCAATTCCGATGCGATTTCTGTGTTTAATCGTCAATGTGAAGGTCCAAGGGATACAGTAAACCTGCACTGGTGCATCGGAATCCAATACTGGTCTCCCAGGAGCCGCCCAAAGCACAAAATCTGAGAAGATTCACTCCTCTTGTACTTAAGTTGGCATTGTGCCTTTTATATTCAATTCCGATGCGATTTCTGTGTTTCATCGTCAATGTGAAGGTCCAAGGGATACAGTAAACCTGCACTGGTGCATCGGAATCCAATACTGGTCTCCCAGGAGCCGCCCAAAGCACAAACTCTGAGAAGATTCACTCTTCTTGTACTTAAGTCGGCACTGTGTTTTTTATATTCAATTCCGATGCGATTTCTGTGTTTCATTGTCAATGTGAAGGTCCGAGGGATACAGTAAACCTGCACTGGTGCATCGGAATCCAATACTGGCCTCCCAGGATCCGCTCAAAGCACAAACTCTTAGGAGACTCACTGTTCTCTTACTTAAGTCGGCATTGTGCCTTTTATATTCAATTCCGATGCGATTTCTGTGTTTCATTGTCAATGTGAAGGTCCAAGGGATACAGTAAACCTGCACTGGTGCATCGGAATCCAATACTGGTCTCCCAGGAGCCGCTCAAAGCACAAACTCTGAGAAGATTCACTCTTCTTGTACTTAAGTCGGCACTGTGCGTTTTATATTCAATTCCGATGCGATTTCTGTGTTTCATTGTCAATGTGAAGGTCCAAGGGATACAGTAAACCTGCACTGGTGCATCGGAATCCAATACTGGTCTCCCAGGAGCCGCTCAAAGCACAAACTCTGAGAAGATTCACTCTTCTTGTACTTAAGTCGGCACTGTGCGTTTTATATTCAATTCCGATGCGATTTCTGTGTTTCATTGTCAATGTGAAGGTCCAAGGGATACAGTAAACCTGCACTGGTGCATCGGAAACCAATACTGGTCTCCCAGGAGCCGCTCAAAGCACAAACTCTGAGAAGATTCACTCTTCTTGTACTTAAGTCGGCATTGTGCATTTTATATTCAATTCCGATGCGATTTCTGTGTTTCATCGTCAATGTGAAGGTCCAAGGGATACAGTAAACCTGCACTGGTGCATCGGAATCCAATACTGGTCTCCCAGGAGCCGCCCAAATCACAAACTCTGAGAAGATTCACTCTTCTTGTACTTAAGTCTGCACTGTGCCTTTTATATTCAATTCCGATGCGATTTCTGTGTTTCATCGTCAATGTGAAGGTCCAAGGGATACAGTAAACCTGCACTGGTTTATCGGAATCCAATACTGGTCTCCCAGGAGCCGCCCAAAGCACAAACTCTGAGAAGATTCACTCTTCTTGTACATAAGTCGGCACTGTGTCTTTTATATTCAATTCCGATGCGATTTCTGTGTTTCAGTGTCAATGTGAAGTTCCAAGGGATACAGTAAACCTGCACTGGTGCATCGGAATCCAATACTGGTCTCCCAGGATCCGCTCAAAGCACAAACTCTTAGGAGACTCACTCTTCTTGTACTTAAGTCGGCATTGTGCCTTTTATATTCAATTGCGATGCTATTTCTGTGTTTCATTGTCAATGTGAAGGTCCAAGGGATACAGTAAACCTGCACTGGTTCATCGGAATCCAATACTGGTCTCCCAGGAGCCGCCCAAAGCACAAACTCTGAGAAGATTCACTCTTCTTGTACTTAAGTCGGCACTGTGCCTTTTATATTCAATTCCGATGCGATTTCTGTGTTTCATCGTCAATGTGAAGGTCCAAGGGATACAGTAAATCTGCACTGGTGCATCGGAATCCAATACTGGTCTCCCAGGAGCCACCCAAAACACAAACTCTGAGAAGATTCACTCTTCTTGTACTTAAGTCGGCACTGTGCCTTTTATATTCAATTCCGATGCGATTTCTGTGTTTCATCGTCAATGTGAAGGTCCATGGGATACAGTAAACCTGCACTGGTGCATCGGAATCCAATACTGGTCTCCCAGGAGCCGCCCAAAGCACAAACTCTGAGAAGATTCACTCTTCTTGTACTTAAGTCGGCACTGTGCCTTTTATATTCAATTCCGATGCGATTTCTGTGTTTCATCCTCAATGTGAAGGTCCAAGGGATACAGTAAACCTGCACTGGTGCATCGGAATCCAATACTGGTCTCCCAGGAGCCGCCCAAAGGACAAACTCTGAGAAGATTCACTCTTCGTGTACTTAAGTCGGCATTGTGCCTTTTATATTCAATTCCGATGCGATTTCTGTGTTTCATCGTCAATGTGAAGGTCCAAGGGATACAGTAAACCTGCACTGGTGCATCGGAATCCAATACTGGTCTCCCAGGAGCCGCCCAAAGCACAAACTCTGAGAAGATTCACTCTTCTTGTACTTAAGTCGGCACTGTGTTTTTTATATTCAATTCCGATGCGATTTCTGTGTTTCATTGTCAATGTGAAGGTCCGAGGGATACAGTAAACCTGCACTGGTGCATCGGAATCCAATACTGGCCTCCCAGGATCCGCTCAAAGCACAAACTCTTAGGAGACTCACTGTTCTCTTACTTAAGTCGGCATTGTGCCTTTTATATTCAATTCCGATGCGATTTCTGTGTTTCATTGTCAATGTGAAGGTCCAAGGGATACAGTAAACCTGCACTGGTGCATCGGAATCCAATACTGGTCTCCCAGGAGCCGCTCAAAGCACAAACTCTGAGAAGATTCACTCTTCTTGTACTTAAGTCGGCACTGTGCTTTTTATATTCAATTCCGATGCGATTTCTGTGTTTCATTGTCAATGTGAAGGTCCAAGGGATACAGTAAACCTGCACTGGTGCATCGGAAACCAATACTGGTCTCCCAGGAGCCGCTCAAAGCACAAACTCTGAGAAGATTCACTCTTCTTGTACTTAAGTCGGCATTGTGCATTTTATATTCAATTCCGATGCGATTTCTCTGTTTCATCGTCAATGTGAAGGTCCAAGGGATACAGTAAACCTGCACTGGTGCATCGGAATCCAATACTGGTCTCCCAGCAGCCGCCCAAAGCACAAACTCTGAGAAGATTCACTCTTCTTGTACATAAGTCGGCACTGTGTTTTTTATATTCAATTCCGATGCGATTTCTGTGTTTCATTGTCAATGTGAAGGTCCAAGGGATACAGTAAACCTGCACTGGTGCATCGGAATCCAATACTGGTCTCCCAGGAGCCGCCCAAAGCACAAACTCTGAGAAGATTCACTCTTCTTGTACTTAAGTCGGCACTGTGCCTTTTATATTCAATTCCGATGCGATTTCTGTGTTTCATTGTCAATCTGAAGGTCCAAGGGATACAGTAAACCTGCACTGGTGCATCGGAATCCAATACTGGTCTCCCAGGAGCCGCCCAAAGCACAAACTCTGAGAAGATTCACTCTTCTGTACTTAAGTCGGCACTAAGCCTTTTATATTCAATTCCGATGCGATTTCTGTGTTTAATCGTCAATGTGAAGGTCCAAGGGATACAGTAAACCTGCACTGGTGCATCGGAATCCAATACTGGTCTCCCAGGAGCCGCCCAAAGCACAAAATCTGAGAAGATTCACTCCTCTTGTACTTAAGTTGGCATTGTGCCTTTTATATTCAATTCCGATGCGATTTCTGTGTTTCATCGTCAATGTGAAGGTCCAAGGGATACAGTAAACCTGCACTGGTGCATCGGAATCCAATACTGGTCTCCCAGGAGCCGCCCAAAGCACAAACTCTGAGAAGATTCACTCTTCTTGTACTTAAGTCGGCACTGTGTTTTTTATATTCAATTCCGATGCGATTTCTGTGTTTCATTGTCAATGTGAAGGTCCGAGGGATACAGTAAACCTGCACTGGTGCATCGGAATCCAATACTGGCCTCCCAGGATCCGCTCAAAGCACAAACTCTTAGGAGACTCACTGTTCTCTTACTTAAGTCGGCATTGTGCCTTTTATATTCAATTCCGATGCGATTTCTGTGTTTCATTGTCAATGTGAAGGTCCAAGGGATACAGTAAACCTGCACTGGTGCATCGGAATCCAATACTGGTCTCCCAGGAGCCGCTCAAAGCACAAACTCTGAGAAGATTCACTCTTCTTGTACTTAAGTCGGCACTGTGCGTTTTATATTCAATTCCGATGCGATTTCTGTGTTTCATTGTCAATGTGAAGGTCCAAGGGATACAGTAAACCTGCACTGGTGCATCGGAATCCAATACTGGTCTCCCAGGAGCCGCTCAAAGCACAAACTCTGAGAAGATTCACTCTTCTTGTACTTAAGTCGGCACTGTGCGTTTTATATTCAATTCCGATGCGATTTCTGTGTTTCATTGTCAATGTGAAGGTCCAAGGGATACAGTAAACCTGCACTGGTGCATCGGAAACCAATACTGGTCTCCCAGGAGCCGCTCAAAGCACAAACTCTGAGAAGATTCACTCTTCTTGTACTTAAGTCGGCATTGTGCATTTTATATTCAATTCCGATGCGATTTCTGTGTTTCATCGTCAATGTGAAGGTCCAAGGGATACAGTAAACCTGCACTGGTGCATCGGAATCCAATACTGGTCTCCCAGGAGCCGCCCAAAGCACAAACTCTGAGAAGATTCACTCTTCTTGTACTTAAGTCTGCACTGTGCCTTTTATATTCAATTCCGATGCGATTTCTGTGTTTCATCGTCAATGTGAAGGTCCAAGGGATACAGTAAACCTGCACTGGTTAATCGGAATCCAATACTGGTCTCCCAGGAGCCGCCCAAAGCACAAACTCTGAGAAGATTCACTCTTCTTGTACATAAGTCGGCACTGTGTCTTTTATATTCAATTCCGATGCGATTTCTGTGTTTCAGTGTCAATGTGAAGTTCCAAGGGATACAGTAAACCTGCACTGGTGCATCGGAATCCAATACTGGTCTCCCAGGATCCGCTCAAAGCACAAACTCTTAGGAGACTCACTCTTCTTGTACTTAAGTCGGCATTGTGCCTTTTATATTCAATTGCGATGCGATTTCTGTGTTTCATTGTCAATGTGAAGGTCCAAGGGATACAGTAAACCTGCACTGGTTCATCGGAATCCAATACTGGTCTCCCAGGAGCCGCCCAAAGCACAAACTCTGAGAAGATTCACTCTTCTTGTACTTAAGTCGGCACTGTGCCTTTTATATTCAATTCCGATGCGATTTCTGTGTTTCATCGTCAATGTGAAGGTCCAAGGGATACAGTAAATCTGCACTGGTGCATCGGAATCCAATACTGGTCTCCCAGGAGCCACCCAAAACACAAACTCTGAGAAGATTCACTCTTCTTGTACTTAAGTCGGCACTGTGCCTTTTATATTCAATTCCGATGCGATTTCTGTGTTTCATCGTCAATGTGAAGGTCCATGGGATACAGTAAACCTGCACTGGTGCATCGGAATCCAATACTGGTCTCCCAGGAGCCGCCCAAAGCACAAACTCTGAGAAGATTCACTCTTCTTGTACTTAAGTCGGCACTGTGCCTTTTATATTCAATTCCGATGCGATTTCTGTGTTTCATCCTCAATGTGAAGGTCCAAGGGATACAGTAAACCTGCACTGGTGCATCGGAATCCAATACTGGTCTCCCAGGAGCCGCCCAAAGGACAAACTCTGAGAAGATTCACTCTTCGTGTACTTAAGTCGGCATTGTGCCTTTTATATTCAATTCCGATGCGATTTCTGTGTTTCATCGTCAATGTGAAGGTCCAAGGGATACAGTAAACCTGCACTGGTGCATCGGAATCCAATACTGGTCTCCCAGGAGCCGCCCAAAGCACAAACTCTGAGAAGATTCACTCTTCTTGTACTTAAGTCGGCACTGTGTTTTTTATATTCAATTCCGATGCGATTTCTGTGTTTCATTGTCAATGTGAAGGTCCGAGGGATACAGTAAACCTGCACTGGTGCATCGGAATCCAATACTGGCCTCCCAGGATCCGCTCAAAGCACAAACTCTTAGGAGACTCACTGTTCTCTTACTTAAGTCGGCATTGTGCCTTTTATATTCAATTCCGATGCGATTTCTGTGTTTCATTGTCAATGTGAAGGTCCAAGGGATACAGTAAACCTGCACTGGTGCATCGGAATCCAATACTGGTCTCCCAGGAGCCGCTCAAAGCACAAACTCTGAGAAGATTCACTCTTCTTGTACTTAAGTCGGCACTGTGCTTTTTATATTCAATTCCGATGCGATTTCTGTGTTTCATTGTCAATGTGAAGGTCCAAGGGATACAGTAAACCTGCACTGGTGCATCGGAAACCAATACTGGTCTCCCAGGAGCCGCTCAAAGCACAAACTCTGAGAAGATTCACTCTTCTTGTACTTAAGTCGGCATTGTGCATTTTATATTCAATTCCGATGCGATTTCTCTGTTTCATCGTCAATGTGAAGGTCCAAGGGATACAGTAAACCTGCACTGGTGCATCGGAATCCAATACTGGTCTCCCAGCAGCCGCCCAAAGCACAAACTCTGAGAAGATTCAATCTTCTTGTACATAAGTCGGCACTGTGTTTTTTATATTCAATTCCGATGCGATTTCTGTGTTTCATTGTCAATGTGAAGGTCCAAGGGATACAGTAAACCTGCACTGGTGCATCGGAATCCAATACTGGTCTCCCAGGAGCCGCCCAAAGCACAAACTCTGAGAAGATTCACTCTTCTTGTACTTAAGTCGGCACTGTGCCTTTTATATTCAATTCCGATGCGATTTCTGTGTTTCATTGTCAATGTGAAGGTCCAAGGGATACAGTAAACCTGCACTGGTGCATCGGAATCCAATACTGGTCTCTCAGGAGCCGCCCAAAGCACAAACTCTGAGAAGATTCACTCTTCTGTACTTAAATCGGCACTAAGCCTTTTATATTCAATTCCGATGCGATTTCTGTGTTTCATCGTCAATGTGAAGGTCCAAGGGATACAGTAAACCTGCACTGGTGCATCGGAATCCAATACTGGTCTCCCAGGAGCCGCCCAAAGCACAAAATCTGAGAAGATTCACTCTTCTTGTACTTAAGTAGGCATTGTGCCTTTTATATTCAATTCCGATGCGATTTCTGTGTTTCATCGTCAATGTGAAGGTCCAAGGGATACAGTAAACCTGCACTGGTGCATCGGAATCCAATACTGGTCTCCCAGGAGCCGCCCAAAGCACAAACACTGAGAAGATTCACTCTTCTTGTACTTAAGTCGGCACTGTGTTTTTTATATTCAATTCCGATGCGATTTCTGTGTTTCATTGTCAATGTGAAGGTCCGAGGGATACAGTAAACCTGCACTGGTGCATCGGAATCCAATACTGGCCTCCCAGGATCCGCTCAAAGCACAAACTCTTAGGAGACTCACTGTTCTCTTACTTAAGTCGGCATTGTGCCTTTTATATTCAATTCCGATGCGATTTCTGTGTTTCATTGTCAATGTGAGGGTCCAAGGGATACAGTAAACCTGCACTGGTGCATCGGAATCCAATACTGGTCTCCCAGGATCCGCTCAAAGCACAAACTCTTAGGAGACTCACTCTTCTTGTACTTAAGTCGGCATTGTCCCTTTTATATTCAATTCCGATGCGATTTCTGTGTTTCATTGTCAATGTGAAGGTCCAAGGGGTAGAGCTAACCTGCACTGGTGCATCGGAATCTAATACTGGTCTCCCAGGAGCCGCTCAAAGCACAAACTCTGAGAAGATTCAGTCTTCTTGTACTTAAGTCGGCACTGTGCCTTTTATATTCAATTCCGATGCGATTTCTGCGTTTCATCGTCAATGTGAAGGTCCAAGGGATACAGTAAACCTGCACTGGTGCATCGGAAACCAATACTGGTCTCCCAGGAGCCGCTCAAAGCACAAACTCTGAGAAGATTCACTCTTCTTGTACTTAAGTCGGCACTGTGCCTTTTATATTCAATTCCGATGCGATTTCTGTGTTTCATCGTCAATGTGAAGGTCCAAGGGATACAGTAAACCTGCACTGGTGCATCGGAATCCAATACTGGTCTCCCAGGAGCCGCCCAAAGCACAAACTCTGAGAAGATTCACTCTTCTTGTACATAAGTCGGCACTGTGTCTTTTATATTCAATTCCGATGCGATTTCTGTGTTTCATTGTCAATGTGAAGGTCCAAGGGATACAGTAAACCTGCACTGGTGCATCGGAATCTAATACTGGTCTCCCAGGATCCGCTCAAAGCACAAACTCTTAGGAGACTCACTCTTCTTGTACTTAAGTCGGCATTGTGCCTTTTATATTCAATTGCGATGCGATTTCTGTGTTTCATTGTCAATGTGAAGGTCCAAGGGATACAGTAAACCTGCACTGGTGCATCGGAATCCAATACTGGTCTCCCAGGAGTCGCCCAAAGCACAAACTCCGAGAAGATTCACTCTTCTTGTACTTAAGTCGGCACTGTGCCTTTTATATTCAATTCCGATGCGATTTCTGTGTTTCATCGTCAATGTGAAGGTCCAAGGGATACAGTAAATCTGCACTGGTGCATCGGAATCCAATACTGGTCTCCCAGGAGCCACCCAAAACACAAACTCTGAGAAGATTCACTCTTCTTGTACTTAAGTCGGCACTGTGTCTTTTATATTCAATTCCGATGCGATTTCTGTGTTTAATTGTCAATGTGAAGGTCCAAGGGATACTGTAAACCTGCACTGGTGCATCGGAATCCAATACTGGTCTCCCAGGAGCCGCTCAAAGCACAAACTCTGAGAAGATTCACTCTTCTTGTACTTAAGTCGGCACTGTGCCTTTTATATTCAATTCCGATGCGATTTCTGTGTTTCATTGTCAATGTGAAGGTCCAAGGGATACAGTAAACCTGCACTGGTGCATCGGAAACCAATACTGGTCTCCCAGGAGCCGCTCAAAGCACAAACTCTGAGAAGATTCACTCTTCTTGTACTTAAGTCGGCATTGTGCATTTTATATTCAATTCCGATGCGATTTCTGTGTTTCATCGTCAATGTGAAGGTCCAAGGGATACAGTAAACCTGCACTGGTGCATCGGAATCCAATACTGGTCTCCCAGGAGCCGCCCAAAGCACAAACTCTGAGAAGATTCACTCTTCTTGTACTTAAGTCGGCACTGTGCCTTTTATATTCAATTCCGATGCGATTTCTGTGTTTCATCGTCAATGTGAAGGTCCAAGGGATACAGTAAACCTGCACTGGTGCATCGGAATCCAATACTGGTCTCCCAGGAGCCGCCCAAAGCACAAACTCTGAGAAGATCCACTCTTCTTGTACTTAGGTAGGCACTGTGCCTTTTATATTCAATTCCGATGCGATTTCTGTGTTTCATCGTCAATCTGAAGGTCCAAGGGATACAGTAAACCTGCACTGGTGCATCGGAATCCAATACTGGTCTCCCAGGAGCCGCCCAAAGCACAAACTCTGAGAAGATTCACTATTCTTGTACTTAAGTCGGCACTAAGCCTTTTATATTCAATTCCGATGCGATTTCTGTGTCTCATCGTCAATGTGAAGGTCCAAGGGATACAGTAAACCTGCACTGGTGCATCGGAATCCAATACTGGTCTCCCAGGATCCGCTCAAACCACATACTCTTAGGAGACTCACTCTTCTTGTACTTAAGTCGGCATTGTGCCTTTTATATTCAATTCCGATGCGATTTCTGTGTTTCATCGTCAATGTGAAGGTCCAAGGGATACAGTAAACCTGCACTGGTGCATCGGAATCCAATACTGGTCTCCCAGGAGCCGCCCAAAGCACAAGCTCTGAGAAGATTCACTCTTCTTGTACTTAAGTCGGCACTGTGTTTTTTATATTCAATTCCGATGCGATTTCTGTGTTTCATTGTCAATGTGAAGGTCCGAGGGATACAGTAAACCTGCACTGGTGCATCGGAATCCAATACTGGCCTCCCAGGATCCGCTCAAAGCACAAACTCTTAGGAGACTCACTGTTCTCTTACTTAAGTCGGCATTGTGCCTTTTATATTCAATTCCGATGCGATTTCTGTGTTTCATTGTCAATGTGAAGGTCCAAGGGATACAGTAAACCTGCACTGGTGCATCGGAATCCAATACTGGTCTCCCAGGAGCCGCCCAAAGCACAAACTCTGAGAAGATTCACTCTTCTTGTACTTAAGTCGGCACTGTGTTTTTTATATTCAATTCCGATGCGATTTCTGTGTTTCATTGTCAAGGTGAAGGTCCGAGGGATACAGTAAACCTGCACTGGTGCATCGGAATCCAATACTGGCCTCCCAGGATCCGCTCAAAGCACAAACTCTTAGGAGACTCACTGTTCTCTTACTTAAGTCGGCATTGTGCCTTTTATATTCAATTCCGATGCGATTTCTGTGTTTCATTGTCAATGTGAAGGTCCAAGGGATACAGTAAACCTGCACTGGTGCATCGGAATCCAATACTGGTCTCCCAGGATCCGCTCAAAGCACAAACTCTTAGGAGACTCAATCTTCTTGTACTTAAGTCGGCATTGTGCCTTTTATATTCAATTCCGATGCGATTTCTGTGTTTCATTGTCAATGTGAAGGTCCAAGGGATACAGTAAACCTTCGCTGGTGCATCGGAATCCAATACTGGTCTCCCAGGATCCGCTCAAAGCACAAACTCTTAGGAGACTCACTCTTCTTGTACTTAAGTCGGCATTGTGCCTTTTATATTCAATTGCGATGCGATTTCTGTGTTTCATTGTCAATGTGAAGGTCCAAGGGATACAGTAAACCTGCACTGGTGCATCGGAATCCAATACTGGTCTCCCAGGAGCCGCCCAAAGCACAAACTCTGAGAAGATTCACTCTTCTTGTACTTAAGTCGGCACTGTGCCTTTTATATTCAATTCCGATGCGATTTCTGTGTTTCATCGTCAATGTGAAGGTCCAAGGGATACAGTAAATCTGCACTGGTGCATCGGAATCCAATACTGGTCTCCCAGGAGCCACCCAAAACACAAACTCTGAGAAGATTCACTCTTCTTGTACTTAAGTCGGCACTGTGCCTTTTATATTCAATTCCGATGCGATTTCTGTGTTTCATCGTCAATGTGAAGGTCCAAGGGATACAGTAAACCTGCACTGGTGCATCGGAATCCAATACTGGTCTCCCAGGAGCCGCCCAAAGCACAAGCTCTGAGAAGATTCACTCTTCTTGTACTTAAGTCGGCACTGTGTTTTTTATATTCAATTCCGATGCGATTTCTGTGTTTCATTGTCAATGTGAAGGTCCGAGGGATACAGTAAACCTGCACTGGTGCATCGGAATCCAATACTGGCCTCCCAGGATCCGCTCAAAGCACAAACTCTTAGGAGACTCACTATTCTCTTACTTAAGTCGGCATTGTGCCTTTTATATTCAATTCCGATGCGATTTCTGTGTTTCATTGTCAATGTGAAGGTCCAAGGGATACAGTAAACCTGCACTGGTGCATCGGAATCCAATACTGGTCTCCCAGGAGCCGCCCAAAACACAAAATCTGAGAAGATTCACTCTTCTTGTACTTAAGTCGGCATTGTGCCTTTTATATTCAATTCCGATGCGATTTCTGTGTTTCATCGTCAATGTGAAGGTCCAAGGGATACAGTAAACCTGCACTGGTGCATCGGAATCCAATACTGGTCTCCCAGGAGCCGCCCAAAGCACAAACTCTGAGAAGATTCACTCTTCTTGTACTTAAGTCGGCACTGTGTTTTTTATATTCAATTCCGATGCGATTTCTGTGTTTCATTGTCAAGGTGAAGGTCCGAGGGATACAGTAAACCTGCACTGGTGCATCGGAATCCAATACTGGCCTCCCAGGATCCGCTCAAAGCACAAACTCTTAGGAGACTCACTGTTCTCTTACTTAAGTCGGCATTGTGCCTTTTATATTCAATTCCGATGCGATTTCTGTGTTTCATTGTCAATGTGAAGGTCCAAGGGATACAGTAAACCTGCACTGGTGCATTGGAATCCAATACTGGTCTCCCAGGATCCGCTCAAAGCACAAACTCTTAGGAGACTCAATCTTCTTGTACTTAAGTCGGCATTGTGCCTTTTATATTCAATTCCGATGCGATTTCTGTGTTTCATTGTCAATGTGAATGTCCAAGGGATACAGTAAACCTTCGCTGGTGCATCGGAATCCAATACTGGTCTCCCAGGATCCGCTCAAAGCACAAACTCTTAGGAGACTCACTCTTCTTGTACTTAAGTCGGCATTGTGCCTTTTATATTCAATTGCGATGCGATTTCTGTGTTTCATTGTCAATGTGAAGGTCCAAGGGATACAGTAAACCTGCACTGGTGCATCGGAATCCAATACTGGTCTCCCAGGAGCCGCCCAAAGCACAAACTCTGAGAAGATTCACTCTTCTTGTACTTAAGTCGGCACTGTGCCTTTTATATTCAATTCCGATGCGATTTCTGTGTTTCATCGTCAATGTGAAGGTCCAAGGGATACAGTAAATCTGCACTGGTGCATCGGAATCCAATACTGGTCTCCCAGGAGCCACCCAAAACACAAACTCTGAGAAGATTCACTCTTCTTGTACTTAAGTCGGCACTGTGCCTTTTATATTCAATTCCGATGCGATTTCTGTGTTTCATCGTCAATGTGAAGGTCCAAGAGATACAGTAAACCTGCACTGGTGCATCGGAATCCAATACTGGTCTCCCAGGAGCCGCCCAAAGCACAAAGTCTGAGAAGATTCACTCTTCTTGTACTTAAGTCGGCACTGTGCCTTTTATATTCAATTCCGATGCGATTTCTGTGTTTCATCGTCAATGTGAAGGTCCAAGGGATACAGTAAACCTGCACTGGTGCATCGGAATCCAATACTGGTCTCCCAGGAGCCGCCCAAAGGACAAACTCTGAGAAGATTCACTCTTCTTGTACTTAAGTCGGCATTGTGCCTTTTATATTCAATTCCGATGCGATTTCTGTGTTTCATCGTCAATGTGAAGGTCCAAGGGATACAGTAAACCTGCACTGGTGCATCGGAATCCAATACTGGTCTCCCAGGAGCCGCCCAAAGCACAAACTCTGAGAAGATTCACTCTTCTTGTACTTAAGTCGGCACTGTGTTTTTTATATTCAATTCCGATGAGATTTCTGTGTTTCATTGTCAATGTGAAGGTCCGAGGGATACAGTAAACCTGCACTGGTGCATCGGAATCCAATACTGGCCTCCCAGGATCCGCTCAAAGCACAAACTCTTAGGAGACTCACTGTTCTCTTACTTAAGTCGGCATTGTGCCTTTTATATTCAATTCCGATGCGATTTCTGTGTTTCATTGTCAATGTGAAGGTCCAAGGGATACAGTAACCTGCACTGGTGCATCGGAATCCAATACTGGTCTCCCAGGAGCCGCCCAAAGCACAAACTCTGAGAAGATTCACTCTTCTTGTACTTAAGTCAGCACTGTGCCTTTTATATTCAATTCCGATGCGATTTCTGTGTTTCATCGTCAATGTGAAGGTCCAAGGGATACAGTAAATCTGCACTGGTGCATCGGAATCCAATACTGGTCTCCCAGGAGCCACCCAAAACACAAACTCTGAGAAGATTCACTCTTCTTGTACTTAAGTCGGCACTGTGCCTTTTATATTCAATTCCGATGCAATTTCTGTGTTTCATCGTCAATGTGAAGGTCCAAGGGATACAGTAAACCTGCACTGGTGCATCGGAATCCAATACTGGTCTCCCAGGAGCCGCCCAAAGCACAAACTCTGAGAAGATTCACTCTTCTTGTACTTAAGTCGGCACTGTGCCTTTTATATTCAATTCCGATGCGATTTCTGTGTTTCATCGTCAATGTGAAGGTCCAAGGGATACAGTAAACCTGCACTGGTGCATCGGAATCCAATACTGGTCTCCCAGGAGCCGCCCAAAGGACAAACTCTGAGAAGATTCACTCTTCTTGTACTTAAGTCGGCATTGTGCCTTTTATATTCAATTCCGAAGCGATTTCTGTGTTTCATCGTCAATGTGAAGGTCCAAGGGATACAGTAAACCTGCACTGGTGCATCGGAATCCAATACTGGTCTCCCAGGAGCCGCCCAAAGCACAAACTCTTAGGAGATTCACTCTTCTTGTACTTAAGTCGGCACTGTGCCTTTTATATTCAATTCCGATGCGATTTCTGTGTTTCATCGTCAATCTGAAGGTCCAAGGGATACAGTAAACCTGCACTGGTGCATCGGAATCCAATACTGGTCTCCCAGGAGCCGCCCAAAGCACAAACTCTGAGAAGATTCACTCTTCTGTACTTAAGTCGGCACTAAGCCTTTTATATTCAATTCCGATGCGATTTCTGTGTTTCATCGTCAATGTGAAGGTCCAAGGGATACAGTAAACCTGCACTGGTGCATCGGAATCCAATACTGGTCTCCCAGGAGCCGCCCAAAACACAAAATCTGAGAAGATTCACTCTTCTTGTACTTAAGTCGGCATTGTGCCTTTTATATTCAATTCCGATGCGATTTCTGTGTTTCATCGTCAATGTGAAGGTCCAAGGGATACAGTAAACCTGCACTGGTGCATCGGAATCCAATACTGGTCTCCCAGGAGCCGCCCAAAGCACAAACTCTGAGAAGATTCACTCTTCTTGTACTTAAGTCGGCACTGTGTTTTTTATATTCAATTCCGATGCGATTTCTGTGTTTCATTGTCAAGGTGAAGGTCCGAGGGATACAGTAAACCTGCACTGGTGCATCGGAATCCAATACTGGCCTCCCAGGATCCGCTCAAAGCACAAACTCTTAGGAGACTCACTGTTCTCTTACTTAAGTCGGCATTGTGCCTTTTATATTCAATTCCGATGCGATTTCTGTGTTTCATTGTCAATGTGAAGGTCCAAGGGATACAGTAAACCTGCAATGGTGCATCGGAATCCAATACTGGTCTCCCAGGAGCCGCCCAAAGCACAAACTCTGAGAAGATTCGCTCTTCTTGTACTTTAGTCGGCACTGTGCCTTTTATATTCAATTCCGATGGGATTTCTGTGTTTCATCGTCAATGTGAAGGTCCAAGGGATACAGTAAACCTGCACTGGTGCATCGGAATTCAATACTGGTCTCCCAGGAGCCGCCCAAAGGACAAACTCTGAGAAGATTCACTCTTCTTGTACTTAAGTCGTCATTGTGCCTTTTATATTCAATTCCGATGCGATTTCTGTGTTTCATCGTCGATGTGAAGGTCCAAGGGATACAGTAATCCTGCACTGGTGCATCGGAATCCAATACTGGTCTCCCAGGAGCCGCCCAAAGCACAAACTCTGAGAAGATTCACTCTTCTTGTACTTAAGTTGGCACTGTGCCTTTTATATTCAATTCCTATGCGATTTCTGTGTTTCATCGTCAATGTGAAGGTCCAAGGGATACAGTAAACGAGCACTGGTGCATCGGAATCCAATACTGGTCTCTCAGGAGACGCCCAAAGCACAAACTCTGAGAAGATTCACTCTTCTGTACTTAAGTCGGCACTGTGCCTTTTATATTCAATTCCGATGCGATTTCTGTGTTTCATCGTCAATGTGAAGGTCCAAGGGATACAGTAAACCTGCACTGGTGCATCGGAATCCAATACTGGTCTCCCAGGAGCCGCCCAAAGCACAAAATCTGAGAAGATTCACTCTTCTTGTACTTAAGTCGGCATTGTGCCTTTTATATTCAATTCCGATGCGATTTCTGTGTTTCATCGTCAATGTGAAGGTCCAAGGGATACAGTAAACCTGCACTGGTGCATCGGAATCCAATACTGGTCTCCCAGGAGCCGCCCAAAGCACAAACTCTGAGAAGATTCACTCTTCTTGTACTTAAGTCGACACTGTGGCTTTTACATTCAATTCCGATGCGATTTCTGTGTTTCATCGTCAATGTGAAGGTCCAAGGGATACAGTAAACCCGCACTGGTGCATCGGAATCCAATACTGGTCTCCCAGGACCCGCCTAAAGCACAAACTCTGAGAAGATTCACTCTTCTTGTACTTAAGTCGGCACTGTGCCTTTTATATTCAATTCCGATGCGATTTCTGTGTTTCATCGTCAATGTGAAGGTCCAAGGGATACAGTAAACCTGCACTGGTGCATCGGAATCCAATACTGGTCTCCCAGGAGCCGCCCAAAGCACAAACTCTGAGAAGATTCACTCTTCTTGTACTTAAGTCGGCACTGTGTATTTTATATTCAATTCCGATGCGATTCCTGTGTTTCATTGTCAATGTGAAGGTCCAAGGGATACAGTAAACCTGCACTGGTGCATCGGAATCCAATACTGGACTCCCAGGATCCGCTCAAAGCACAAACTCTTAGGAGACTCACTCTTCTCTTACTTAAGTCGGCATTGTGCATTTTATATTCAATTCCGATGCGATTTCTGTGTTTCATTGTCAATGTGAAGGTCCAAGGGATACAGTAAACCTGCAATGGTGCATCGGAATCCAATACTGGTCTCCCAGGAGCCGCCCAAAGCACAAACTCTGAGAAGATTCGCTCTTCTTGTACTTTAGTCGGCACTGTGCCTTTTATATTCAATTCCGATGGGATTTCTGTGTTTCATCGTCAATGTGAAGGTCCAAGGGATACAGTAAACCTGCACTGGTACATCGGAATCCAATACTGGTCTCCCAGGAGCCGCCCAAAGGACAAACTCTGAGAAGATTCACTCTTCTTGTACTTAAGTCGGCATTGTGCCTTTTATATTCAATTCCGATGCGATTTCTGTGTTTCATCGTCGATGTGAAGGTCCAAGGGATACAGTAATCCTGCACTGGTGCATCGGAATCCAATACTGGTCTCCCAGGAGCCGCCCAAAGCACAAACTCTGAGAAGATTCACTCTTCTTGTACTTAAGTTGGCACTGTGCCTTTTATATTCAATTCCTATGCGATTTCTGTGTTTCATCGTCAATGTGAAGGTCCAAGGGATACAGTAAACGAGCACTGGTGCATCGGAATCCAATACTGGTCTCTCAGGAGACGCCCAAAGCACAAACTCTGAGAAGATTCACTCTTCTGTACTTAAGTCGGCACTGTGCCTTTTATATTCAATTCCGATGCGATTTCTGTGTTTCATCGTCAATGTGAAGGTCCAAGGGATACAGTAAACCTGCACTGGTGCATCGGAATCCAATACTGGTCTCCCAGGAGCCGCCCAAAGCACAAAATCTGAGAAGATTCACTCTTCTTGTACTTAAGTCGGCATTGTGCCTTTTATATTCAATTCCGATGCGATTTCTGTGTTTCATCGTCAATGTGAAGGTCCAAGGGATACAGTAAACCTGCACTGGTGCATCGGAATCCAATACTGGTCTCCCAGGAGCCGCCCAAAGCACAAACTCTGAGAAGATTCACTCTTCTTGTACTTAAGTCGACACTGTGGCTTTTACATTCAATTCCGATGCGATTTCTGTGTTTCATCGTCAATGTGAAGGTCCAAGGGATACAGTAAACCCGCACTGGTGCATCGGAATCCAATACTGGTCTCCCAGGACCCGCCTAAAGCACAAACTCTGAGAAGATTCACTCTTCTTGTACTTAAGTCGGCACTGTGCCTTTTATATTCAATTCCGATGCGATTTCTGTGTTTCATCGTCAATGTGAAGGTCCAAGGGATACAGTAAACCTGCACTGGTGCATCGGAATCCAATACTGGTCTCCCAGGAGCCGCCCAAAGCACAAACTCTGAGAAGATTCACTCTTCTTGTACTTAAGTCGGCACTGTGTATTTTATATTCAATTCCGATGCGATTCCTGTGTTTCATTGTCAATGTGAAGGTCCAAGGGATACAGTAAACCTGCACTGGTGCATCGGAATCCAATACTGGACTCCCAGGATCCGCTCAAAGCACAAACTCTTAGGAGACTCACTCTTCTCTTACTTAAGTCGGCATTGTGCCTTTAATATTCAATTCCGATGCGATTTCTGTGTTTCATCGTCAATGTGAAGGTCCAAGGGATACAGTAAACCTGCACTGGTGCATCGGAATCCAATACTGGTATCCCAGGAGCCGCCCAATGGACAAACTCTGAGAAGATTCACTCTTCTTGTACTTAAGTCGGCATTGTGCCTTTTATATTCAATTCCGATGCGATTTCTGTGTTTCATCGTCAATGTGAAGGTCCAAGGGATACAGTTATCCTGCACTGGTGCATCGGACTCCAATACTGGTCTCCCAGGAGCCGCCCAAAGCACAAACTGTGAGAAGATTCACTCTTCTTGTACTTAAGTCGGCACTGTGCCTTTTATATTCAATTCCAATGCGATTTCTGTGTTTCATCGTCAATGTGAAGGTCCAAGGGATACAGTAAACCTGCACTGGTGCATCGGCATCCAATACTGGTCTCCCAGGAGCCGCCCAAAGCACAAACTCTGAGAAGATTCACTCTTCTGTACTTAAGTCGGCATTGTGCTTTTTATATTCAATTCCGATGCGATTTCTGTGTTTCATCGTCAATGTGAAGGTCCAAGGGATACAGTAAACCTGCACTGGTGCATCGGAATCCAATACTGGTCTCCCAGGAGCCGCCCAAAGCACAAACTCCGAGAAGATTCACTCTTCTTGTACTTAAGTCGGCATTGTGCCTTTTATATTCAATTCCGATGCGATTTCTGTGTTTCATCGTCAATGTGAAGGTCCAAGGGATACAGTAAACATGCACTGGTGCATCGGAATCCAATACTGGTCTCCCAGGATCCGCTCAAAGCACAAACTTTGAGAAGATTCACTCTTCTTGTACTTAAGTCGGCACTGTGGCTTTTATATTCAATTCCGATGCGATTTCTGTGTTTCATCGTCAATGTGAAGGTCAAAGGGATACAGTAAACCTGCACTGGTGCATCGGAATCCAATACTGGTCTCCAAGGAGCCGCCTAAAGCACAAACTCTGAGAAGATTCACTCTTCTTGTACTTAAGTCGGCACTGTGCCTTTTATATTCGATTCCGATGCGATTTCTGTGTATCATCGTCAATCTGAAGGTCCAAGGGACACAGTAAACCTGCACTGGTGCATCGGAATCTAATACTGGTCTCCCAGGAGCCGCCCAAATCACAAACTCTGAGAAGATTCACTCTTCTGTACTTAAGTCGGCACTGTGCCTTTTATATTCAATTCCGATGCGATTTCTGTGTTTCATCGTCAATGTGAAGGTCCAAGGGATACAGTAAACCTGCACTGGTGCATCGGAATCCAATACTGGTCTCCCAGGAGCCGCCCAAAGCACAATCTCTGAGAAGATTCACTCTTCTTGTACTTAAGTCGGCATTGTTGCTTTTATATTCAATTCCGATGCTCTTTCTGTGTTTCATCGTCAATGTGAAGGTCCAAGGGATACAGTAAACCTGCACTGGTGCATCGGAATCCAATACTGGTCTCCCAGGAGCCGCCCAAAGCACAAACTCTGAGAAGATTCACTCTTCTTGTACTTAAGTCGGCACTGTGTATTTTATATTCAATTCCGATGCGATTCCTGTGTTTCATTGTCAATGTGAAGGTCCAAGGGATACAGTAAACCAGCACTGGTGCATCGGAATCCAATACTGGACTCCCAGGATCCGCTCAAAGCACAAACTCTTAGGAGACTCACTCTTCTCTTACTTAAGTCGGCATTGTGCCTTTTATATTCAATTCCGATGCGATTTCTGTGTTTCATTGTCAATGTGAAGGTCCCAGGGATACAGTAAACCTGCACTGGTGCATCGGAATCCAATACTGGTCTCCCAGGAGCCGCCCAAAGCACAAACTCTGAGAAGATTCACTCTTCTGTACTTAAGTCGGCACGGTGCCTTTTATATTCAATTCCGATGCGATTTCTGTGTTTCATCGTCAATGTGAAGGTCCAAGGGATACAGTAAACCTGCACTGGTGCATCGGAATCCAATACTGGTCTCCCAGGAGCCGCCCAAAGCACAAACTCTGAGAAGATTCACTCTTCTTGTACTTAAGTCGGCACTGTGTCGTTTATTTTCAAATCCGATGCGATTTCTGTGTTTCATTGTCAATGTGAAGGTCCAAGGGATACAGTATACCTGCACTGGTGCATCGGAATCCAATACTGGTCTCCCAGGATCCGCTCAAAACACAAACTCTTAGGAGACTCACTCTTCTCTTACTTAAGTCGGCATTGTGCCTTTTATATTCAATTCCGATGCGATTTCTGTGTTTCATTGTCAATGTGAAGGTCCAAGGGATACAGTATACCTGCGCTGGTGCATCGGAATCCAATACTGGTCTCCCAGGAGCCGCCCAAAGCACAAACTCTGAGAAGATTCGCTCTTCTTGTACTTAAGTCGGCACTGTGCCTTTTATATTCAATTCCGATGCGATTTCTGTGTTTCATCGTCAATGTGAAGGTCCAAGGGATACAGTAAACCTGCACTGGTGCATCAGAATCCAATACTGGTCTCCCAGGAGCCGCCCAAAGCACAAATTCTGAGAAGATTCACTCTTCTTGTACTTAAGTCGGCACTGTGCCTTTTACATTCAATTCCGATGCGATTTCTGTGTTTCATCGTCAATGTGAAGGTCCAAGGGATACAGTAAACCTGCACTGGTGCATCGGAATCCAATACTGGTCTCCCAGGATCCGCTCAAACCACATACTCTTAGGAGACTCACTCTTCTTGTACTTAAGTCGGCATTGTGCCTTTTATATTCAATTCCGATGCGATTTCTGTGTTTCATCGTCAATCTGAAGGTCCAAGGGATACAGTAAACCTGCACTGGTGCATCGGAATCCAATACTGGTCTCCCAGGAGCCGCCCAAAGCACAAACTCTGAGAATATTCACTCTTCTTGTACTTAAGTCGGCACTGTGCCTTTTATATTCAATTCCGATGCGATTTCTGTGTTTCATCGTCAATGTGAAGGTCCAAGGGATACAGTAAACCTGCACTGGTGCATCGGAATCCAATACTGGTCTCCCAGGAGCCGCCCAAAGCACAAACTCTGAGAAGATTCACTCTTCTTGTACTTAAGTCGGCATTGTGCCTTTTATATTCAATTCCGATGCGATTTCTGTGTTTCATCGTCAATGTGAAGGTCCAAGGGATACAGTAAACCTGCACTGGTGCATCGGAATCCAATACTGGTCTCCCAGGAGCCGCCCAAAGCACAAATTCTGAGAAGATTCACTCATCTTGTACTTAAGTCGGCACTGTGACTTTTATATTCAATTCCGATGCGATTTCTGTGTTTCATCGTCAATGTGAAGGTCCAAGGGATACAGTAAACCTGCACTGGTGCATCGGAATCCAACACTGGTCTCCCAGGAGCCGCCTAAACACAAACTCTGAGAAGATTCGCTCTTCTTGTACTTAAGTCGGCACTGTGCCTTTTATATTCAATTCCGATGCGATTTCTGTGTTTTATCGTCAATGTGAAGGTCCAAGGGATACAGTAAACCTGCACTGGTGCATCAGAATCCAATACTGGTCTCCCAGGAGCCGCCCAAAGCACAAATTCTGAGAAGATTAACTCTTCTTGTACTTAAGTCGGCACTGTGCCTTTTATATTCAATTCCGATGCGATTTCTGTGTTTCATCGTCAATGTGAAGGTCCAAGGGATACAGTAAACCTGCACTGGTGCATCGGAATCCAATACTGGTCTCCCAGGATCCGCTCAAAGCACAAACTCTTAGGAGACTCACTCTTCTTGTACTTATCGGCATTGTGCCTTTTATATTCAATTCCGATGCGATTTCTGTGTTTCATCGTCAATTTGAAGGTCCAAGGGATACAGTAAACCTGCACTGGTGCATCGGAATCCAATACTGGTCTCCCAGGAGCCGCCCAAAGCACAAACTCTGAGAAGATTCACTCTTCTTGTACTTAAGTCGGCACTGTGCCTTTTATATTCAATTCCGATGCGATTTCTGTGTTTCATCGTCAATGTGAAGGTCCAAGGGATACAGTAAACCTGCACTGGTGCATCGGAATCCAATACTGGTCTCCCAGGAGCCGCCCAAAGCACAAACTCTGAGAAGATTCACTCTTCTTGTACTTAAGTCGGCACTGTGTCTTTTATATTCAAATCCGATGCGATTTCTGTGTTTCATTGTCAATGTGAAGGTCCAAGGGATACAGTAAACCTGCACTGGTGCATCGGAATCCAATACTGGTCTCCCAGGAGCCGCCCAAAGCACAAATTCTGAGAAGATTCACTCATCTTGTACTTAAGTCGGCACTGTGACTTTTATATTCAATTCCGATGCGATTTCTGTGTTTCATCGTCAATGTGAAGGTCCAAGGGATACAGTAAACCTGCACTGGTGCATCGGAATCCAATACTGGTCTCCCAGGAGCCGCCTAAACACAAACTCTGAGAAGATTCACTCTTCTTGTACTTAAGTCGGCACTGTGCCTTTTATATTCAATTCCGATGCGATTTCTGTGTTTCATCGTCAATCTGAAGGTCCAAGGGAAACAGTAAACCTGCACTGGTGCATCGGAATCCAATACTGGTCTCCCAGGAGCCGCCCAAAGCACAAACTCTGAGAAGATTCACTCTTCTGTACTTAAGTCGGCACTGTGCCTTTTATATTCAATTCCGATGCGATTTCTGTGTTTCATCGTCAATGTGAAGGTCCAAGGGATACAGTAAACCTGCACTGGTGCATCGGAATCCAATACTGGTCTCCCAGGAGCCGCCAAAAGCACAAACTCTGAGAAGATTCACTCTTCTTGTACTTAAGTCGGCATTGTGCCTTTTATATTCAATTCCGATGCGATTTCTGTGTTTCATTGTCAATGTGAAGGTCAAAGGGATACAGTAAACCTGCGCTGGTGAATCGGAATCCAATACTGGTCTCCCAAGAGCCGCCCAAAGCACAAACTCTGAGAAGATTCGCTCTTCTTGTACTTAAGTCGGCACTGTGCCTTTTATATTCAATTCCGATGCGATTTCTGTGTTTCATCGTCAATGTGAAGGTCCAAGGGATACAGTAAACCTGCACTGGTGCATCAGAATCCAATACTGGTCTCCCAGGAGCCGCCCAAAGCACAAATTCTGAGAAGATTAACTCTTCTTGTACTTAAGTCGGCACTGTGCCTTTTATATTCAATTCCGATGCGATTTCTGTGTTTCATCGTCAATGTGAAGGTCCAAGGGATACAGTAAACCTGCACTGGTGCATCGGAATCCAATACTGGTCTCCCAGGATCCGCTCAAAGCACAAACTCTTAGGAGACTCACTCTTCTTGTACTTATCGGCATTGTGCCTTTTATATTCAATTCCGATGCGATTTCTGTGTTTCATCGTCAATGTGAAGGTCCAAGGGATACAGTAAACCTGCACTGGTGCATCGGAATCCAATACTGGTCTCCCAGGAGCCGCCCAAAGCACAAACTCTGAGAAGATTCACTCTTCTTGTACTTAAGTCGGCATTGTGCCTTTTATATTCAATTCCGATGCGATTTCTGTGTTTCATCGTCAATGTGAAGGTCCAAGGGATACAGTTATCCTGCACTGGTGCATCGGAAGCCAATACTGGTCTCCCAGGAGCCGCCCAAAGCACAAACTCTGAGAAGATTCGCTCGTCTTGCACTTAAGTCGGCACTGTGCTTTTTATGTTCAATTCCGATGCGATTTCTGTGTTTCATCGTCAATGTGAAGGTCCAAGGGATACAGTAAACCTGCACTGGTGCATCGGAATCCAATACTGGTCTCCCAGGATCCGCTCAAAGCACAAACTCTTAGGAGACTCACTCTTCTCTTTCTTAAGTGGGCATTGTGCCTTTTATATTCAATTCCGATGCGATTTCTGTGATTCATTGTCAATGTGAAGGTCCAAGGGATACAGTAAACCTGCACTGGTGCATCGGAATCCAATACTGGTCTCCCAGGAGCCGCCCAAAGCACAAACTCTGAGAAGATTCACTCTTCTGTACTTAAGTCGGCACTGTGCCTTTTATATTCAATTCCGATGCGATTTCTGTGTTTCATCGTCAATGTGAAGGTCCAAGGGATACAGTAAACCTGCACTGGTGCATCGGAATCCAATACTGGTCTCCCAGGAGCCGCCCAAAGCACAAACTCTGAGAAGATTCAGTCTTCTTGTACTTAAGTCGGCACTGTGTCTTTTATATTCAAATCCGATGCGATTTCTGTGTTTCATTGTCAATGTGAAGGTCCTAGGGATACAGTAAACCTGCACTGGTGCATCGGAATCCAATACTGGTCTCCCAGGATCCGCTCAAAGCACAAACTCTTAGGAGACTCACTCTTCTCTTACTTAAGTCGGCATTGTGCATTTTATATTCAATTCCGATTCGATTTCTGTGTTTCATTGTCAATGTGAAGGTCCAAGGGATACAGTAAACCTGCGCTGGTGCATCGGGATCCAATACTGGTCTCCCAGGAGCCGGCCAAAATCACAAACTCTGAGAAGATTCGCTCTTCTTGTACTTAAGTCGGCACTGTGCCTTTTATATTCAATTCCGATGCGATTTCTGTGTTTCATCGTCAATGTGAAGGTCCAAGGGATACAGTAAACCTGCACTGGTGCATCAGAATCCAATACTGGTCTCCCAGGAGCCGCCCAAAGCACAAATTCTGAGAAGATTAACTCTTCTTGTACTTAAGTCGGCACTGTGCCTTTTATATTCAATTCCGATGCGATTTCTGTGTTTCATCGTCAATGTGAAGGTCCAAGGGATACAGTAAACCTGCACTGGTGCATCGGAATCCAATACTGGTCTCCCAGGATCCGCTCAAAGCACAAACTCTTAGGAGACTCACTCTTCTTGTACTTATCGGCATTGTGCCTTTTATATTCAATTCCGATGCGATTTCTGTGTTTCATCGTCAATTTGAAGGTCCAAGGGATACAGTAAACCTGCACTGGTGCATCGGAATCCAATACTGGTCTCCCAGGAGCCGCCCAAAGCACAAACTCTGAGAAGATTCACTCTTCTTGTACTTAAGTCGGCACTGTGCCTTTTATATTCAATTCCGATGCGATTTCTGTGTTTCATCGTCAATGTGAAGGTCCAAGGGATACAGTAAACCTGCACTGGTGCATCGGAATCCAATACTGGTCTCCCAGGAGCCGCCCAAAGCACAAACTCTGAGAAGATTCACTCTTCTTGTACTTAAGTCGGCACTGTGTCTTTTATATTCAAATCAGATGCGATTTCTGTGTTTCATTGTCAATGTGAAGGTCCAAGGGATACAGTAAACCTGCACTGGTGCATCGGAATCCAATACTGGTCTCCCAGGAGCCGCCCAAAGCACAAATTCTGAGAAGATTCACTCATCTTGTACTTAAGTCGGCACTGTGACTTTTATATTCAATTCCGATGCGATTTCTGTGTTTCATCGTCAATGTGAAGGTCCAAGGGATACAGTAAACCTGCACTGGTGCATCGGAATCCAATACTGGTCTCCCAGGAGCCGCCTAAACACAAACTCTGAGAAGATTCACTCTTCTTGTACTTAAGTCGGCACTGTGCCTTTTATATTCAATTCCGATGCGATTTCTGTGTTTCATCGTCAATCTGAAGGTCCAAGGGAAACAGTAAACCTGCACTGGTGCATCGGAATCCAATACTGGTCTCCCAGGAGCCGCCCAAAGCACAAACTCTGAGAAGATTCACTCTTCTGTACTTAAGTCGGCACTGTGCCTTTTATATTCAATTCCGATGCGATTTCTGTGTTTCATCGTCAATGTGAAGGTCCAAGGGATACAGTAAACCTGCACTGGTGCATCGGAATCCAATACTGGTCTCCCAGGAGCCGCCAAAAGCACAAACTCTGAGAAGATTCACTCTTCTTGTACTTAAGTCGGCATTGTGCCTTTTATATTCAATTCCGATGCGATTTCTGTGTTTCATTGTCAATGTGAAGGTCAAAGGGATACAGTAAACCTGCGCTGGTGAATCGGAATCCAATACTGGTCTCCCAAGAGCCGCCCAAAGCACAAACTCTGAGAAGATTCGCTCTTCTTGTACTTAAGTCGGCACTGTGCCTTTTATATTCAATTCCGATGCGATTTCTGTGTTTCATCGTCAATGTGAAGGTCCAAGGGATACAGTAAACCTGCACTGGTGCATCAGAATCCAATACTGGTCTCCCAGGAGCCGCCCAAAGCACAAATTCTGAGAAGATTAACTCTTCTTGTACTTATCGGCATTGTGCCTTTTATATTCAATTCCGATGCGATTTCTGTGTTTCATCGTCAATTTGAAGGTCCAAGGGATACAGTAAACCTGCACTGGTGCATCGGAATCCAATACTGGTCTCCCAGGAGCCGCCCAAAGCACAAACTCTGAGAAGATTCACTCTTCTTGTACTTAAGTCGGCATTGTGCCTTTTATATTCAATTCCGATGCGATTTCTGTGTTTCATCGTCAATGTGAAGGTCCAAGGGATACAGTAATCCTGCACTGGTGCATCGGAAGCCAATACTGGTCTCCCAGGAGCCGCCCAAAGCACAAACTCTGAGAAGATTCGCTCGTCTTGCACTTAAGTCGGCACTGTGCATTTTATGTTCAATTCCGATGCGATTTCTGTGTTTCATCGTCAATGTGAAGGTCCAAGGGATACAGTAAACCTGCACTGGTGCATCGGAATCCAATACTGGTCTCCCAGGATCCGCTCAAAGCACAAACTCTTAGGAGACTCACTCTTCTCTTACTTAAGTGGGCATTGTGCCTTTTATATTCAATTCCGATGCGATTTCTGTGATTCATTGTCAATGTGAAGGTCCAAGGGATACAGTAAACCTGCACTGGTGCATCGGAATCCAATACTGGTCTCCCAGGAGCCGCCCAAAGCACAAACTCTGAGAAGATTCACTCTTCTCTACTTAAGTCGGCACTGTGCCTTTTATATTCAATTCCGATGCGATTTCTGTGTTTCATCGTCAATGTGAAGGTCCAAGGGATACAGTAAACCTGCACTGGTGCATCGGAATCCAATACTGGTCTCCCAGGAGCCGCCCAAAGCACAAACTCTGAGAAGATTCAGTCTTCTTGTACTTAAGTCGGCACTGTGCCTTTTATATTCAAATCCGATGCGATTTCTGTGTTTCATTGTCAATGTGAAGGTCCTAGGGATACAGTAAACCTGCACTGGTGCATCGGAATCCAATACTGGTCTCCCAGGATCCGCTCAAAGCACAAACTCTTAGGAGACTCACTCTTCTCTTACTTAAGTCGGCATTGTGCATTTTATATTCAATTCCGATTCGATTTCTGTGTTTCATTGTCAATGTGAAGGTCCAAGGGATACAGTAAACCTGCGCTGGTGCATCGGGATCCAATACTGGTCTCCCAGGAGCCGGCCAAAATCACAAACTCTGAGAAGATTCGCTCTTCTTGTACTTAAGTCGGCACTGTGCCTTTTATATTCAATTCCGATGCGATTTCTGTGTTTCATCGTCAATGTGAAGGTCCAAGGGATACAGTAAACCTGCACTGGTGCATCAGAATCCAATACTGGTCTCCCAGGAGCCGCCCAAAGCACAAATTCTGAGAAGATTAACTCTTCTTGTACTTAAGTCGGCACTGTGCCTTTTATATTCAATTCCGATGCGATTTCTGTGTTTCATCGTCAATGTGAAGGTCCAAGGGATACAGTAAACCTGCACTGGTGCATCGGAATCCAATACTGGTCTCCCAGGATCCGCTCAAAGCACAAACTCTTAGGAGACTCACTCTTCTTGTACTTATCGGCATTGTGCATTTTATATTCAATTCCGATGCGATTTCTGTGTTTCATCGTCAATTTGAAGGTCCAAGGGATACAGTAAACCTGCACTGGTGCATCGGAATCCAATACTGGTCTCCCAGGAGCCGCCCAAAGCACAAACTCTGAGAAGATTCACTCTTCTTGTACTTAAGTCGGCACTGTGCCTTTTATATTCAATTCCGATGCGATTTCTGTGTTTCATCGTCAATGTGAAGGTCCAAGGGATACAGTAAACCTGCACTGGTGCATCGGAATCCAATACTGGTCTCCCAGGAGCCGCCCAAAGCACAAACTCTGAGAAGATTCACTCTTCTTGTACTTAAGTCGGCACTGTGTCTTTTATATTCAAATCCGATGCGATTTCTGTGTTTCATTGTCAATGTGAAGGTCCAAGGGATACAGTAAACCTGCACTGGTGCATCGGAATCCAATACTGGTCTCCCAGGAGCCGCCCAAAGCACAAATTCTGAGAAGATTCACTCATCTTGTACTTAAGTCGGCACTGTGACTTTTATATTCAATTCCGATGCGATTTCTGTGTTTCATCGTCAATGTGAAGGTCCAAGGGATACAGTAAACCTGCACTGGTGCATCGGAATCCAATACTGGTCTCCCAGGAGCCGCCTAAACACAAACTCTGAGAAGATTCACTCTTCTTGTACTTAAGTCGGCACTGTGCCTTTTATATTCAATTCCGATGCGATTTCTGTGTTTCATCGTCAATCTGAAGGTCCAAGGGAAACAGTAAACCTGCACTGGTGCATCGGAATCCAATACTGGTCTCCCAGGAGCCGCCCAAAGCACAAACTCTGAGAAGATTCACTCTTCTGTACTTAAGTCGGCACTGTGCCTTTTATATTCAATTCCGATGCGATTTCTGTGTTTCATCGTCAATGTGAAGGTCCAAGGGATACAGTAAACCTGCACTGGTGCATCGGAATCCAATACTGGTCTCCCAGGAGCCGCCAAAAGCACAAACTCTGAGAAGATTCACTCTTCTTGTACTTAAGTCGGCATTGTGCCTTTTATATTCAATTCCGATGCGATTTCTGTGTTTCATTGTCAATGTGAAGGTCAAAGGGATACAGTAAACCTGCGCTGGTGAATCGGAATCCAATACTGGTCTCCCAAGAGCCGCCCAAAGCACAAACTCTGAGAAGATTCGCTCTTCTTGTACTTAAGTCGGCACTGTGCCTTTTATATTCAATTCCGATGCGATTTCTGTGTTTCATCGTCAATGTGAAGGTCCAAGGGATACAGTAAACCTGCACTGGTGCATCAGAATCCAATACTGGTCTCCCAGGAGCCGCCCAAAGCACAAATTCTGAGAAGATTAACTCTTCTTGTACTTAAGTCGGCACTGTGCCTTTTATATTCAATTCCGATGCGATTTCTGTGTTTCATCGTCAATGTGAAGGTCCAAGGGATACAGTAAACCTGCACTGGTGCATCGGAATCCAATACTGGTCTCCCAGGATCCGCTCAAAGCACAAACTCTTAGGAGACTCACTCTTCTTGTACTTATCGGCATTGTGCCTTTTATATTCAATTCCGATGCGATTTCTGTGTTTCATCGTCAATTTGAAGGTCCAAGGGATACAGTAAACCTGCACTGGTGCATCGGAATCCAATACTGGTCTCCCAGGAGCCGCCCAAAGCACAAACTCTGAGAAGATTCACTCTTCTTGTACTTAAGTCGGTATTGTGCCTTTTATATTCAATTCCGATGCGATTTCTGTGTTTCATCGTCAATGTGAAGGTCCAAGGGATACAGTAATCCTGCACTGGTGCATCGGAATCCAATACTGGTCTCCCAGGAGCCGCCCAAAGCACAAACTCTGAGAAGATTCGCTCGTCTTGTACTTAAGTCGGCACTGTGCTTTTTATGTTCAATTCCGATGCGATTTCTGTGTTTCATCGTCAATGTGAAGGTCCAAGGGATACAGTAAACCTGCACTGGTGCATCGGAATCCAATACTGGTCTCCCAGGATCCGCTCAAAGCACAAACTCTTAGGAGACTCACTCTTCTCTTACTTAAGTGGGCATTGTGCCTTTTATATTCAATTCCGATGCGATTTCTGTGATTCATTGTCAATGTGAAGGTCCAAGGGATACAGTAAACCTGCACTGGTGCATCGGAAACCAATACTGGTCTCCCAGGAGCCGCCCAAAGCACAAACTCTGAGAAGATTCACTCTTCTGTACTTAAGTCGGCACTGTGCCTTTTATATTCAATTCCGATGCGATTTCTGTGTTTCATCGTCAATGTGAAGGTCCAAGGGATACAGTAAACCTGCACTGGTGCATCGGAATCCAATACTGGTCTCCCAGGAGCCGCCCAAAGCACAAACTCTGAGAAGATTCAGTCTTCTTGTACTTAAGTCGGCACTGTGTCTTTTATATTCAAATCCGATGCGATTTCTGTGTTTCATTGTCAATGTGAAGGTCCTAGGGATACAGTAAACCTGCACTGGTGCATCGGAATCCAATACTGGTCTCCCAGGATCCGCTCAAAGCACAAACTCTTAGGAGACTCACTCTTCTCTTACTTAAGTCGGCATTGTACATTTTATATTCAATTCCGATTCGATTTCTGTGTTTCATTGTCAATGTGAAGGTCCAAGGGATACAGTAAACCTGCGCTGGTGCATCGGGATCCAATACTGGTCTCCCAGGAGCCGGCCAAAATCACAAACTCTGAGAAGATTCGCTCTTCTTGTACTTAAGTCGGCACTGTGCCTTTTATATTCAATTCCGATGCGATTTCTGTGTTTCATCGTCAATGTGAAGGTCCAAGGGATACAGTAAACCTGCACTGGTGCATCAGAATCCAATACTGGTCTCCCAGGAGCCGCCCAAAGCACAAACTCTGAGAAGATTCACTCTTCTTGTACTTAAGTCGGCACTATGCCTTTTATATTCAATTCCGATGCGATTTCTGTGTTTCATCGTCAATGTGAAGGTCCAAGGGATACAGTAAACCTGCACTGGTGCATCGGAATACAATACTGGTCTCCCAGGAGCCGCCCAAAGAACAAACTCTGAGAAGATTCATTCTTCTTGTACTTAAGTCGGCACTGGGTCTTTTATATTCAATTCCGATGCGATTTCTGTGTTTCATTCTCAATGTGAAGGTCCAAGGGATACAGTAAACCTGCACTGGTGCATCGGAATCCAATAATGGTCTCCCAGGATCCGCTCAAAGCACAAACTCTTAGGAGACTCACTCTTCTTGTACTTAAGTCGGCATTGTGCCTTTTATATTCAATTCCGATGCGATTTCTGTGTTTCATTGTCAATGTGAAGGTCCAAGGGATACAGTAAACCTGCACTGGTGCATCGGAATCCAATACTGGTCTCCCAGGAGCCGCCCAAAGCACAAACTCTGAGAATATTCACTCTTCTTGTACTTAAGTCGGCACTGTGCCTTTTATATTCAATTCCGATGCGATTTCTGTGTTTCATCGTCAATGTGAAGGTCCAAGGGATACAGTAAACCTGCACTGGTGCATCGGAATCCAATACTGGTCTCCCAGGAGCCGCCCAAAGCACAAACTCTGAGAATATTCACTCTTCTTGTACTTAAGTCGGCACTGTGCCTTTTATATTCAATTCCGATGCGATTTCTGTGTTTCATCGTCAATGTGAAGGTCCAAGGGATACAGTAAACCTGCACTGGTGCATCGGAATCCAATACTGGTCTCCCAGGAGCCGCTCAAACCACAAACTCTTAGGAGACTCACTCTTCTTGTACTTAAGTCGGCACTGTGTCTTTTATATTCAATTCCGATGGGATTTCTGTGTTTCATTGTCAATGTGAAGGTCCAAGGGATACAGTAAACCTACACTGGTGCATCGGAATCCAATACTGGTCTCCCAGGAGCCGCTCAAACCACAAACTCTTAGACTCACTCTTCTTGTACTTAAGTCGGCATTGTGCCTTTTATATTCAATTCCGATGCGATTTCTGTGTTTCATCGTCAATGTGAAGGTCCAAGGGATACAGTAAACCTGCACTGGTGCATCGGAATCCAATACTGGTCTCCCAGGAGCCGCCCAAAGCACAAACTCTGAGAAGATTCACTCTTCTTGTACTTAAGTCGGCACTGTGCCTTTTATATTCCATTCCGATGCGATTTCTGTGTTTCATCGTCAATGTGAAGGTCCAAGGGATACAGTAAACCTGCACTGGTGCATCGGAATCCAATACTGGTCTCCCAAGAGCCGCTCAAACCACAAACTCTTAGGAGACTCACTCTTCTTGTACTTAAGTCGGCACTGTGTCTTTTATATTCAATTCCGATGCGATTTCTGTGTTTCATTGTCAATGTGAAGGTCCAAGGGATACAGTAAACCTGCACTGGTGCATCGGAATACAATACTGGTCTCCCAGGAGCCGCTCAAACCACAAACTCTTAGGAGACTCACTCTTCTTGTACTTAAGTCGGCACTGTGTCTTTTATATTCAATTCCGATGCGATTTCTGTGCTTCATTGTCAATTTGAAGGTCCAAGGGATACAGTAAACCTGCACTGGTGCATCGGAATCCAGTACTGGTCTCCCAAGATCCGCTTAAAGAACAAACTCTTAGGAGACTCACTCTTCTTGTACTTAAGTCGGCACTGTGTCTTTTATATTCAATTCCGATGTGATTTCTGTGTTTCATTGTCAATGTGAAGGTCCAAGGGATACAGTAAACCTGCACTGGTGCATCGGAAACCAATACTGGTCTCCCAGGAGCCGCTCAAAGCACAAACACTTAGGAGACTCACTCTTCTTGTATTTATGTCGGCACTGTGTCTTTTATATTCAATTCCGATGCGATTTCTGTGTTTCATTGTCAATGTGAAGGTCCAAGGGATACAGTAAACCTGCACTGGTACATCGGAATCCAATACTGGTCTCCCAGGAGCCGCCCAAAGCACAAACTCTGAGAAGATTCATTCTTGTACTTAAGTCGGCACTGTGCCTTTTATATTCAATTCCGATGCGATTTCTGTGTTTCATCGTCAATGTGAAGGTCCAAGGGATACAGTAAACCTGCACTGGTGCATCGGAATCCAATACTGGTCTCCCAGGAGCCGCTCAAAGCACAAACTCTTAGGAGACTCACTCTTCTTGTACTTAAGTCGGCATTGTGCCTTTTATATTCAATTCCGATGCGATTTCTGTGTTTCATTGTCAATGTGAAGGTCCAAGGGATAGAGTAAACCTGCACTGGTGCATCGGAATCCAATACTGGTCTCCCAGGAGCCACCCAAAGCACAAACTCTGAGAAGATTCACTCTTCTTGTACTTAAGTCGGCACTGTGGCTTTTATATTCAATTCCGATGCGATTTCTGTGTTTCATTGTCAATGTGAAGGTCCAAGGGATACAGTACACCTGCACTGGTGCATCGGAATCCAATACTGGTCTCCCAGGAGCCGCTCAAACCACAAACTCTTAGGAGACTCACTCTTCTTGTACTTAAGTCGGCACTGTGTCTTTTATATTCAATTCCGATGCGATTTCTGTGTTTCATCGTCAATGTGAAGGTCCAAGGGATACAGTAAACCTGCACTGGTGCATCGGAATCCAATACTGGTCTCCCAGGAGCCGCCCAAAGCACAAACTCTGAGAAGATTCACTCTTCTTGTACTTAAGTCGGCACTGTGCCTTTTATATTCAATTCCGATGCGATTTCTGTGTTTCATCGTCAATGTGAAGGTCCAAGGGATACAGTAAACCTGCACTGGTGCATCGGAATCCAATACTGGTCTCCCAGGAGCCGCTCAAACCACAAACTCTTAGGAGACTCACTCTTCTTGTACTTAAGTCGGCACTGTGTCTTTTATATTCAATTCCGATGCGATTTCTGTGTTTCATTGTCAATGTGAAGGTCCAAGGGATACAGTAAACCTGCACTGGTGCATCGGAATACAATACTGGTCTCCCAGGAGCCGCTCAAACCACAAACTCTTAGGAGACTCACTCATCTTGTACTTAAGTCGGCACTGTGTCTTTTATATTCAATTCCGATGCGATTTCTGTGTTTCATTGTCAATTTGAAGGTCCAAGGGATACAGTAAACCTGCAGTGGTGCATCGGAATCCAGTACTGGTCTCCCAAGATCCGCTTAAAGCACAAACTCTTAGGAGACTCACTCTTCTTGTACTTAAGTCGGCACTGTGTCTTTTATATTCAATTCCGATGCGATTTCTGTGTTTCATTGTCAATGTGAAGGTCCAAGGGATACAGTAAACCTGCACTGGTGCATCGGAATCCAATACTGGTCTCCCAGGAGCCGCCCAAAAGCACAAACTCTGAGAAGATTCACTCTTCTGTACTTAAGTCGGCACTGTGCCTTTTATATTCAATTCCGATGCGATTTCTGTGTTTCATCGTCAATGTGAAGGTCCAAGGGATACAGTAAACCTGCACTGGTGCATCGGAATCCAATACTGGTCTCCCAGGAGCCGCCCAAAGCACAAACTCTGAGAAGATTCAGTCTTCTTGTACTTAAGTCGGCACTGTGTCTTTTATATTCAAATCCGATGCGATTTCTGTGTTTCATTGTCAATGTGAAGGTCCTAGGGATACAGTAAACCTGCACTGGTGCATCGGAATCCAATACTGGTCTCCCAGGATCCGCTCAAAGCACAAACTCTTAGGAGACTCACTCTTCTCTTACTTAAGTCGGCATTGTGCATTTTATATTCAATTCCGATTCGATTTCTGTGTTTCATTGTCAATGTGAAGGTCCAAGGGATACAGTAAACCTGCGCTGGTGCATCGGGATCCAATACTGGTCTCCCAGGAGCCGGCCAAAATCACAAACTCTGAGAAGATTCGCTCTTCTTGTACTTAAGTCGGCACTGTGCCTTTTATATTCAATTCCGATGCGATTTCTGTGTTTCATCGTCAATGTGAAGGTCCAAGGGATACAGTAAACCTGCACTGGTGCATCAGAATCCAATACTGGTCTCCCAGGAGCCGCCCAAAGCACAAACTCTGAGAAGATTCACTCTTCTTGTACTTAAGTCGGCACTGTGCCTTTTATATTCAATTCCGATGCGATTTCTGTGTTTCATCGTCAATGTGAAGGTCCAAGGGATACAGTAAACCTGCACTGGTGCATCGGAATCCAATACTGGTCTCCCAGGATCCGCTCAAAGCACAAACTCTTAGGAGACTCACTCTTCTTGTACTTAAGTCGGCATTGTGCCTTTTATATTCAATTCCGATGGGATTTCTGTGTTTCATCGTCAATTTGAAGGTCCAAGGGATACAGTAAACCTGCACTGCTGCATCGGAATCCAATACTGGTCTCCCAGGAGCCGCCCAAAGCACAAACTCTGAGAAGATTCACTCTTCTTGTACTTAAGTCGGCACTGTGCCTTTTATATTCAATTCCGATGCGATTTCTGTGTTTCATCGTCAATGTGAAGGTCCAAGGGATACAGTAAACCTGCACTGGTGCATCGGAATACAATACTGGTCTCCCAGGAGCCGCCCAAAGAACAAACTCTGAGAAGATTCATTCTTCTTGTACTTAAGTCGGCACTGGGTCTTTTATATTCAATTCCGATGCGATTTCTGTGTTTCATTCTCAATGTGAAGGTCCAAGGGATACAGTAAACCTGCACTGGTGCATCGGAATCCAATAATGGTCTCCCAGGATCCGCTCAAAGCACAAACTCTTAGGAGACTCACTCTTCTTGTACTTAAGTCGGCATTGTGCCTTTTATATTCAATTCCGATGCGATTTCTGTGTTTCATTGTCAATGTGAAGGTCCAAGGGATACAGTAAACCTGCACTGGTGCATCGGAATCCAATACTGGTCTCCCAGGAGCCGCCCAAAGCACAAACTCTGAGAATATTCACTCTTCTTGTACTTAAGTCGGCACTGTGCCTTTTATATTCAATTCCGATGCGATTTCTGTGTTTCATCGTCAATGTGAAGGTCCAAGGGATACAGTAAACCTGCACTGGTGCATCGGAATCCAATACTGGTCTCCCAGGAGCCGCCCAAAGCACAAACTCTGAGAATATTCACTCTTCTTGTACTTAAGTCGGCACTGTGCCTTTTATATTCAATTCCGATGCGATTTCTGTGTTTCATCGTCAATGTGAAGGTCCAAGGGATACAGTAAACCTGCACTGGTGCATCGGAATCCAATACTGGTCTCCCAGGAGCCGCTCAAACCACAAACTCTTAGGAGACTCACTCTTCTTGTACTTAAGTCGGCACTGTGTCTTTTATATTCAATTCCGATGGGATTTCTGTGTTTCATTGTCAATGTGAAGGTCCAAGGGATACAGTAAACCTACACTGGTGCATCGGAATCCAATACTGGTCTCCCAGGAGCCGCTCAAACCACAAACTCTTAGACTCACTCTTCTTGTACTTAAGTCGGCATTGTGCCTTTTATATTCAATTCCGATGCGATTTCTGTGTTTCATCGTCAATGTGAAGGTCCAAGGGATACAGTAAACCTGCACTGGTGCATCGGAATCCAATACTGGTCTCCCAGGAGCCGCCCAAAGCACAAACTCTGAGAAGATTCACTCTTCTTGTACTTAAGTCGGCACTGTGTCTTTTATATTCAATTCCGATGCGATTTCTGTGTTTCATTGTCAATGTGAAGGTCCAAGGGATACAGTAAACCTGCACTGGTGCATCGGAATACAATACTGGTCTCCCAGGAGCCGCTCAAACCACAAACTCTTAGGAGACTCACTCATCTTGTACTTAAGTCGGCACTGTGTCTTTTATATTCAATTCCGATGCGATTTCTGTGTTTCATTGTCAATTTGAAGGTCCAAGGGATACAGTAAACCTGCAGTGGTGCATCGGAATCCAGTACTGGTCTCCCAAGATCCGCTTAAAGCACAAACTCTTAGGAGACTCACTCTTCTTGTACTTAAGTCGGCACTGTGTCTTTTATATTCAATTCCGATGCGATTTCTGTGTTTCATTGTCAATGTGAAGGTCCAAGGGATACAGTAAACCTGCACTGGTGCATCGGAATCCAATACTGGTCTCCCAGGAGCCGCCCAAAAGCACAAACTCTGAGAAGATTCACTCTTCTGTACTTAAGTCGGCACTGTGCCTTTTATATTCAATTCCGATGCGATTTCTGTGTTTCATCGTCAATGTGAAGGTCCAAGGGATACAGTAAACCTGCACTGGTGCATCGGAATCCAATACTGGTCTCCCAGGAGCCGCCCAAAGCACAAACTCTGAGAAGATTCAGTCTTCTTGTACTTAAGTCGGCACTGTGTCTTTTATATTCAAATCCGATGCGATTTCTGTGTTTCATTGTCAATGTGAAGGTCCTAGGGATACAGTAAACCTGCACTGGTGCATCGGAATCCAATACTGGTCTCCCAGGATCCGCTCAAAGCACAAACTCTTAGGAGACTCACTCTTCTCTTACTTAAGTCGGCATTGTGCATTTTATATTCAATTCCGATTCGATTTCTGTGTTTCATTGTCAATGTGAAGGTCCAAGGGATACAGTAAACCTGCGCTGGTGCATCGGGATCCAATACTGGTCTCCCAGGAGCCGGCCAAAATCACAAACTCTGAGAAGATTGGCTCTTCTTGTACTTAAGTCGGCACTGTGCCTTTTATATTCAATTCCGATGCGATTTCTGTGTTTCATCGTCAATGTGAAGGTCCAAGGGATACAGTAAACCTGCACTGGTGCATCAGAATCCAATACTGGTCTCCCAGGAGCCGCCCAAAGCACAAACTCTGAGAAGATTCACTCTTCTTGTACTTAAGTCGGCACTGTGCCTTTTATATTCAATTCCGATGCGATTTCTGTGTTTCATCGTCAATGTGAAGGTCCAAGGGATACAGTAAACCTGCACTGGTGCATCGGAATCCAATACTGGTCTCCCAGGATCCGCTCAAAGCACAAACTCTTAGGAGACTCACTCTTCTTGTACTTAAGTCGGCATTGTGCCTTTTATATTCAATTCCGATGGGATTTCTGTGTTTCATCGTCAATTTGAAGGTCCAAGGGATACAGTAAACCTGCACTGCTGCATCGGAATCCAATACTGGTCTCCCAGGAGCCGCCCAAAGCACAAACTCTGAGAAGATTCACTCTTCTTGTACTTAAGTCGGCACTGTGCCTTTTATATTCAATTCCGATGCGATTTCTGTGTTTCATCGTCAATGTGAAGGTCCAAGGGATACAGTAAACCTGCACTGGTGCATCGGAATACAATACTGGTCTCCCAGGAGCCGCCCAAAGAACAAACTCTGAGAAGATTCATTCTTCTTGTACTTAAGTCGGCACTGGGTCTTTTATATTCAATTCCGATGCGATTTCTGTGTTTCATTCTCAATGTGAAGGTCCAAGGGATACAGTAAACCTGCACTGGTGCATCGGAATCCAATAATGGTCTCCCAGGATCCGCTCAAAGCACAAACTCTTAGGAGACTCACTCTTCTTGTACTTAAGTCGGCATTGTGCCTTTTATATTCAATTCCGATGCGATTTCTGTGTTTCATTGTCAATGTGAAGGTCCAAGGGATACAGTAAACCTGCACTGGTGCATCGGAATCCAATACTGGTCTCCCAGGAGCCGCCCAAAGCACAAACTCTGAGAATATTCACTCTTCTTGTACTTAAGTCGGCACTGTGCCTTTTATATTCAATTCCGATGCGATTTCTGTGTTTCATCGTCAATGTGAAGGTCCAAGGGATACAGTAAACCTGCACTGGTGCATCGGAATCCAATACTGGTCTCCCAGGAGCCGCCCAAAGCACAAACTCTGAGAATATTCACTCTTCTTGTACTTAAGTCGGCACTGTGCCTTTTATATTCAATTCCGATGCGATTTCTGTGTTTCATCGTCAATGTGAAGGTCCAAGGGATACAGTAAACCTGCACTGGTGCATCGGAATCCAATACTGGTCTCCCAGGAGCCGCTCAAACCACAAACTCTTAGGAGACTCACTCTTCTTGTACTTAAGTCGGCACTGTGTCTTTTATATTCAATTCCGATGGGATTTCTGTGTTTCATTGTCAATGTGAAGGTCCAAGGGATACAGTAAACCTACACTGGTGCATCGGAATCCAATACTGGTCTCCCAGGAGCCGCTCAAACCACAAACTCTTAGGCTCACTCTTCTTGTACTTAAGTCGGCATTGTGCCTTTTATATTCAATTCCGATGCGATTTCTGTGTTTCATCGTCAATGTGAAGGTCCAAGGGATACAGTAAACCTGCACTGGTGCATCGGAATCCAATACTGGTCTCCCAGGAGCCGCCCAAAGCACAAACTCTGAGAAGATTCACTCTTCTTGTACTTAAGTCGGCACTGTGCCTTTTATATTCCATTCCGATGCGATTTCTGTGTTTCATCGTCAATGTGAAGGTCCAAGGGATACAGTAAACCTGCACCGGTGCATCGGAATCCAATACTGGTCTCCCAGGAGCCGCTCAAACCACAAACTCTTAGGAGACTCACTCTTCTTGTACTTAAGTCGGCACTGTGTCTTTTATATTCAATTCCGATGCGATTTCTGTGTTTCATTGTCAATGTGAAGGTCCAAGGGATACAGTAAACCTGCACTGGTGCATCGGAATACAAGACTGGTCTCCCAGGAGCCGCTCAAACCACAAACTCTTAGGAGACTCACTCTTCTTGTACTTAAGTCGGCACTGTGTCTTTTATATTCAATTCCGATGCGATTTCTGTGCTTCATTGTCAATTTGAAGGTCCAAGGGATACAGTAAACCTGCACTGGTGCATCGGAATCCAGTACTGGTCTCCCAAGATCCGCTTAAAGAACAAACTCTTAGGAGACTCACTCTTCTTGTACTTAAGTCGGCACTGTGTCTTTTATATTCAATTCCGATGTGATTTCTGTGTTTCATTGTCAATGTGAAGGTCCAAGGGATACAGTAAACCTGCACTGGTGCATCGGAAACCAATACTGGTCTCCCAGAAGCCGCTCAAAGCACAAACACTTAGGAGACCCACTTTTCTTGTATTTATGTCGGCACTGTGTCTTTTATATTCAATTCCGATGCGATTTCTGTGTTTCATTGTCAATGTGAAGGTCCAAGGGATACAGTAAACCTGCACTGGTACATCGGAATCCAATACTGGTCTCCCAGGAGCCGCCCAAAGCACAAACTCTGAGAAGATTCATTCTTGTACTTAAGTCGGCACTGTGCCTTTTATATTCAATTCCGATGCGATTTCTGTGTTTCATCGTCAATGTGAAGGTCCAAGGGATACAGTAAACCTGCACTGGTGCATCGGAATCCAATACTGGTCTCCCAGGAGCCGCCCAAAGCACAAACTCTGAGAAGATTCACTCTTCTTGTACTTAAGTCGGCACTGTGTCTTTTATATTCAATTCCGATGCGATTTCTGTGTTTCATTGTCAATGTGAAGGTCCAAGGGATACAGTAAACCTGCACTGGTGCATCGGAATCCAATACTGGTCTCCCAGGATCCGCTCAAAGCACAAACTCTTAGGAGACTCACTCTTCTCTTACTTAAGTCGGCATTGTGCATTTTATATTCAATTCCGATTCGATTTCTGTGTTTCATTGTCAATGTGAAGGTCCAAGGGATACAGTAAACCTGCGCTGGTGCATCGGAATCCAATACTGGTCTCCCAGGAGCCGCCCAAAGCACAAACTCTGAGAAGATTCGCTCTTCTTGTACTTAAGTCGGCACTGTGCCTTTTATATTCAATTCCGATGCGATTACTGTGTTTCATCGTCAATGTGAAGGTCCAAGGGATACAGTAAACCTGCACTGGTGCATCGGAATACAATACTGGTCTCCCAGGAGCCGCCCAAAGAACAAACTCTGAGAAGATTCATTCTTCTTGTACTTAAGTCGGCACTGGGTCTTTTATATTCAATTCCGATGCGATTTCTGTGTTTCATTCTCAATGTGAAGGTCCAAGGGATACAGTAAACCTGCACTGGTGCATCGGAATCCAATAATGGTCTCCCAGGATCCGCTCAAAGCACAAACTCTTAGGAGACTCACTCTTCTTGTACTTAAGTCGGCATTGTGCCTTTTATATTCAATTTCGATGCGATTTCTGTGTTTCATTGCCAATGTGAAGGTCCAAGGGATACTGTAAACCTGCACTGGTGCATCGGAATCCAATTCTGGTCTCCCAGGAGCCGCCCAAAGCACAAACTCTGAGAATATTCACTCTTCTTGTACTTAAGTCGGCACTGTGCCTTTTATATTCAATTCCGATGCGATTTCTGTGTTTCATCGTCAATGTGAAGGTCCAAGGGATACAGTAAACCTGCACTGGTGCATCGGAATCCAATACTGGTCTCCCAGGAGCTGCTCAAACCACAAACTCTTAGGAGACTCACTCTTCTTGTAGTTAAGTCGGCACTGTGTCTTTTATATTCAATTCCGATGCGATTTCTGTGTTTCATTGTGAACGTGAAGGTCCAAGGGATACAGTAAACCTGCACTGGTGCATCGGAATACAATACTAGTCTCCCAGGAGCCGCTCAAACCACAAACTCTTAGGAGACTCACTCTTCTTGTACTTAAGTCGGCACTGTGTCTTTTATATTCAATTTTGAAGCGATTTCTGTGTTTCATTGTCAATTTGAAGGTCCAAGGGATACAGTAAACCTGCACTGGTGCATCGGAATCCAGTACTGGTCTCCCAAGATCCGCTTAATGCACAAACTCTTAGGAGACTCACTCTTCTTGTACTTAAGTCGGCACTGTGTCTTTTATATTCAATTCCGATGCGATTTCTGTGTTTCATTGTCAATGTGAAGGTCCAAGGGATACAGTAAACCAGCACTGGTGCATCGGAATACAATACTGGTCTCCCAGGAGCCGCTCAAACCACAAACTCTTAGGAGACTCACTCATCTTGTACTTAAGTCGGCACTGTGTCTTTTATATTCAATTCCGATGCGATTTCTGTGTTTCATTGTCAATTTGAAGGTCCAAGGGATACAGTAAACCTGCAGTGGTGCATCGGAATCCAGTACTGGTCTCCCAAGATCCGCTTAAAGCACAAACTCTTAGGAGACTCACTCTTCTTGTACTTAAGTCGGCACTGTGTCTTTTATATTCAATTCCGATGCGATTTCTGTGTTTCATTGTCAATGTGAAGGTCCAAGGGATACAGTAAACCTGCACTGGTGCATCGGAATCCAATACTGGTCTCCCAGGAGCCGCCCAAAGCACAAACTCTGAGAAGATTCACTCTTCTGTACTTAAGTCGGCACTGTGCCTTTTATATTCAATTCCGATGCGATTTCTGTGTTTCATCGTCAATGTGAAGGTCCAAGGGATACAGTAAACCTGCACTGGTGCATCGGAATCCAATACTGGTCTCCCAGGAGCCGCCCAAAGCACAAACTCTGAGAAGATTCACTCTCCTTGTACTTAAGTCGGCACTGTGTCTTTTATATTCAATTCCGATGCGATTTCTGTGTTTCATCGTCAATGTGAAGGTCCAAGGGATACAGTAAACCTGCACTGGTGCATTGGAATCCAATACTGGTCTCCCAGGAGAAGCCCAAAGCACAAACTCTGAGAAGATTCACTCTTCTTGTACTTAAGTCGGCACTGTGCCTTTTATATTCAATTCCGATGCCATTTCTGTGTTTCATCGTCAATGTGAAGGTCCAAGGGATACAGTAAACCTGCACTGGTGCATCGGAATCCAATACTGGTCTCCCAGGAGCCGCCCAAAGCACAAACTCTGAGAAGATTCGCTCTTCTTGTACTTAAGTCGGCACTGTGCCTTTTATATTCAATTCCGATGCGATTTCTGTGTTTCATCGTCAATGTGAAGGTCCAAGGGATACAGTAAACCTGCACTGGTGCATCGGAATACAATACTGGTCTCCCAGGAGCCGCCCAAAGAACAAACTCTGAGAAGATTCATTCTTCTTGTACTTAAGTCGGCACTGGGTCTTTTATATTCAATTCCGATGCGATTTCTGTGTTTCATTCTCAATGTGAAGGTCCAAGGGATACAGTAAACCTGCACTGGTGCATCGGAATACAATACTGGTCTCCCAGGAGCCGCCCAAAGCACAAACTCTGAGAATATTCACCCTTCTTGTACTTAAGTCGGCACTGTGCCTTTTATATTCAATTCCGATGCGATTTCTGTGTTTCATCGTCAATGTGAAGGTCCAAGGGATACAGTAAACCTGCACTGGTGCATCGGAATCCAGTACTGGTCTCCCAAGATCCGCTTAATGCACAAACTCTTAGGAGACTCACTCTTCTTGTACTTAAGTCGGCACTGTGTCTTTTATATTCAATTCCGATGCGATTTCTGTGTTTCATTGTCAATGTAAAGGTCCAAGGGATACAGTAAACCTGCACTGGTGCATCGGAATACAATACTGGTCTCCCAGGAGCCGCCCAAAGAACAAACTCTGAGAAGATTCATTCTTCTTGTACTTAAATCGGCACTGGGTCTTTTATATTCAATTCCGATGCGATTTCTGTGTTTCATTCTCAATGTGAAGGTCCAAGGGATACAGTAAACCTGCACTGGTGCATCGGAATCCAATAATGGTCTCCCAGGATCCGCTCAAAGCACAAACTCTTAGGAGACTCACTCTTCTTGTACTTAAGTCGGCATTGTGCCTTTTATATTCAATTGCGATGCGATTTCTGTGTTTCATTGTCAATGTGAAGGTCCAAGGGATACAGTAAACCTGCACTGGTGCATCGGAATCCAATACTGGTCTCCCAGGAGCCGCCCAAAGCACAAACTCTGAGAATATTCACTCTTCTTGTACTTAAGTCGGCACTGTGCCTTTTATATTCAATTCCGATGCGATTTCTGTGTTTCATCGTCAATGTGAAGGTCCAAGGGATACAGTAAACCTGCACTGGTGCATCGGAATCCAATACTGGTCTCCCAGGAGCCACCCAAAGCACAAACTCTGAGAATATTCACTCTTCTTGTACTTAAGTCGGCACTGTGCCTTTTATATTCAATTCCGATGCGATTTCTGTGTTTCATCGTCAATTTGAAGGTCCAAGGGATACAGTAAACCTGCACTGGTGCATCGGAATCCAATACTGGTCTCCCAGGAGCCGCCCAAAGCACAAACTCTGAGAAGATTCACTCTTCTTGTACTTAAGTCGGCACTGTGTCTTTTATATTCAATTCCGATGCGATTTCTGTGTTTCATCGTCAATGTGAAGGTCCAAGGGATACAGTAAACCTGCACTGGTGCATTGAAATCCAATACTGGTCTCCCAGGAGAAGCCCAAAGCACAAACTCTGAGAAGATTCACTCTTCTTGTACTTAAGTCGGCACTGTGCCTTTTATATTCAATTCCGATGCCATTTCTGTGTTTCATCGTCAATGTGAAGGTCCAAGGGATACAGTAAACCTGCACTGGTGCATCGGAATCCAATACTGGTCTCCCAGGAGCCGCCCAAAGCACAAACTCTGAGAAGATTCGCTCTTCTTGTACTTAAGTCGGCACTGTGCCTTTTATATTCAATTCCGATGCGATTTCTGTGTTTCATCGTCAATGTGAAGGTCCAAGGGATACAGTAAACCTGCACTGGTGCATCGGAATACAATACTGGTCTCCCAGGAGCCGCCCAAAGAACAAACTCTGAGAAGATTCATTCTTCTTGTACTTATGTCGGCACTGGGTCTTTTATATTCAATTCCGATGCGATTTCTGTGTTTCATTCTCAATGTGAAGGTCCAAGGGATACAGTAAACCTGCACTGGTGCATCGGAATCCAATAATGGTCTCCCAGGATCCGCTCAAAGCACAAACTCTTAGGAGACTCACTCTTCTTGTACTTAAGTCGGCATTGTGCCTTTTATATTCAATTCCGATGCGATTTCTGTGTTTCATTGTCAATGTGAAGGTCCAAGGGATACTGTAAACCTGCACTGGTGCATCGGAATCCAATTCTGGTCTCCCAGGAGCCGCCCAAAGCACAAACTCTGAGAATATTCACTCTTCTTGTACTTAAGTCGGCACTGTGCCTTTTATATTCAATTCCGATGCGATTTCTGTGTTTCATCGTCAATGTGAAGGTCCAAGGGATACAGTAAACCTGCACTGGTGCATCGGAATCCAATACTGGTCTCCCAGGAGCTGCTCAAACCACAAACTCTTAGGAGACTCACTCTTCTTGTACTTAAGTCGGCACTGTGTCTTTTATATTCAATTCCGATGCGATTTCTGTGTTTCATTGTCAACGAGAAGGTCCAAGGGATACAGTAAACCTGCACTGGTGCATCGGAATACAATACTGGTCTCCCAGGAGCCGCTCAAACCACAAACTCTTAGGAGACTCACTCTTCTTGTACTTAAGTCGGCACTGTGTCTTTTATATTCAATTCCGAAGCGATTTCTGTGTTTCATTGTCAATTTGAAGGTCCAAGGGATACAGTAAACCTGCACTGGTGAATCGGAATCCAGTACTGGTCTCCCAAGATCCGCTTAATGCACAAACTCTTAGGAGACTCACTCTTCTTGTACTTAAGTCGGCACTGTGTCTTTTATATTCAATTCCGATGCGATTTCTGTGTTTCATTGTCAATGTAAAGGTCCAAGGGATACAGTAAACCTGCACTGGTGCATCGGAATACAATACTGGTCTCCCAGGAGCCGCCCAAAGAACAAACTCTGAGAAGATTCATTCTTCTTGTACTTAAATCGGCACTGGGTCTTTTATATTCAATTCCGATGCGATTTCTGTGTTTCATTCTCAATGTGAAGGTCCAAGGGATACAGTAAACCTGCACTGGTGCATCGGAATCCAATAATGGTCTCCCAGGATCCGCTCAAAGCACAAACTCTTAGGAGACTCACTCTTCTTGTACTTAAGTCGGCATTGTGCCTTTTATATTCAATTCCGATGCGATTTCTGTGTTTCATTGTCAATGTGAAGGTCCAAGGGATACAGTAAACCTGCACTGGTGCATCGGAATCCAATACTGGTCTCCCAGGAGCCGCCCAAAGCACAAACTCTCAGAATATTCACTCTTCTTGTACTTAAGTCGGCACTGTGCCTTTTATATTCAATTCCGATGCGATTTCTGTGTTTCATCGTCAATGTGAAGGTCCAAGGGATACAGTAAACCTGCACTGGTGCATCGGAATACAATACTGGTCTCCCAGGAGCCGCCCAAAGAACAAACTCTGAGAAGATTCATTCTTCTTGTACTTAAGTCGGCACTGGGTCTTTTATATTCAATTCCGATGCGATTTCTGTGTTTCATTCTCAATGTGAAGGTCCAAGGGATACAGTAAACCTGCACTGGTGCATCGGAATCCAATAATGGTCTCCCAGGATCCGCTCAAAGCACAAACTCTTAGGAGACTCACTCTTCTTGTACTTAAGTCGGCATTGTGCCTTTTATATTCAATTCCGATGCGATTTCTGTGTTTCATTGTCAATGTGAAGGTCCAAGGGATACTGTAAACCTGCACTGGTGCATCGGAATCCAATTCTGGTCTCCCAGGAGCCGCCCAAAGCACAAACTCTGAGAATATTCACTCTTCTTGTACTTAAGTCGGCACTGTGCCTTTTATATTCAATTCCGATGCGATTTCTGTGTTTCATCGTCAATGTGAAGGTCCAAGGGATACAGTAAACCTGCACTGGTGCATCGGAATCCAATACTGGTCTCCCAGGAGCTGCTCAAACCACAAACTCTTAGGAGACTCACTCTTCTTGTACTTAAGTCGGCACTGTGTCTTTTATATTCAATTCCGATGCGATTTCTGTGTTTCATTGTCAACGTGAAGGTCCAAGGGATACAGTAAACCTGCACTGGTGCATCGGAATACAATACTGGTCTCCCAGGAGCCGCTCAAACCACAAACTCTTAGGAGACTCACTCTTCTTGTACTTAAGTCGGCACTGTGTCTTTTATATTCAATTCCGATGCGATTTCTGTGTTTCATTGTCAATTTGAAGGTCCAAGGGATACAGTAAACCTGCACTGGTGCATCGGAATCCAGTACTGGTCTCCCAAGATCCGCTTAATGCACAAACTCTTAGGAGACTCACTCTTCTTGTACTTAAGTCGGCACTGTGTCTTTTATATTCAATTCCGATGCGATTTCTGTGTTTCATTGTCAATGTGAAGGTCCAAGGGATACAGTAAACCTGCACTGGTGCATCGGAATACAATACTGGTCTCCCAGGAGCCGCCCAAAGAACAAACTCTGAGAAGATTCATTCTTTTTGTACTTAAGTCGGCACTGGGTCTTTTATATTCAATTCCGATGCGATTTCTGTGTTTCATTCTCAATGTGAAGGTCCAAGGGATACAGTAAACCTGCACTGGTGCATCGGAATCCAATAATGGTCTCCCAGGATCCGCTCAAAGCACAAACTCTTAGGAGACTCACTCTTCTTGTACTTAAGTCGGCATTGTGCCTTTTATATTCAATTCCGATGCGATTTCTGTGTTTCATTGTCAATGTGAAGGTCCAAGGGATACAGCAACCTGCACTGGTGCATCGGAATCCAATACTGGTCTCCCAGGAGCCGCCCAAAGCACAAACTCTGAGAAGATTCACTCTTCTTGTACTTAAGTCGGCACTGTGCCTTTTATATTCAATTCCGATGCGATTTCTGTGTTTCATCGTCAATGTGAAGGTCCAAGGGATACAGTAAACCTGCACTGGTGCATCGGAATCCAATACTGGTCTCCCAGGATCCGCTCAAAGCACAAACTCTTAGGAGACTCACTCTTCTTGTACTTAAGTCGGCACTGTGTCTTTTATATTCAATTGCGATGCGATTTCTGTGTTTCATTGTCAATGTGAAGGTCCAAGCGATACAGTAAACCTACACTGGTGCATCGGATCCAATACTGGTCTCCCAGGAGCCGCTCAAACCACAAACTCTTAGACTCACTCTTCTTGTACTTAAGTCGGCATTGTGCCCTTTATATTCAATTCCGATGCGATTTCTGTGTTTCATCGTCAATGTGAAGGTCCAAGGGATACAGTAAACCTGCACTGGTGCATCGGAATCCAATACTGGTCTCCCAGGAGCCGCCCAAAGCACAAACTCTGAGAAGATTCACTCTTCTTGTACTTAAGTCGGCACTGTGCCTTTTATATTCAATTCCGATGCGATTTCTGTGTTTCATCGTCAATGTGAAGGTCCAAGGGATACAGTAAACCTGCACTGGTGCATCGGAATCCAATACTGGTCTCCCAGGAGCCGCTCAAAGCACAAACTCTTAGGAGCCTCACTCTTCTTGTACTTAAGTCGGCATTGTGCCTTTTATATTCAATTCCGATGCGATTTCTGTGTTTCATCGTCAATGTGAAGGTCCAAGGGATACAGTAAACCTGCACTGGTGCATCGGAATCCAATACTGGTCTCCCAGGAGCCGCTCAAACCACAAACTCTTAGGAGACTCACTCTTCTTGTACTTAAGTCGGCACTGTGTCTTTTATATTCAATTCCGATGCGATTTCTGTGTTTAATTGTCAATGTGAAGGTCCAAGGGATACAGTAAACCTGCACTGGTGCATCGGAATCCAATACTGGTCTCCCAGGAGCCGCTCAAAGTACAAACTCTTAGGAGACTCACTCTTCTTGTACTTAAGTCGGCACTGTGCCTTTTATATTCAATTCCGATGCGACTTCTGTGTTTCATCGTCAATGTGAAGGTCCAAGGGATACAGTAAACCTGCACTGGTGCATCGGAATCCAATACTGGTGCCCCAGGAGCCGCTCAAACCACAAACTCTTAGGAGACTCACTCTTCTTGTACTTAAGTCGGCACTGTGTCTTTTATATTCAATTCCGATGCGATTTCTGTGTTTAATTGTCAATGTGAAGGTCCAAGGGATACAGTAAACCTGCACTGGTGCATCGGAATCCAATACTGGTCTCCCAGGAGCCGCCCAAAGCACAAACTCTGAGAAGATTCACTCTTCTTGTACTTAAGTCGGCACTGTGCCTTTTATATTCAATTCCGATGCGATTTCTGTGTTTCATCGTCAATGTGAAGGTCCAAGGGATACAGTAAACCTACACTGGTGCATCGGATCCAATACTGGTCTCCCAGGAGCCGCTCAAACCACAAACTCTTAGACTCACTCTTCTTGTACTTAAGTCGGCATTGTGCCCTTTATATTCAATTCCGATGCGATTTCTGTTTCATCGTCAATGTGAAGGTCCAAGGGATACAGTAAACCTGCACTGGTGCATCGGAATCCAATACTGGTCTCCCAGGAGCCGCCCAAAGCACAAACTATGAGAAGATTCACTCTTCTTGTACTTAAGTCGGCACTGTGCCTTTTATATTCAATTCCGATGCGATTTCTGTGTTTCATCGTCAATGTGAAGGTCCAAGGGATACAGTAAACCTGCACTGGTGCATCGGAATCCAATACTGGTCTCCCAGGAGCCGCTCAAACCACAAACTCTTAGGAGACTCACTCTTCTTGTACTTAAGTCGGCACTGTGTCTTTTATATTCAATTCCGATGCGATTTCTGTGTTTCATTGTCAATGTGAAGGTCAAAGGGATACAGTAAACCTGCACTGGTGCATCGGAATACAACACTGGTCTCCCAGGAGCCGCTCAAAGCACAAACTCTTAGGAGACTCACTCTTCTTGTACTTAAGTCGGCACTGTGTCTTTTATATTCAATTCCGATGCGATTTCTGTGTTTCATTGTCAATTTGAAGGTCCAAGGGATACAGTAAACCTGCACTGGTGCATCGGAATCCAGTACTGGTCTCCCAAGATCCGCTTAAAGAACAAACTCTTAGGAGACTCACTCTTCTTGTACTTAAGTCGGCACTGTGTCTTTTGTATTCAATTCCGATGTGATTTCTGTGTTTCATTGTCAATGTGAAGGTCCAAGGGATACAGTAAACCTGCACTGGTGCATCGGAAACCAATACTGGTCTCCCAGGAGCCGCTCAAAGCACAAACACTTAGGAGACCCACTCTTCTTGTACTTAAGTCGGCACTGTGTCTTTTATATTCAATTCCGATGCGATTTCTGTGTTTCATTGTCAATGTGAAGGTCCAAGGGATACAGTAAACCTGCACTGGTGCATCGGAATCCAATACTGGTCTCCCAGGAGCCGCCCAAATCACAAACTCTGAGAAGATTCACTCTTCTTGTACTTAAGTAGGCACTGTGTCTTTTATATTCAATTCCGATGCGATTTCTGTGTTTCATCGTCAATGTGAAGGTCCAAGGGATACAGTAAACCTGCACTGGTGCATCGGAATCCAATACTGGTCTCCCAGGAGCCGCTCAAAGCACAAACTCTTAGGAGACTCACTCTTCTTGTACTTAAGTCGGCACTGTGCCTTTTATATTCAATTCCGATGCGATTTCTGTGTTTCATTGTCAATGTGAAGGTCCAAGGGATACAGTAAACCTGCACTGGTGCATCGGAATCCAATACTGGTCTCCCAGGAGCCGCTCAAACCACAAACTCTTAGGAGACTCACTCTTCTTGTACTTAAGTCGGCACTGTGCCTTTTATATTCAATTCCGATGCGATTTCTGTGTTTCATTGTCAATGTGAAGGTCCAAGGGGTACAGAAAACCTGCACTGGTGCATCGGAATCCAATACTGGTCTCCCAGGAGCCGCTCAAAGCACAAACTCTTAGGAGACTCACTCTTCTTGTACTTAAGTCGGGACTGTGCCTTTTATATTCAATTTCGATGCGATTTCTGTGTTTCATCGTCAATGTGAAGGTCCAAGGGATACAGTAAACCTGCACTGGTGCATCGGAATCCAATACTGGTCTCCCAGGAGCCGCTCAAAGCACAAACTCTTAGGAGACTCACTCTTCTTGTACTTAAGTCGGGACTGTGCCTTTTATATTCAATTTCGATGCGATTTCTGTGTTTCATCGTCAATGTGAAGGTCCAAGGGATACAGTAAACCTGCACTGGTGCATCGGAATCCAATACTGGTCTCCCATGAACCGCTCAAAGCACAAACTCATAGGAGACTCACTCTTCTTGACTTAAGTCGGCACTGTGCCTTTCATATTCAATTCCGATGCGATTTCTATGTTTCATCGTCAATGTGAAGGTCCAAGGGATACAGTAAACCTGCACTGGTGCATCGGAATCCTATACTGGTCTCCCAGGAGCCGCTCAAAGCACAAACTCTTAGGAGACTCACTCTTCTTGTACTTAAGTCGGCACTGTGCCTTTTATATTCAATTCCGATGCGATTTCTGTGTTTCATCGTCAATGTGAAGGTCCAAGGGATACAGTAAACCTGCACTGGTGCATCGGAATCCAATACTGGTCTCCCAGGAGCCGCCCAAAGCACAAACTCTTTGAAGATTCACTCTTCTTGTACTTAAGTCGGCACTGTGCCTTTTATATTCAATTCCGATGCGATTTCTGTGTTTAATTGTCAATGTGAAGGTCCAAGGGATACAGTAAACCTGCACTGGTGCATCGGATCCAATACAGGTCTCCCAGGAGCCGCCCAAAGCACAAACTCTGAGAAGATTCACTGTTCTTGTACTTAAGTCGGCCTGTGTCTTTTATATTCAATTCCGATGCGATTTCTGTGTTTAATTGTCAATGTGAAGGTCCAAGGGATACAGTAAACCTGCACTGGTGCATCGGATCCAATACTGGTCTCCCAGGAGCCGCCCAAAGCACAAACTCTGAGAAGATTCACTCTTCTTGTACTTAAGTCGGCACTGTGCCTTTTATATTCAATTCCGATGCGATTTCTGTGTTTCATCGTCAATGTGAAGGTCCAAGGGATACAGTAAACCTGCACTGGTGCATCGGAATCCAATACTGGTCTCCCAGGAGCCGCTCAAACCACAAACTCTTAGGAGACTCACTCTTCTTGTACTTAAGTCGGCACTGTGTCTTTTATATTCAATTCCGATGCGATTTCTGTGTTTAATTGTCAATGTGAAGGTCCAAGGGATACAGTAAACCTACACTGGTGCATCGGATCCAATACTGGTCTCCCAGGAGCCGCTCAAACCACAAACTCTTAGACTCACTCTTCTTGTACTTAAGTCGGCATTGTGCCTTTTATATTCAATTCCGATGCGATTTCTGTGTTTCATCGTCAATGTGAAGGTCCAAGGGATACAGTAAACCTGCACTGGTGCATCGGAATCCAATACTGGTCTCCCAGGAGCCGCTCAAACCACAAACTCTTAGGAGACTCACTCTTCTTGTACTTAAGTCGGCACTGTGTCTTTTATATTCAATTCCGATGCGATTTCTGTGTTTCATTGTCAATTTGAAGGTCCAAGGGATACAGTAAACCTGCACTGGTGCATCGGAATCCAGTACTGGTCTCCCAAGATCCGCTTAAAGAACAAACTCTTAGGAGACTCACTCTTCTTGCACTTAAGTCGGCACTGTGTCTTTTGTATTCAATTCCGATGTGATTTCTGTGTTTCATTGTCAATGTGAAAGTCCAAGGGAGACAGTAAACCTGCACTGGTGCATCGGAAACCAATACTGGTCTCCCAGGAGCCGCTCAAAGCACAAACACTTAGGAGACTCACTCTTCTTGTACTTAAGTCGGCACTGTGTCTTTTATATTCAATTCCGATGCGATTTCTGTGTTTCATTGTCAATGTGAAGGTCCAAGGGATACAGTAAACCTGCACTGGTGCATCGGAATCCAATACTGGTCTCCCAGGAGCCGCCCAAAACACAAACTCTGAGAAGATTCACTCTTCTTGTACTTAAGTAGGCACTGTGTCTTTTATATTCAATTCCGATGCGATTTCTGTGTTTCATCGTCAATGTGAAGGTCCAAGGGATACAGTAAACCTGCACTGGTGCATCGGAATCCAATACTGGTCTCCCAGGAGCCGCTCAAAGCACAAACTCTTAGGAGACTCACTCTTCTTGTACTTAAGTCGGCATTGTGCATTTTATATTCAATTCCGATGCGATTTCTGTGTTTCATTGTCAATGTGAAGGTCGAAGGGATAGAGTAAACCTGCACTGGTGCATCGGAATCCAATACTGGTCTCCCAGGAGCCACCCAAAGCACAAACTCTGAGAAGATTCACTCTTCTTGTACTTAAGTCGGCACTGTGGCTTTTATATTCAATTCCGATGAGATTTCTGTGTTTCATTGTCAATGTGAAGGTCCAAGGGATACAGTACACCTGCACTGGTGCATCGGAATCCAATACTGGTCTCGCAGGAGCCGCTCAAACCACAAACTCTTAGGAGACTCACTCTTCTTGTACTTAAGTCGGCACTGTGTCTTTTATATTCAATTCCGATGCGATTTCTGTGTTTCATCGTCAATGTGAAGGTCCAAGGGATACAGTAAACCTGCACTGGTGCATCGGAATCCAATACTGGTCTCCCAGGAGCCGCCCAAAGCACAAACTCTGAGAAGATTCACTCTTCTTGTACTTAAGTCGGCACTGTGCCTTTTATATTCAATTCCGATGCGATTTCTGTGTTTAATTGTCAATGTGAAGGTCCAAGGGATACACTAAACCTGCACTGGTGCATCGGATCCAATACTGGTCTCCCAGGAGCCGCCCAAAGCACAAACTCTGAGAAGATTCACTCTTCTTGTACTTAAGTCGGCACTGTGCCTTTTATATTCAATTCCGATGCGATTTCTGAGTTTCATCGTCAATGTGAAGGTCCAAGGGATACAGTAAACCTGCACTGGTGCATCGGATCCAATACTGGTCTCCCAGGAGCCGCCCAAAGCACAAACTCTGAGAAGATTCACTCTTCTTGTACTTAAGTCGGCACTGTGCCTTTTATATTCAATTCCGATGCGATTTCTGTGTTTCATCGTCAATGTGAAGGTCCAAGGGATACAGTAAACCTGCACTGGTGCATCGGAATCCAATACTGGTCTCCCAGGAGCCGCTCAAACCACAAACTCTTAGGAGACTCACTCTTCTTGTACTTAAGTCGGCACTGTGTCTTTTATATTCAATTCCGATGCGATTTCTGTGTTTAATTGTCAATGTGAAGGTCCAAGGGATACAGTAAACCTGCACTGGTGCATCGGAATCCAATACTGGTCTCCCAGGAGCCGCCCAAAGCACAAACTCTGAGAAGATTCACTCTTCTTGTACTTAAGTCGGCACTGTGCCTTTTATATTTAATTCCGATGCGATTTCTGTGTTTAATTGTCAATGTGAAGGTCCAAGGGATACAGTAAACCTGCACTGGTGCATCGGAATCCAGTACTGGTCTCCCAAGATCCGCTTAAAGAACAAACTCTTAGGAGACTCACTCTTCTTGCACTTAAGTCGGCACTGTGTCTTTTGTATTCAATTCCGATGTGATTTCTGTGTTTCATTGTCAATGTGAAGGTCCAAGGGAGACAGTAAACCTGCACTGGTGCATCGGAAACCAATACTGGTCTCCCAGGAGCCGCTCAGAGCACAAACACTTAGGAGACTCACTCTTCTTGTACTTAAGTCGGCACTGTGTCTTTTATATTCAATTCCGATGCGATTTCTGTGTTTCATTGTCAATGTGAAGGTCCAAGGGATACAGTAAACCTGCACTGGTGCATCGGAATCCAATACTGGTCTCCCAGGAGCCGCCCAAAGCACAAACTCTGAGAAGATTCACTCTTCTTGTACTTAAGTAGGCACTGTGTCTTTTATATTCAATTCCGATGCGATTTCTGTGTTTCATCGTCAATGTGAAGGTCCAAGGGATACAGTAAACCTGCACTGGTGCATCGGAATCCAATACTGGTCTCCCAGGAGCCGCTCAAAGCACAAACTCTTAGGAGACTCACTCTTCTTGTACTTAAGTCGGCATTGTGCCTTTTATATTCAATTCCGATGCGATTTCTGTTTTTCATTGTCAATGTGAAGGTCCAAGGGATAGAGTAAACCTGCACTGGTGCATCGGAATCCAATACTGGTCTCCCAGGGGCCACCCAAAGCACAAACTCTGAGAAGATTCACTCTTCTTGTACTTAAGTCGGCACTGTGGCTTTTATATTCAATTCCGATGCGATTTCTGTGTTTCATTGTCAATGTGAAGGTCCAAGGGATACAGTAAACCTGCACTGGTGCATCGGAATCCAATACTGGTCTCCCAGGAGCCGCTCAAACCACAAACTCTTAGACTCACTCTTCTTGTACTTAAGTCGGCACTGTGCCTTTTATATTCAATTCCGATGCGATTTCTGTGTTTCATCGTCAATGTGAAGGTCCAAGGGATACAGTAAACCTGCACTGGTGCATCGGATCCAATACTGGTCTCCCAGGAGCCGCCCAAAGCACAAACTCTGAGAAGATTCACTCTTCTTGTACTTAAGTCGGCACTGTGCCTTTTATATTCAATTCCGATGCGATTTCTGTGTTTCATCGTCAATGTGAAGGTCCAAGGGATACAGTAAACCTGCACTGGTGCATCGGAATCCAATACTGGTCTCCCAGGAGCCGCTCAAACAACAAACTCTTAGGAGACTCACTCTTCTTGTACTTAAGTCGGCACTGTGTCTTTTATATTCAATTCCGATGCGATTTCTGTGTTTAATTGTCAATGTGAAGGTCCAAGAGATACAGTAAACCTGCACTGGTGCATCGGAATCCAATACTGGTCTCCCAGGAGCCGCCCAAAGCACAAACTCTGAGAAGATTCACTCTTCTTGTACTTAAGTCGGCACTGTGCCTTTTATATTCAATTCCGATGCGATTTCTGTGTTTAATTGTCAATGTGAAGGTCCAAGGGATACAGTAAACCTGCACTGGTGCATCGGAATCAAATACTGGTCTCCCAGGAGCCGCTCAAACCACAAACTCTTAGGAGACTCACTCTTCTTGTACTTAAGTCGGCACTGTGTCTTTTATATTCAATTCCGATGCGATTTCTGTGTTTAATTGTCAATGTGAAGGTCCAAGGGATACAGTAAACCTACACTGGTGCATCGGATCCAATACTGGTCTCCCAGGAGCCGCTCAAACCACAAACTCTTAGACTCACTCTTCTTGTACTTAAGTCGGCATTGTGCCTTTTATATTCAATTCCGATGCGATTTCTGTGTTTCATCGTCAATGTGAAGGTCCAAGGGATACAGTAAACCTGCACTGGTGCATCGGAATCCAATACTGGTCTCCCAGGAGCCGCTCAAACCACAAACTCTTAGGAGACTCACTCTTCTTGTACTTAAGTCGGCACTGTGTCTTTTATATTCAATTCCGATGCGATTTCTGTGTTTAATTGTCAATGTGAAGGTCCAAGGGATACAGTAAACCTACACTGGTGCATCGGATCCAATACTGGTCTCCCAGGAGCCGCTCAAACCACAAACTCTTAGACTCACTCTTCTTGTAATTAAGTCGGCATTGTGCCTTTTATATTCAATTCCGATGCGATTTCTGTGTTTCATCGTCAATGTGAAGGTCCAAGGGATACAGTAAACCTGCACTGGTGCATCGGAATCCAATACTGGTCTCCCAGGAGCCGCCCAAAGCACAAACTCTGAGAAGATTCACTCTTCTTGTACTTAAGTCGGCACTGTGCCTTTTATATTCAATTCCGATGCGATTTCTGTGTTTCATCGTCAATGTGAAGGTCGAAGGGATACAGTAAATCTGCACTGGTGCATCGGAATCCAATACTGGTCTCCCAGGAGCCGCTCAAACCACAAACTCTTAGGAGACTCACTCTTCTTGTACTTAAGTCGGCACTGTGCCTTTTATATTCAATTCCGATGCGATTTCTGTGTTTCATTGTCAATGTGAAGGTCCAAGGGATACAGTACACCTGCACTGGTGCATCGGAATACAATACTGGTCTCGCAGGAGCCGCTCAAACCACAAACTCTTAGGAGACTCACTCTTCTTGTACTTAAGTCGGCACTGTGTCTTTTATATTCAATTCCGATGCGATTTCTGTGTTTCATCGTCAATGTGAAGGTCCAAGGGATACAGTAAACCTGCACTGGTGCATCGGAATCCAATACTGGTCTCCCAGGAGCCGCCCAAAGCACAAACTCTGAGAAGATTCACTCTTCTTGTACTTAAGTCGTCACTGTGCCTTTTATATTCAATTCCGATGTGATTTATGTGTTTCATCGTCAATGTGAAGGTCCAAGGGATACAGTAAACCTGCACTGGTGCATCGGAATCCAATACTGGTCTCCCAGGAGCCGCTCAAACCACAAACTCTTAGGAGACTCACTCTTCTTGTACTTAAGTCGGCACTGTGTCTTTTATATTCAATTCCGATGCGATTTCTGTATTTCATTGTCAATGTGAAGGTCCAAGGGATACAGTAAACCTGCACTGGTGCATCGGAATACAATACTGGTCTCCCAGGAGCCGCTCAAACCACAAACTCTTAGGAGACTCACTCTTCTTGTACTTAAGTCGGCACTGTGTCTTTTATATTCAATTCCGATGCGATTTCTGTGTTTCAGTGTCAATTGAAAGGTCCAAGGGATACAGTAAACCTGCAGTGGTGCATCGGAATCCAGTACTGGTCTCCCAAGATCCGCTTAAAGCACAAACTCTTACGAGACTCACTCTTCTTGTACTTAAGTCGGCACTGTGTCTTTTATATTCAATTCCGATGCGATTTCTGTGTTTCATTGTCAATGTGAAGGTCCAAGGGATACAGTAAACCTGCACTGGTGCATCGGAATACAATACTGGTCTCCCAGGAGCCGCCCAAAGCACAAACTCTGAGAAGATTCACTCTTCTTGTACTTAAGTCGGCACTGTGCCTTTTATATTCAATTCCGATGCGATTTCTGTGTTTCATCGTCAATGTGAAGGTCCAAGGAATACAGTAAACCTGCACTGGTGCATCGGAATCCAATACTGGTCTCCCAGGAGCCGCTCAAACCAAAAACTCTTAGGAGACTCACTCTTCTTGTACTTAAGTCGGCACTGTGTCTTTTATATTCAATTCCGATGCGATTTCTGTGTTTCATTGTCAATGTGAAGGTCCAAGGGATACAGTAAACCTGCACTGCTGCATCGGAATACAATACTGGTCTCCCAGGAGCCGCTCAAACCACAAACTCTTAGGAGACTCACTCTTCTTGTACTTAAGTCGGCACTGTGTCTTTTATATTCAATTCCGATGCGATTTCTGAATTTCATTGTCAATTTGAAGGTCCAAGGGATACAGTAAACCTGCACTGGTGCATCGGAATCCAGTACTGGTCTCCCAAGATCCGCTTAAAGCACAAACTCTTAGGAGGCTCACTCTTCTTGTACTTTAGTCGGCACTGTGTCTTTTATATTCAATTCCGATGCGATATCTGTGTTTCATTGTCAATGTGAAGGTCCAAGGGATACAGTAAACCTGCACTGGTGCATCGGAATCCAATACTGGTCTCCCAGGAGCCGCTCAAACCACAAACTCTTAGACTCACTCTTCTTGTACTTAAGTCGGCATTGTGCCTTTTATATTCAATTCCGATGCGATTTCTGTGTTTCATCGTCAATGTGAAGGTCCAAGGGATACAGTAAACCTGCACTGGTGCATCGGAATACAATACTGGTCTCCCAGGAGCCGCCCAAAGCACAAACTCTGAGAAGATTCACTCTTCTTGTACTTAAGTCGGCACTGTGCCTTTTATATTCAATTCCGATGCGATTTCTGTGTTTCATCGTCAATGTGAAGGTCGAAGGGATACAGTAAACCTGCACTGGTGCATCGGAATCCAATACTGGTCTCCCAGGAGCCGCTCAAACCACAAACTCTTAGGAGACTCACTCTTCTTGTACTTAAGTCGGCACTGTGTCTTTTATATTCAATTCCGATGCGATTTCTGTGTTTCATTGTCAATGTGAAGTTCCAAGGGATACAGTAAACCTGCACTGGTGCATCGGAATACAATACTGGTCTCCCAGGAGCCGCTCAAACCACAAACTCTTAGGAGACTCACTCTTCTTGTACTTAAGTCGGCACTGTGTCTTTTATATTCAATTCCGATGCGATTTCTGTGTTTCATTGTCAATTTGAAGGTCCAAGGGATACAGTAAACCTGCACTGGTGCATCGGAATCCAGTACTGGTCTCCCACGATCCGCTTAAAGCACAAACTCTTAGGAGACTCACTCTTCTTGTACTTAAGTCGGCACTGTGTCTTTTATATTCAATTCCGATGCGATTTCTGTGTTTAATTGTCAATGTGAAGGTCCAAGGGATACAGTAAACCTACACTGGTGCATCGGATCCAATACTGGTCTCCCAGGAGCCGCTCAAACCACAAACTCTTAGACTCACTCTTCTTGTACTTAAGTCGGCATTGTGCCTTTTATATTCAATTCCGATGCGATTTCTGTGTTTCATCGTCAATGTGAAGGTCCAAGGGATACAGTAAACCTGCACTGGTGCATCGGAATCCAATACTGGTCTCCCAGGAGCCGCTCAAACCACAAACTCTTAGGAGACTCACTCTTCTTGTACTTAAGTCGGCACTGTGTCTTTTATATTCAATTCCGATGCGATTTCTGTGTTTAATTGTCAATGTGAAGGTCCAAGGGATACAGTAAACCTACACTGGTGCATCGGATCCAATACTGGTCTCCCAGGAGCCGCTCAAACCACAAACTCTTAGACTCACTCTTCTTGTAATTAAGTCGGCATTGTGCCTTTTATATTCAATTCCGATGCGATTTCTGTGTTTCATCGTCAATGTGAAGGTCCAAGGGATACAGTAAACCTGCACTGGTGCATCGGAATCCAATACTGGTCTCCCAGGAGCCGCCCAAAGCACAAACTCTGAGAAGATTCACTCTTCTTGTACTTAAGTCGGCACTGTGCCTTTTATATTCAATTCCGATGCGATTTCTGTGTTTCATCGTCAATGTGAAGGTCCAAGGGATACAGTAAATCTGCACTGGTGCATCGGAATCCAATACTGGTCTCCCAGGAGCCGCTCAAACCACAAACTCTTAGGAGACTCACTCTTCTTGTACTTAAGTCGGCACTGTGCCTTTTATATTCAATTCCGATGCGATTTCTGTGTTTCATTGTCAATGTGAAGGTCCAAGGGATACAGTACACCTGCACTGGTGCATCGGAATACAATACTGGTCTCGCAGGAGCCGCTCAAACCACAAACTCTTAGGAGACTCACTCTTCTTGTACTTAAGTCGGCACTGTGTCTTTTATATTCAATTCCGATGCGATTTCTGTGTTTCATCGTCAATGTGAAGGTCCAAGGGATACAGTAAACCTGCACTGGTGCATCGGAATCCAATACTGGTCTCCCAGGAGCCGCCCAAAGCACAAACTCTGAGAAGATTCACTCTTCTTGTACTTAAGTCGTCACTGTGCCTTTTATATTCAATTCCGATGTGATTTATGTGTTTCATCGTCAATGTGAAGGTCCAAGGGATACAGTAAACCTGCACTGGTGCATCGGAATCCAATACTGGTCTCCCAGGAGCCGCTCAAACCACAAACTCTTAGGAGACTCACTCTTCTTGTACTTAAGTCGGCACTGTGTCTTTTATATTCAATTCCGATGCGATTTCTGTATTTCATTGTCAATGTGAAGGTCCAAGGGATACAGTAAACCTGCACTGGTGCATCGGAATACAATACTGGTCTCCCAGGAGCCGCTCAAACCACAAACTCTTAGGAGACTCACTCTTCTTGTACTTAAGTCGGCACTGTGTCTTTTATATTCAATTCCGATGCGATTTCTGTGTTTCAGTGTCAATTGAAAGGTCCAAGGGATACAGTAAACCTGCAGTGGTGCATCGGAATCCAGTACTGGTCTCCCAAGATCCGCTTAAAGCACAAACTCTTACGAGACTCACTCTTCTTGTACTTAAGTCGGCACTGTGTCTTTTATATTCAATTCCGATGCGATTTCTGTGTTTCATTGTCAATGTGAAGGTCCAAGGGATACAGTAAACCTGCACTGGTGCATCGGAATACAATACTGGTCTCCCAGGAGCCGCCCAAAGCACAAACTCTGAGAAGATTCACTCTTCTTGTACTTAAGTCGGCACTGTGCCTTTTATATTCAATTCCGATGCGATTTCTGTGTTTCATCGTCAATGTGAAGGTCCAAGGAATACAGTAAACCTGCACTGGTGCATCGGAATCCAATACTGGTCTCCCAGGAGCCGCTCAAACCAAAAACTCTTAGGAGACTCACTCTTCTTGTACTTAAGTCGGCACTGTGTCTTTTATATTCAATTCCGATGCGATTTCTGTGTTTCATTGTCAATGTGAAGGTCCAAGGGATACAGTAAACCTGCACTGCTGCATCGGAATACAATACTGGTCTCCCAGGAGCCGCTCAAACCACAAACTCTTAGGAGACTCACTCTTCTTGTACTTAAGTCGGCACTGTGTCTTTTATATTCAATTCCGATGCGATTTCTGTGTTTCATTGTCAATTTGAAGGTCCAAGGGATACAGTAAACCTGCACTGGTGCATCGGAATCCAGTACTGGTCTCCCAAGATCCGCTTAAAGCACAAACTCTTAGGAGGCTCACTCTTCTTGTACTTTAGTCGGCACTGTGTCTTTTATATTCAATTCCGATGCGATATCTGTGTTTCATTGTCAATGTGAAGGTCCAAGGGATACAGTAAACCTGCACTGGTGCATCGGAATCCAATACTGGTCTCCCAGGAGCCGCTCAAACCACAAACTCTTAGACTCACTCTTCTTGTACTTAAGTCGGCATTGTGCCTTTTATATTCAATTCCGATGCGATTTCTGTGTTTCATCGTCAATGTGAAGGTCCAAGGGATACAGTAAACCTGCACTGGTGCATCGGAATACAATACTGGTCTCCCAGGAGCCGCCCAAAGCACAAACTCTGAGAAGATTCACTCTTCTTGTACTTAAGTCGGCACTGTGCCTTTTATATTCAATTCCGATGCGATTTCTGTGTTTCATCGTCAATGTGAAGGTCGAAGGGATACAGTAAACCTGCACTGGTGCATCGGAATCCAATACTGGTCTCCCAGGAGCCGCTCAAACCACAAACTCTTAGGAGACTCACTCTTCTTGTACTTAAGTCGGCACTGTGTCTTTTATATTCAATTCCGATGCGATTTCTGTGTTTCATTGTCAATGTGAAGTTCCAAGGGATACAGTAAACCTGCACTGGTGCATCGGAATACAATACTGGTCTCCCAGGAGCCGCTCAAACCACAAACTCTTAGGAGACTCACTCTTCTTGTACTTAAGTCGGCACTGTGTCTTTTATATTCAATTCCGATGCGATTTCTGTGTTTCATTGTCAATTTGAAGGTCCAAGGGATACAGTAAACCTGCACTGGTGCATCGGAATCCAGTACTGGTCTCCCACGATCCGCTTAAAGCACAAACTCTTAGGAGACTCACTCTTCTTGTACTTAAGTCGGCACTGTGTCTTTTATATTCAATTCCGATGCGATTTCTGTGTTTAATTGTCAATGTGAAGGTCCAAGGGATACAGTAAACCTACACTGGTGCATCGGATCCAATACTGGTCTCCCAGGAGCCGCTCAAACCACAAACTCTTAGACTCACTCTTCTTGTACTTAAGTCGGCATTGTGCCTTTTATATTCAATTCCGATGCGATTTCTGTGTTTCATCGTCAATGTGAAGGTCCAAGGGATACAGTAAACCTGCACTGGTGCATCGGAATCCAATACTGGTCTCCCAGGAGCCGCTCAAACCACAAACTCTTAGGAGACTCACTCTTCTTGTACTTAAGTCGGCACTGTGTCTTTTATATTCAATTCCGATGCGATTTCTGTGTTTAATTGTCAATGTGAAGGTCCAAGGGATACAGTAAACCTACACTGGTGCATCGGATCCAATACTGGTCTCCCAGGAGCCGCTCAAACCACAAACTCTTAGACTCACTCTTCTTGTAATTAAGTCGGCATTGTGCCTTTTATATTCAATTCCGATGCGATTTCTGTGTTTCATCGTCAATGTGAAGGTCCAAGGGATACAGTAAACCTGCACTGGTGCATCGGAATCCAATACTGGTCTCCCAGGAGCCGCCCAAAGCACAAACTCTGAGAAGATTCACTCTTCTTGTACTTAAGTCGGCACTGTGCCTTTTATATTCAATTCCGATGCGATTTCTGTGTTTCATCGTCAATGTGAAGGTCCAAGGGATACAGTAAATCTGCACTGGTGCATCGGAATCCAATACTGGTCTCCCAGGAGCCGCTCAAACCACAAACTCTTAGGAGACTCACTCTTCTTGTACTTAAGTCGGCACTGTGCCTTTTATATTCAATTCCGATGCGATTTCTGTGTTTCATTGTCAATGTGAAGGTCCAAGGGATACAGTACACCTGCACTGGTGCATCGGAATACAATACTGGTCTCGCAGGAGCCGCTCAAACCACAAACTCTTAGGAGACTCACTCTTCTTGTACTTAAGTCGGCACTGTGTCTTTTATATTCAATTCCGATGCGATTTCTGTGTTTCATCGTCAATGTGAAGGTCCAAGGGATACAGTAAACCTGCACTGGTGCATCGGAATCCAATACTGGTCTCCCAGGAGCCGCCCAAAGCACAAACTCTGAGAAGATTCACTCTTCTTGTACTTAAGTCGTCACTGTGCCTTTTATATTCAATTCCGATGTGATTTATGTGTTTCATCGTCAATGTGAAGGTCCAAGGGATACAGTAAACCTGCACTGGTGCATCGGAATCCAATACTGGTCTCCCAGGAGCCGCTCAAACCACAAACTCTTAGGAGACTCACTCTTCTTGTACTTAAGTCGGCACTGTGTCTTTTATATTCAATTCCGATGCGATTTCTGTATTTCATTGTCAATGTGAAGGTCCAAGGGATACAGTAAACCTGCACTGGTGCATCGGAATACAATACTGGTCTCCCAGGAGCCGCTCAAACCACAAACTCTTAGGAGACTCACTCTTCTTGTACTTAAGTCGGCACTGTGTCTTTTATATTCAATTCCGATGCGATTTCTGTGTTTCAGTGTCAATTGAAAGGTCCAAGGGATACAGTAAACCTGCAGTGGTGCATCGGAATCCAGTACTGGTCTCCCAAGATCCGCTTAAAGCACAAACTCTTACGAGACTCACTCTTCTTGTACTTAAGTCGGCACTGTGTCTTTTATATTCAATTCCGATGCGATTTCTGTGTTTCATTGTCAATGTGAAGGTCCAAGGGATACAGTAAACCTGCACTGGTGCATCGGAATACAATACTGGTCTCCCAGGAGCCGCCCAAAGCACAAACTCTGAGAAGATTCACTCTTCTTGTACTTAAGTCGGCACTGTGCCTTTTATATTCAATTCCGATGCGATTTCTGTGTTTCATCGTCAATGTGAAGGTCCAAGGAATACAGTAAACCTGCACTGGTGCATCGGAATCCAATACTGGTCTCCCAGGAGCCGCTCAAACCAAAAACTCTTAGGAGACTCACTCTTCTTGTACTTAAGTCGGCACTGTGTCTTTTATATTCAATTCCGATGCGATTTCTGTGTTTCATTGTCAATGTGAAGGTCCAAGGGATACAGTAAACCTGCACTGCTGCATCGGAATACAATACTGGTCTCCCAGGAGCCGCTCAAACCACAAACTCTTAGGAGACTCACTCTTCTTGTACTTAAGTCGGCACTGTGTCTTTTATATTCAATTCCGATGCGATTTCTGTGTTTCATTGTCAATTTGAAGGTCCAAGGGATACAGTAAACCTGCACTGGTGCATCGGAATCCAGTACTGGTCTCCCAAGATCCGCTTAAAGCACAAACTCTTAGGAGGCTCACTCTTCTTGTACTTTAGTCGGCACTGTGTCTTTTATATTCAATTCCGATGCGATATCTGTGTTTCATTGTCAATGTGAAGGTCCAAGGGATACAGTAAACCTGCACTGGTGCATCGGAATCCAATACTGGTCTCCCAGGAGCCGCTCAAACCACAAACTCTTAGACTCACTCTTCTTGTACTTAAGTCGGCATTGTGCCTTTTATATTCAATTCCGATGCGATTTCTGTGTTTCATCGTCAATGTGAAGGTCCAAGGGATACAGTAAACCTGCACTGGTGCATCGGAATACAATACTGGTCTCCCAGGAGCCGCCCAAAGCACAAACTCTGAGAAGATTCACTCTTCTTGTACTTAAGTCGGCACTGTGCCTTTTATATTCAATTCCGATGCGATTTCTGTGTTTCATCGTCAATGTGAAGGTCGAAGGGATACAGTAAACCTGCACTGGTGCATCGGAATCCAATACTGGTCTCCCAGGAGCCGCTCAAACCACAAACTCTTAGGAGACTCACTCTTCTTGTACTTAAGTCGGCACTGTGTCTTTTATATTCAATTCCGATGCGATTTCTGTGTTTCATTGTCAATGTGAAGTTCCAAGGGATACAGTAAACCTGCACTGGTGCATCGGAATACAATACTGGTCTCCCAGGAGCCGCTCAAACCACAAACTCTTAGGAGACTCACTCTTCTTGTACTTAAGTCGGCACTGTGTCTTTTATATTCAATTCCGATGCGATTTCTGTGTTTCATTGTCAATTTGAAGGTCCAAGGGATACAGTAAACCTGCACTGGTGCATCGGAATCCAGTACTGGTCTCCCACGATCCGCTTAAAGCACAAACTCTTAGGAGACTCACTCTTCTTGTACTTAAGTCGGCACTGTGTCTTTTATATTCAATTCCGATGCGATTTCTGTGTTTCATTGTCAATGTGAAGGTCCAAGGGATACAGTAAAACTGCACTGGTGCATCGGAATACAATACTGGTCTCCCAGGAGCCGCCCAAAGAACAAACTCAGAGAAGATTCATTCTTCTTGTACTTAAGTCGGCACTGGGTCTTTTATATTCAATTCCGATGCGATTTCTGTGTTTCATTCTGAATGTGAAGGTCCAAGGGATACAGTAAACCTGCACTGGTGCATCGGAATCCAATAATGGTCTCCCAGGATCCGCTCAAAGCACAAACTCTTAGGAGACTCACTCTTCTTGTACTTAAGTCGGCATTGTGCCTATTATATTCAATTCCGATGCGATTTCTGTTTTTCATTGTCAATGTGAAGGTCCAAGGGATACAGTAAACCTGCACTGGTGCATCGGAATCCAATACTCGTCTCCCAGGAGCCGCCCAAAGCACAAACTCTGAGAATATTCACTCTTCTTGTACTTAAGTCGGCACTGTGCCTTTTATATTCAATTCCGATGCCATTTCTGTGTTTCATCGTCAATGTGAAGGTCCAAGGGATACAGTAAACCTGCACTGGTGCATCGGAATCCAATACTGGTCTCCCAGGAGCCGCTCAAACCACAAACTCTTAGGAGACTCACTCTTCTTGTACTTAAGTCGGCACTGTGTCTTTTATATTCAATTCCGATGCGATTTCTGTGTTTCATCGTCAATGTGAAGGTCCAAGGGATACAGTAAATCTGCACTGGTACATCGCAATACAGTACTGGTCTCCCAAGATCCGCTTAAAGCACAAACTCTTAGGAGACTCACTCTTCTTGTACTTAAGTCGGCACTGTGTCTTTTATATTCAATTCCGATGCGATTTCTGTGTTTCATTGTCAATGTGAAGGTCCAAGGGATACAGTAAACCTGCACTGGTGCATCGGAATCCAATACTGGTCTCCCAGGAGCCGCTCAAACCACAAACTCTTAGACTCACTCTTCTTGTACTTAAGTCGGCATTGTGCCTTTTATATTCAATTCCGATGCGATTTCTGTGTTTCATCGTCAATGTGAAGGTCCAAGGGATACAGTAAACCTGAACTGGTGCATCGGAATCCAATACTGGTCTCCCAGGAGCCGCCCAAAGCACAAACTCTGAGAAGATTCACTCTTCTTGTACTTAAGTCGGCACTGTGCCTTTTATATTCAATTCCGATGCGATTTCTGCGTTTCATCGTCAATGTGAAGGTCCAAGGGATACAGTAAACCTGCACTGGTGCATCGGAATCCAATACTGGTCTCCCAGGAGCCGCTCAAACCACAAACTCTTAGGAGACTCACTCTTCTTGTACTTAAGTCGGCACTGTGTCTTTTATATTCAATGCCGATGCGATTTCTGTGTTTCATTGTCAATGTGAAGGTCCAAGGGATACAGTAAACCTGCACTGGTGCATCGGAATACAATACTGGTCTCCCAGGAGCCGCCCAAAGAACAAACTCAGAGAAGGTTCATTCTTCTTGTACTTAAGTCGGCACTGGGTCTTTTACATTCAATTCCGATGCGATTTCTGTGTTTCATTCTCAATGTGAAGGTCCAAGGGATACAGTAAACCTGCACTGGTGCATCGGAATCCAATAATGGTCTCCCAGGATCCGCTCAAAGCACAAACTCTTAGGAGACTCACTCTTCTTGTACTTAAGTCGGCATTGTGCCTTTTATATTCAATTCCGATGCGATTTCTGTGTTTCATTGTCAATGTGAAGGTCCAAGGGATACAGTAAACCTGCACTGGTGCATCGGAATCCAATACTGGTCTCCCAGGAGCCGCCAAAGCACAAACTCTGAGAATATTCACTCTTCTTGTACTTAAGTCGGCACTCTGCCTTTTATATTCAATTCCGATGCGATTTCTGTGTTTCATCGTCAATGTGAAGGTCCAAGGGATACAGTAAACCTGCACTGGTGCATCGGAATCCAATACTGGTCTCCCAGGAGCCGCTCAAAGCACAAACTCTTAGGAGACTCACTCTTCTTGTACTTAAGTCGGCACTGTGTCTTTTATATTCAATTCCGATGCGATTTCTGTGTTTCATTGTCAATGTGAAGGTCCAAGGGATACAGTAAACCTACACTGGTGCATCGGAATCCAATACTGGTCTCCCAGGAGCCGCTCAAACCACAAACTCTTAGACTCACTCTTCTTGTACTTAAGTCGGCATTGTGCCTTTTATATTCAATTCCGATGCGATTTCTGTGTTTCATCGTCAATGTGAAGGTCCAAGGGATACAGTAAACCTGCACTGGTGCATCGGAATACAATACTGGTCTCCCAGGAGCCGCCCAAAGCACAAACTCTGAGAAGATTCACTCTTCTTGTACTTAAGTCGGCACTGTGCCTTTTATATTCAATTCCGATGCGATTTCTGTGTTTCATCGTCAATGTGAAGGTCCAAGGGATACAGTAAACCTGCACTGGTGCATCGGAATCCAATACTGGTCTCCCAGGAGCCGCTCAAACCACAAACTCTTAGGAGACTCACTCTTCTTGTACTTAAGTGTGCACTGTGCCTTTTATATTCAATTCCGATACGATTTCTGTGTTTCATCGTCAATGTGAAGGTCCAAGGGATACAGTAAACCTGCACTGGTGCATCGGAATCCAATACTGGTCTCCCAGGAGCCGCCCAAAGCACAAACTCTGAGAAGATTCACTCTTCTTGTACTTAAGTCGGCACTGTGCCTTTTATATTCAATTCCGATGCGATTTCTGTGTTTCATCGTCAATGTGAAGGTCCAAGGGATACAGTAAACCTGCACTGGTGCATCGGAATCCAATACTGGTCTCCCAGGAGCCGCTCAAACCACAAACTCTTAGGAGACTCACTCTTCTTGTACTTAAGTCGGCACTGTGTCTTTTATATTCAATTCCGATGCGATTTCTGTGTTTCATTGTCAATGTGAAGGTCAAAGGGATACAGTAAACCTGCACTGGTGCATCGGAATACAATACTGGTCTCCCAGGAGCCGCTCAAACCACAAACTCTTAGGAGACTCACTCTTCTTGTACTTAAGTCGGCACTGTGTCTTTTATATTCAATTCCGATGCGATTTCTGTGTTTCATTGTCAATGTGAAGGTCCAAGGGTAACAGTAAACCTGCACTGGTGCATCGGAATCCAATACTGGTCTCCCAGGAGCCGCCCAAAGCACAAACTCTGAGAAGATTCACTCTTCTTGTACTTAAGTAGGCACTGTGTCTTTTATATTCAATTCCGATGCGATTTCTGTGTTTCATCGTCAATGTGAAGGTCCAAGGGATACAGTAAACCTGCACTGGTGCATCGGAATCCAATACTGGTCTCCCAGGAGCCGCTCAAAGCACAAAACCTTAGGAGACTCACTCTTCTTGTACTTAAGTCGGCATTGTGCCTTTTATATTCAATTCCGATGCGATTTCTGTGTTTCATTGTCAATGTGAAGGTCCAAGGGATAGAGTAAACCTGCACTGGTGCATCGGAATCCAATACTGGTCTCCCAGGAGCCACCCAAAGCACAAACTCTGAGAAGATTCACTCTTCTTGTACTTAAGTCGGCACTGTGGCTTTTATATTCAATTCCGATGCGATTTCTGTGTTTCATTGTCAATGTGAAGGTCCAAGGGATACAGTACACCTGCACTGGAGCATCGGAATCCAATACTGGTCTCGCAGGAGCCGCTCAAACCACAAACTCTTAGGAGACTCACTCTTCTTGTACTTAAGTCGGCACTGTGTCTTTTATATTCAATTCCGATGCGATTTCTGTGTTTCATCGTCAATGTGAAGGTCCAAGGGATACAGTAAACCTGCACTGGTGCATCGGAATCCAATACTGGTCTCCCAGGAGACGCCCAAAGCACAACTCTGAGAAGATTCACTCTTCTTGTACTTAAGTCGGCACTGTGCCTTTTATATTCAATTCCGATGCGATTTCTGTGTTTAATTGTCAATGTGAAGGTCCAAGGGATACAGTAAACCTGCACTGGTGCATCGGATCCAATACTGGTCTCCCAGGAGCCGCCCAAAGCACAAACTCTGAGAAGATTCACTCTTCTTGTACTTAAGTCGGCACTGTGCCTTTTATATTCAATTCCGATGCGATTTCTGTGTTTCATCGTCAATGTGAAGGTCCAAGGGATACAGTAAACCTGCACTGGTGCATCGGATCCAATACTGGTCTCCCAGGAGCCGCCCAAAGCACAAACTCTGAGAAGATTCACTCTTCTTGTACTTAAGTCGGCACTGTGCCTTTTATATTCAATTCCGATGCGATTTCTGTGTTTCATCGTCAATGTGAAGGTCCAAGGGATACAGTAAACCTGCACTGGTGCATCGGAATCCAATACTGGTCTCCCAGGAGCCGCTCAAACCACAAACTCTTAGGAGACTCACTCTTCTTGTACTTAAGTCGGCACTGTGTCTTTTATATTCAATTCCGATGCGATTTCTGTGTTTAATTGTCAATGTGAAGGTCCAAGGGATACAGTAAACCTGCACTGGTGCATCGGAATCCAATACTGGTCTCCCAGGAGCCGCCCAAAGCACAAACTCTGAGAAGATTCCCTCTTCTTGTACTTAAGTCGGCACTGTGCCTTTTATATTCAATTCCGATGCGATTTCTGTGTTTAATTGTCAATGTGAAGGTCCAAGGGATACAGTAAACCTGCACTGGTGCATCGGATCCAATACTGGTCTCCCAGGAGCCGCCCAAAGCACAAACTCTGAGAAGATTCACTCTTCTTGTACTTAAGTCGGCACTGTGTCTTTTATATTCAATTCCGATGCGATTTCTGTGTTTAATTGTCAATGTGAAGGTCCAAGGGATACAGTAAACCTGCACTGGTGCATCGGATCCAATACTGGTCTCCCAGGAGCCGCTCAAACCACAAACTCTTAGACTCACTCTTCTTGTACTTAAGTCGGCACTGTGTCTTTTATATTCAATTCCGATGCGATTTCTGTGTTTAATTGTCAATGTGAAGGTCCAAGGGATACAGTAAACCTACACTGGTGCATCGGATCCAATACTGGTCTCCCAGGAGCCGCTCAAACCACAAACTCTTAGACTCACTCTTCTTGTACTTAAGTCGGCATTGTGCCTTTTATATTCAATTCCGATGCGATTTCTGTGTTTCATCGTCAATGTGAAGGTCCAAGGGATACAGTAAACCTGCACTGGTGGATCGGAATCCAATACTGGTCTCCCAGGAGCCGCTCAAACCACAAACTCTTAGGAGACTCACTCTTCTTGTACTTAAGTCGGCACTGTGTCTTTTACATTCAATTCCGATGCGATTTCTGTGTTTAATTGTCAATGTGAAGGTCCAAGGGATACAGTAAACCTACACTGATGCATCGGATCCAATACTGGTCTCCCAGGAGCCGCTCAAACCACAAACTCTTAGACTCACTCTTCTTGTACTTAAGTCGGCATTGTGCCTTTTATATTCAATTCCGATGCTATTTCTGTGTTTCATCGTCAATGTGAAGGTCCAAGGGATACAGTAAACCTGCACTGGTGCATCGGAATCCAATACTGGTCTCCCAGGAGCCGCCCAAAGCACAAACTCTGAGAAGATTCACTCTTCTTGTACTTAAGTCGGCACTGTGCCTTTTATATTCAATTCCGATGCGATTTCTGTGTTTCATCGTCAATGTGAAGGTCCAAGGGATACAGTAAATCTGCACTGGTGCATCGGAATCCAATACTGGTCTCCCAGGAGCCGCTCAAACCACAAACTCTTAGGAGACTCACTCTTCTTGTACTTAAGTCGGCACTGTGTCTTTTATATTCAATTCCGATGCGATTTCTGTGTTTCATTGTCAATGTGAAGGTCCAAGGGATACAGTAAACCTGCACTGGTGCATCGGAATACAATACTGGTCTCCCAGGAGCCGCTCAAACCACAAACTCTTAGGAGACTCACTCTTCTTGTACTTAAGTCGGCACTGTGTCTTTTATATTCAATTCCGATGCGATTTCTGTGTTTCATTGTCAATTTGAAGGTCCAAGGGATACAGTAAACCTGCACTGGTGCATCGGAATCCAGTACTGGTCTCCCAAGATCCGCTTAAAGAACAAACTCTTAGGAGACTCACTCTTCTTGTACTTAAGTCGGCACTGTGTCTTTTGTATTCAATTCCGATGTGATTTCTGTGTTTCATTGTCAATGTGAAGGTCCAAGGGATACAGTAAACCTGCACTGGTGCATCGGAAACCAATACTGGTCCCCCAGGAGCCGCTCAAAGCACAAACACTTAGGAGACTCACTCTTCTTGTACTTAAGTCGGCACTGTGTCTTTTATATTCAATTCCGATGCGATTTCTGTGTTTCATTGTCAATGTGAAGGTCCAAGGGATACAGTAAACCTGCACTGGTGCATCGGAATCCAATACTGGTCTCCCAGGAGCCGCCCAAAGCACAAACTCTGAGAAGATTCACTCTTCTTGTACTTAAGTAGGCACTGTGTCTTTTATATTCAATTCCGATGCGATTTCTGTGTTTCATCGTCAATGTGAAGGTCCAAGGGATACAGTACACCTGCACTGGTGCATCGGAATCCAATACTGGTCTCGCAGGAGCCGCTCAAACCACAAACTCTTAGGAGACTCACTCTTCTTGTACTTAAGTCGGCACTGTGTCTTTTATATTCAATTCCGATGCGATTTCTGTGTTTCATCGTCAATGTGAAGGTCCAAGGGATACAGTAAACCTGCACTGGTGCATCGGAATCCAATACTGGTCTCCCAGGAGCCGCCCAAAGCACAAACTCTGAGAAGATTCACTCTTCTTGTACTTAAGTCGGCACTGTGCCTTTTATATTCAATTCCGATGCGATTTATGTGTTTCATCGTCAATGTGAAGGTCCAAGGGATACAGTAAATTTGCACTGGTGCATCGGAATCCAATACTGGTCTCCCAGGAGCCGCTCAAATCACAAACTCTTAGGAGACTCACTCTTCTTGTACTTAAGTCGGCACTGTGTCTTTTATATTCAATTCCGATGCGATTTCTGTGTTTCATTGTCAATGTGAAGGTCCAAGGGATACAGTTAACCTGCAATGGTGCATCGGAATACAATACTGGTCTTCCAGGAGCCGCTCAAACCACAAACTCTTAGGAGACTCACTCTTCTTGTACTTAAGTCGGCACTGTGTCTTTTATATTCAATTCCGATGCGATTTCTGTGTTTCATTGTCAATTTGAAGGTCCAAGGGATACAGTAAACCTGCAGTGGTGCATCGGAATCCAGTACTGGTCTCCCAAGATCCGCTTAAAGCACAAACTCTTACGAGACTCACTCTTCTTGTACTTAAGTCGGCACTGTGTCTTTTATATTCAATTCCGATGCGATTTCTGTGTTTCATTGTCAATGTGAAGGTCCAAGGGATACAGTAAACCTGCACTGGTGCATCGGAATACAATACTGGTCTCCCAGGAGCCGCCCAAAGCACAAACTCTGAGAAGATTCACTCTTCTTGTACTTAAGTCGGCACTGTGCCTTTTATATTCAATTCCGATGCGATTTCTGTGTTTCATCGTCAATGTGAAGGTCCAAGGGATACAGTAAACCTGCACTGGTGCATCGGAATCCAATACTGGTCTCCCAGGAGCCGCTCAAACCACAAACTCTTAGGAGACTCACTCTTCTTGTACTTAAGTCGGCACTGTGTCTTTTATATTCAATTCCGATGCGATTTCTGTGTTTCATTGTCAATGTGAAGGTCCAAGGGATACAGTAAACCTGCACTGCTGCATCGGAATACAATACTGGTCTCCCAGGAGCCGCGCAAACCACAAACTCTTAGGAGACTCACTCTTCTTGTACTTAAGTCGGCACTGTGTCTTTTATATTCAATTCCGATGCGATTTCTGTGTTTCATTGTCAATTTGAAGGTCCAAGGGATACAGTAAACCTGCACTGGTGCATCGGAATCCAGAACAGGTCTCCCAAGAACCGCTTAAAGCACAAACTCTTTGGAGGCTCACTCTTCTTGTACTTTAGTCGGCACTGTGTCTTTTATATTCAATTCCGATGCGATATCTGTGTTTCATTGTCAATGTGAAGGTCCAAGGGATACAGTAAACCTGCACTGGTGCATCGGAATCCAATACTGGTCTCCCAGGAGCCGCTCAAACCACAAACTCTTAGACTCACTCTTCTTGTACTTAAGTCGGCATTGTGCCTTTTATATTCAATTCCGATGCGATTTCTGTGTTTCATCGTCAATGTGAAGGTCCAAGGGATACAGTAAACCTGCACTGGTGCATCGGAATACAATACTGGTCTCCCAGAAGCCGCCCAAAGCACAAACTCTGAGAAGATTCACTCTTCTTGTACTTAAGTCGGCACTGTGCCTTTTATATTCAATTCCGATGCGATTTCTGTGTTTCATCGTCAATGTGAAGGTCGAAGGGATACAGTAAACCTGCACTGGTGCATCGGAATCCAATACTGGTCTCCCAGGAGCCGCTCAAACCACAAACTCTTAGGAGACTCACTCTTCTTGTACTTAAGTCGGCACTGTGTCTTTTATATTCAATTCCGATGCGATTTCTGTGTTTCATTGTCAATGTGAAGGTCCAAGGGATACAGTAAACCTGCACTGGTGAATCGGAATACAATACTGGTCTCCCAGGAGCCGCTCAAACCACAAACACTTAGGAGACTCACTCTTCTTGTACTTAAGTCGGCACTGTGTCTTTTATATTCAATTCCGATGCGATTTCTGTGTTTCATTGTCAATTTGAAGGTCCAAGGGATACAGTAAACCTGCACTGGTGCATCGGAATCCAGTACTGGTCTCCCAAGATCCGCTTAAAGCACAAACTCTTAGGAGACTCACTCTTCTTGTACTTAAGTCGGCACTGTGTCTTTTATATCCAATTCCGATGCGATTTCTGTGTTTCATTGTCAATGTGAAGGTCCAAGGGATACAGTAAAACTGCACTGGTGCATCGGAATACAATACTGGTCTCCCAGGAGCCGCCCAAAGAACAAACTCAGAGAAGATTCATTCTTCTTGTACTTAAGTCGGCACTGGGTCTTTTATATTCAATTCCGAAGCGATTTCTGTGTTTCATTCTCAATGTGAAGGTCCAAGGGATACAGTAAACCTGCACTGGTGCATCGGAATCCAATAATGGTCTCCCAGGATCCGCTCAAAGCACAAACTCTTAGGAGACTCACTCTTCTTGTACTTAAGTCGGCATTGTGCCTATTATATTCAATTCCGATGCGATTTCTGTGTTTCATTGTCAATGTGAAGGTCCAAGGGATACAGTAAACCTGCACTGGTGCATCGGAATCCAATACTGGTCTCCCAGGAGCCGCTCAAACCACAAACTCTTAGACTCACTCTTCTTGTACTTAAGTCGGCATTGTGCCTTTTATATTCAATTCCGATGCGATTTCTGTGTTTCATCATCAATGTGAAGGTCCAAGGGATACAGTAAACCTGCACTGGTGCATCGGAATCCAATACTGGTCTCCCAGGAGCCGCCCAAAGCACAAACTCTGAGAAGATTCACTCTTCTTGTACTTAAGTCGGCACTGTGCCTTTTATATTCAATTCCGATGCGATTTCTGTGTTTCATCGTCAATGTGAAGGTCCAAGGGATACAGTAAACCTGCACTGGTGCATCGGAATCCAATACTGGTCTCCCAGGAGCCGCTCAAACCACAAACTCTTAGGAGACTCACTCTTCTTGTACTTAAGTCGGCGCTGTGTCTTTTATATTCAATTCCGATGCGATTTCTGTGTTTCATTGTCAATGTGAAGGTCCAAGGGATACAGTAAACCTGCACTGGTGCATCGGAATACAATACTGGTCTCCCAGGAGCCGCTCAAACCACAAACTCTTAGGAGACTCACTCTTCTTGTACTTAAGTCGGCACTGTGTCTTTTATATTCAATTCCGATGCGATTTCTGTGTTTCATTGTCAATTTGAAGGTCCAAGGGATACAGTAAACCTGCACTGGTGCATCGGAATCCAATACTGGTCTCCCAAGAACCGCTTAAAGCACAAACTCTTAGGAGGCTCACTCTTCTTGTACTTTAGTCGGCACTGTGTCTTTTATATTCAATTCCGATGCGATATCTGTGTTTCATTGTCAATGTGAAGGTCCAAGGGATACAGTAAACCTGCACTGGTGCATCGGAATCCAATACTGGTCTCCCAGGAGCCGCTCAAACCACAAACTCTTAGACTCACTCTTCTTGTACTTAAGTCGGCATTGTGCCTTTTATATTCAATTCCGATGCGATTTCTGTGTTTCATCGTCAATGTGAAGGTCCAAGGGATACAGTAAACCTGCACTGGTGCATCGGAATACAATACTGGTCTCCCAGGAGCCGCCCAAAGCACAAACTCTGAGAAGATTCACTCTTCTTGTACTTAAGTCGGCACTGTGCCTTTTATATTCAATTCCGATGCGATTTCTGTGTTTCATCGTCAATGTGAAGGTCGAAGGGATACAGTAAACCTGCACTGGTGCATCGGAATCCAATACTGGTCTCCCAGGAGCCGCTCAAACCACAAACTCTTAGGAGACTCACTCTTCTTGTACTTAAGTCGGCACTGTGTCTTTTATATTCAATTCCGATGCGATTTCTGTGTTTCATTGTCAATGTGAAGGTCCAAGGGATACAGTAAACCTGCACTGGTGAATCGGAATACAATACTGGTCTCCCAGGAGCCGCTCAAACCACAAACTCTTAGGAGACTCACTCTTCTTGTACTTAAGTCGGCACTGTGTCTTTTATATTCAATTCCGATGCGATTTCTGTGTTTCATTGTCAATTTGAAGGTCCAAGGGATACAGTAAACCTGCACTGGTGCATCGGAATCCAGTACTGGTCTCCCAAGATCCGCTTAAAGCACAAACTCTTAGGAGACTCACTCTTCTTGTACTTAAGTCGGCACTGTGTCTTTTATATTCAATTCCGATGCGATTTCTGTGTTTCATTGTCAATGTGAAGGTCCAAGGGATACAGTAAAACTGCACTGGTGCATCGGAATACAATACTGGTCTCCCAGGAGCCGCCCAAAGAACAAACTCAGAGAAGATTCATTCTTCTTGTACTTAAGTCGGCACTGGGTCTTTTATATTCAATTCCGACGCGATTTCTGTGTTTCATTCTCAATGTGAAGGTCCAAGGGATACAGTAAACCTGCACTGGTGCATCGGAATCCAATAATGGTCTCCCAGGATCCGCTCAAAGCACAAACTCTTAGGAGACTCACTCTTCTTGTACTTAAGTCGGCATTGTGCCTATTATATTCAATTCCGATGCGATTTCTGTGTTTCATTGTCAATGTGAAGGTCCAAGGGATACAGTAAACCTGCACTGGTGCATCGGAATCCAATACTGGTCTCCCAGGAGCCGCCCAAAGCACAAACTCTGAGAATATTCACTCTTCTTGTACTTAAGTCGGCACTGTGCCTTTTATATTCAATTCCGATGCGATTTCTGTGTTTCATCGTCAATGTGAAGGTCCAAGGGATACAGTAAACCTGCACTGGTGCATCGGAATCCAATACTGGTCTCCCAGGAGCCGCTCAAACCACAAACTCTTAGGAGACTCACTCTTCTTGTACTTAAGTCGGCACTGTGTCTTTTATATTCAATTCCGATGCGATTTCTGTGTTTCATCGTCAATGTGAAGGTCCAAGGGATACAGTAAACCTGCACTGGTGCATCGCAATCCAGTACTGGTCTCCCAAGATCCGCTTAAAGCACAAACTCTTAGGAGACTCACTCTTCTTGTACTTAAGTCGGCACTGTGTCTTTTATATTCAATTCCGATGCGATTTCTGTGTTTCATTGTCAATGTGAAGGTCCAAGGGATACAGTAAACCTGCACTGGTGCATCGGAATCCAATACTGGTCTCCCAGGAGCCGCTCAAACCACAAACTCTTAGACTCACTCTTCTTGTACTTAAGTCGGCATTGTGCCTTTTATATTCAATTCCGATGCGATTTCTGTGTTTCATCATCAATGTGAAGGTCCAAGGGATACAGTAAACCTGCACTGGTGCATCGGAATCCAATACTGGTCTCCCAGGAGCCGCCCAAAGCACAAACTCTGAGAAGATTCACTCTTCTTGTACTTAAGTCGGCACTGTGCCTTTTATATTCAATTCCGATGCGATTTCTGTGTTTCATCGTCAATGTGAAGGTCCAAGGGATACAGTAAACCTGCACTGGTGCATCGGAATCCAATACTGGTCTCCCAGGAGCCGCTCAAACCACAAACTCTTAGGAGACTCACTCTTCTTGTACTTAAGTCGGCGCTGTGTCTTTTATATTCAATTCCGATGCGATTTCTGTGTTTCATTGTCAATGTGAAGGTCCAAGGGATACAGTAAACCTGCACTGGTGCATCGGAATACAATACTGGTCTCCCAGGAGCCGCTCAAACCACAAACTCTTAGGAGACTCACTCTTCTTGTACTTAAGTCGGCACTGTGTCTTTTATATTCAATTCCGATGCGATTTCTGTGTTTCATTGTCAATTTGAAGGTCCAAGGGATACAGTAAACCTGCACTGGTGCATCGGAATCCAGTACTGGTCTCCCAAGATCCGCTTAAAGCACAAACTCTTAGGAGACTCACTCTTCTTGTACTTAAGTCGGCACTGTGTCTTTTATATTCAATTCCGATGCGATTTCTGTGTTTCATTGTCAATGTGAAGGTCCAAGGGATACAGTAAAACTGCACTGGTGCATCGGAATACAATACTGGTCTCCCAGGAGCCGCCCAAAGAACAAACTCAGAGAAGATTCATTCTTCTTGTACTTAAGTCGGCACTGGGTCTTTTATATTCAATTCCGATGCGATTTCTGTGTTTCATTCTCAATGTGAAGGTCCAAGGGATACAGTAAACCTGCACTGGTGCATCGGAATCCAATAATGGTCTCCCAGGATCCGCTCAAAGCACAAACTCTTAGGAGACTCACTCTTCTTGTACTTAAGTCGGCATTGTGCCTATTATATTCAATTCCGATGCGATTTCTGTGTTTCATTGTCAATGTGAAGGTCCAAGGGATACAGTAAACCTGCACTGGTGCATCGGAATCCAATACTGGTCTCCCAGGAGCCGCCCAAAGCACAAACTCTGAGAATATTCACTCTTCTTGTACTTAAGTCGGCACTGTGCCTTTTATATTCAATTCCGATGCGATTTCTGTGTTTCATCGTCAATGTGAAGGTCCAAGGGATACAGTAAACCTGCACTGGTGCATCGGAATCCAATACTGGTCTCCCAGGAGCCGCTCAAACCACAAACTCTTAGGAGACTCACTCTTCTTGTACTTAAGTCGGCACTGTGTCTTTTATATTCAATTCCGATGCGATTTCTGTGTTTCATCGTCAATGTGAAGGTCCAAGGGATACAGTAAACGTGCACTGGTGCATCGCAATCCAGTACTGGTCTCCCAAGATCCGCTTAAAGCACAAACTCTTAGGAGACTCACTCTTCTTGTACTTAAGTCGGCACTGTGTCTTTTATATTCAATTCCGATGCGATTTCTGTGTTTCATTGTCAATGTGAAGGTCCAAGGGATACAGTAAACCTGCACTGGTGCATCGGAATCCAATACTGGTCTCCCAGGAGCCGCTCAAACCACAAACTCTTAGACTCACTCTTCTTGTACTTAAGTCGGCATTGTGCCTTTTATATTCAATTCCGATGCGATTTCTGTGTTTCATCATCAATGTGAAGGTCCAAGGGATACAGTAAACCTGCACTGGTGCATCGGAATCCAATACTGGTCTCCCAGGAGCCGCCCAAAGCACAAACTCTGAGAAGATTCACTCTTCTTGTACTTAAGTCGGCACTGTGCCTTTTATATTCAATTCCGATGCGATTTCTGTGTTTCATCGTCAATGTGAAGGTCCAAGGGATACAGTAAACCTGCACTGGTGCATCGGAATCCAATACTGGTCTCCCAGGAGCCGCTCAAACCACAAACTCTTAGGAGACTCACTCTTCTTGTACTTAAGTCGGCGCTGTGTCTTTTATATTCAATTCTGATGCGATTTCTGTGTTTCATTGTCAATGTGAAGGTCCAAGGGATACAGTAAACCTGCACTGGTGCATCGGAATACAATACTGGTCTCCCAGGAGCCGTTCAAACCACAAACTCTTAGGAGACTCACTCTTCTTGTACTTAAGTCGGCACTGTGTCTTTTATATTCAATTCCGATGCGATTTCTGTGTTTCATTGTCAATTTGAAGGTCCAAGGGATACAGTAAACCTGCACTGGTGCATCGGAATCCAGTACTGGTCTCCCAAGATCCGCTTAAAGCACAAACTCTTAGGAGACTCACTCTTCTTGTACTTAAGTCGGCACTGTGTCTTTTATATTCAATTCCGATGCGATTTCTGTGTTTCATTGTCAGTGTGAAGGTCCAAGGGATACAGTAAACCTGCACTGGTGCATCGGAATCCAATACTGGTCTCCCAGGAGCCGCCAAAGCACAAACTCTGAGAATATTCACTCTTCTTGTACTTAAGTCGGCACTGTGCCTTTTATATTCAATTCCGATGCGATTTCTGTGTTTCATCGTCAATGTGAAGGTCCAAGGGATACAGTAAACCTGCACTGGTGCATCGGAATCCAATACTGGTCTCCCAGGAGCCGCTCAAAGCACAAACTCTTAGGAGACTCACTCTTCTTGTACTTAAGACGGCACTGTGTCTTTTATATTCAATTCCGATGCGATTTCTGTGTTTCATTGTCAATGTGAAGGTCCAAGGGATACAGTAAACCTACACTGGTGCATCGGAATCCAATACTGGTCTCCCAGGAGCCGCTCAAACCACAAACTCTTAGACTCACTCTTCTTGTACTTAAGTCGGCATTGTGCCTTTTATATTCAATTCCGATGCGATTTCTGTGTTTCATCGTCAATGTGAAGGTCCAAGGGATACAGTAAACCTGCACTGGTGCATCGGAATACAATACTGGTCTCCCAGGAGCCACCCAAACCACAAACTCTGAGAAGATTCACTCTTCTTGTACTTAAGTCGGCACTGTGCCTTTTATATTCAATTCCGATGCGATTTCTGTGTTTCATCGTCAATGTGAAGGTCCAAGGGATACAGTAAACCTGCACTGGTGCATCGGAATCCAATACTGGTCTCCCAGGAGCCGCTCAAACCACAAACTCTTAGGAGACTCACTCTTCTTGTACTTAAGTCTGCACTGTGTATTTTATATTCAATTCCGATGCGATTTCTGTGCTTCATTGTCAATGTGAAGGTCCAACGGATACAGTAAACCTGCACTGGTGCATCGGAATACAATACTGGTCTCCCAGGAGCCGCTCAAACCACAAACTCTTAGGAGACTCACTCTTCTTGTACTTAGTCGGCACTGTGTCTTTTATATTCAATTCCGATGCGATTTCTGTGTTTCATTGTCAATTTGAAGGTCCAAGGGATACAGTAAACCTGCACTGGTGCATCGGAATCCAATACTGGTCTCCCAGGGGCCGCTCAAAGCACATACTCTTAGGAGACTCACTCTTCTTGTACTTAAGTCGGCACTGTGTCTTTTATATTCAATTCCGATGCGATTTCTGTGTTTCATTGTCAATGTGAAGGTCCAAGGGATACAGTAAACCTGCACTGGTGCATCGGAATACAATACTGGTCTTCCAGGAGCCGCCCAAAGCACAAACTCTGAGAAGATTCACTCTTCTTGTACTTAAGTCGGCACTGTGTCATTTATATTCAATTCCGATGTGATTTCTGTGTTTCATTGTCAATGTGAAGGTCCAAGGGATACAGTAAACCTGCACTGGTGCATCGGAATCCAATACTGGTCTCCCAGGAGCCGCTCAAAGCACAAACCCTTAGGAGACTCACTCTTCTTGTACTTAAGTCGGCACTGTGTCTTTTATATTCAATTCCGATGCGATTTCTGTGTTTCATTGTCAATGTGAAGGTCCAAGGGATACAGTAAACCTGCACTGGTGCATCGGAATCCAATACTGGTCTCTCAGGAGCCGCCCAAAGCACAAACTCTGAGAAGATTCACTCTTCTTGTACTTAAGTAGGCACTGTGTCTTTTATATTCAATTCCGATGCGATTTCTGTGTTTCATTGTCAATGTGAGGGTCCAAGGGATACAGTAAACCTGCACTGGTGCATCGGAATCCAATACTGGTCTCCCAGGAGCCGCTCAAACCACAAACTCTTAGACTCACTCTTCTTGTACTTAAGTCGGCATTGTGCCTTTTATATTCAATTCCGATGCGATTTCTGTGTTTCATCGTCAATGTGAAGGTCCAAGGGATACAGTAAACCTGCACTGGTGCATCGGAATCCAATACTGGTCTCCCAGGAGCCGCCCAAAGCACAAACTCTGAGAAGATTCACTCTTCTTGTACTTAAGTCGGCACTGTGCCTTTTATATTCAATTCCGATGCGATTTCTGTGTTTCATCGTCAATGTGAAGGTCCAAGGGAAACAGTAAACCTGCACTGGTGCATCGGAATCCAATACTGGTCTCCCAGGAGCCGCTCAAACCACAAACTCTTAGGAGACTCACTCTTCTTGTACTTAAGTCGGCACTGTGTCTTTTATATTCAATTCCGATGCGATTTCTGTGTTTCATTGTCAATGTGAAGGTCCAAGGGATACAGTAAACCTGCACTGGTGCATCGGAATACAATACTGGTCTCCCAGGAGCCGCTCAAACCACAAACTCTTAGGAGACTCACTCTTCTTGTACTTAAGTCGGCACTGTGTCTTTTACATTCAATTCCGATGCGATTTCTGTGTTTCATTGTCAATTTGAAGGTCCAAGGGATACAGTAAACCTGCACTGGTGCATCGGAATCCAGTACTGGTATCCCAAGATCCGCTTAAAGCACAAACTCTTAGGAGACTCACTCTTCTTGTACTTAAGTCGGCACTGTGTCTTTTATATTCAATTCCGATGCGATTTCTGTGTTTCATTGTCAATGTGAAGGTCCAAGGGATACAGTAAACCTGCACTGGTGCATCGGAATCCAATACTGGTCTCCCAGGAGCCGCCCAAAGAACAAACTCAGAGAAGATTCATTCTTCTTGTACTTAAGTCGGCACTGGGTCTTTTATATTCAATTCCGATGCGATTTCTGTGTTTCATTGTCAATGTGAAGGTCCAAGGGATACAGTAAACCTGCACTGGTGCATCGGAATCCAATAATGGTCTCCCAGGATCCGCTCAAAGCACAAACTCTTAGGAGACTCACTCTTCTTGTACTTAAGTCGGCATTGTGCCTTTTATATTCAATTCCGATGCGATTTCTGTGTTTCATTGTCAATGTGAAGGTCCAAGGGATACAGTAAACCTGCACTGGGGTATCGGAATCCAATACTGGTCTCCCAGGAGCCGCCAAGGCACAAAGTCTGAGAATATTCACTCTTCTTGTACTTAAGTCGGCACTGTGCCTTTTATATTCAATTCCGATGCGATTTCTGTGTTTCATCGTCAATGTGAAGGTCCAAGGGATACAGTAAACCTGCACTGGTGCATCGGAATCCAATACTGGTCTCCCAGGAGCCGCTCAAAGCACAAACTCTTAGGAGACTCACTCTTCTTATACTTAAGTCGGCATTGTGCCTTTTATATTCAATTCCGATGCGATTTCTGTGTTTCATTGTCAATGTGAAGGTCCAAGGGATACAGTAAACCTGCACTGGTGAATCGGAATACAATACTGGTCTCCCAGGAGCCGCTCAAACCACAAACTCTTAGGAGACTCACTCTTCTTGTACTTAAGTCGGCACTGTGTCTTTTATATTCAATTCCGATGCGATTTCTGTGTTTCATTGTCAATTTGAAGGTCCAAGGGATACAGTAAACGTGCACTGGTGCATCGGAATCCAGTACTGGTCTCCCAAGATCCGCTTAAAGCACAAACTCTTAGGAGACTCACTCTTCTTGTACTTAAGTCGGCACTGTGTCTTTTATATTCAATTCCGATGCGATTTCTGTGTTTCATTGTCAATGTGAAGGTCCAAGGGATACAGTAAACCTGCACTGGTGCATCGGAATACAATACTGGTCTCCCAGGAGCCGCTCAAACCACAAACTCTTAGGAGACTCACTCTTCTTGTACTTAAGTCGGCACTGTGTCTTTTACATTCAATTCCGATGCGATTTCTGTGTTTCATTGTCAATTTGAAGGTCCAAGGGATACAGTAAACCTGCACTGGTGCATCGGAATCCAGTACTGGTATCCCAAGATCCGCTTAAAGCACAAACTCTTAGGAGACTCACTCTTCTTGTACTTAAGTCGGCACTGTGTCTTTTATATTCAATTCCGATGCGATTTCTGTGTTTCATTGTCAATGTGAAGGTCCAAGGGATACAGTAAACCTGCACTGGTGCATCGGAATCCAATACTGGTCTCCCAGGAGCCGCCCAAAGAACAAACTCAGAGAAGATTCATTCTTCTTGTACTTAAGTCGGCACTGGGTCTTTTATATTCAATTCCGATGCGATTTCTGTGTTTCATTGTCAATGTGAAGGTCCAAGGGATACAGTAAACCTGCACTGGTGCATCGGAATCCAATAATGGTCTCCCAGGATCCGCTCAAAGCACAAACTCTTAGGAGACTCACTCTTCTTGTACTTAAGTCGGCATTGTGCCTTTTATATTCAATTCCGATGCGATTTCTGTGTTTCATTGTCAATGTGAAGGTCCAAGGGATACAGTAAACCTGCACTGGGGTATCGGAATCCAATACTGGTCTCCCAGGAGCCGCCAAGGCACAAAGTCTGAGAATATTCACTCTTCTTGTACTTAAGTCGGCACTGTGCCTTTTATATTCAATTCCGATGCGATTTCTGTGTTTCATTGTCAATGTGAAGGTCCAAGGGATACAGTAAACCTGCACTGGTGCATCGGAATCCAATACTGGTCTCCCAGGAGCCGCCCAAAGCACAAACTCTGAGAATATTCACTCTTCTTGTACTTAAGTCGGCACTGTGCCTTTTATATTCAATTCCGATGCGATTTCTGTGTTTCATCGTCAATGTGAAGGTCCAAGGGATACAGTAAACCTGCACTGGTGCATCGGAATCCAATACTGGTCTCCCAGGAGCCGCTCAAACCACAAACTCTTAGGAGACTCACTCTTCTTGTACTTAAGTCGGCACTGTGTCTTTTATATTCAATTCCGATGCGATTTCTGTGTTTCATCGTCAATGTGAAGGTCCAAGGGATACAGTAAACCTGCACTGGTGCATCGCAATCCAGTACTGGTCTCCCAAGATCCGCTTAAAGCACAAACTCTTAGGAGACTCACTCTTCTTGTACTTAAGTCGGCACTGTGTCTTTTATATTCAATTCCGATGCGATTTCTGTGTTTCATTGTCAATGTGAAGGTCCAAGGGATACAGTAAACCTGCACTGGTGCATCGGAATCCTATACTGGTCTCCCAGGAGCCGCTCAAACCACAAACTCTTAGACTCACTCTTCTTGTACTTAAGTCGGCATTGTGCCTTTTATATTCAATTCCGATGCGATTTCTGTGTTTCATCATCAATGTGAAGGTCCAAGGGATGCAGTAAACCTGCACTGGTGCATCGGAATCCAATACTGGTCTCCCAGGAGCTGCCCAAAGCACAAACTCTGAGAAGATTCACTCTTCTTGTACTTAAGTCGGCACTGTGCCTTTTATATTCAATTCCGATGCGATTTCTGTGTTTCATCGTCAATGTGAAGGTCCAAGGGATACAGTAAACCTGCACTGGTGCATCGGAATCCAATACTGGTCTCCCAGGAGCCGCTCAAACCACAAACTCTTAGGAGACTCACTCTTCTTGTACTTAAGTCGGCGCTGTGTCTTTTATATTCAATTCCGATGCGATTTCTGTGTTTCATTGTCAATGTGAAGGTCCAAGGGATACAGTAAACCTGCACTGGTGCATCGGAATACAATACTGGTCTCCCAGGAGCCGCTCAAACCACAAACTCTTAGGAGACTCACTCTTCTTGTACTTAAGTCGGCACTGTGTCTTTTATATTCAATTCCGATGCGATTTCTGTGTTTCATTGTCAATTTGAAGGTCCAAGGGATACAGTAAACCTGCACTGGTGCATCGGAATCCAGTACTGGTCTCCCAAGATCCGCTTAAAGCACAAACTCTTAGGAGACTCACTCTTCTTGTACTTAAGTCGGCACTGTGTCTTTTATATTCAATTCCGATGCGATTTCTGTGTTTCATTGTCAATGTGAAGGTCCAAGGGATACAGTAAAACTGCACTGGTGCATCGGAATACAATACTGGTCTCCCAGGAGCCGCCCAAAGAACAAACTCAGAGAAGATTCATTCTTCTTGTACTTAAGTCGGCACTGGGTCTTTTATATTCAATTCCGATGCGATTTCTGTGTTTCATTGTCAATGTGAAGGTCCAAGGGATACAGTAAACCTGCACTGGTGCATCGGAATCCAATAATGGTCTCCCAGGATCCGCTCAAAGCACAAACTCTTAGGAGACTCACTCTTCTTGTACTTAAGTCGGCATTGTGCCTATTATATTCAATTCCGATGCGATTTCTGTGTTTCATTGTCAATGTGAAGGTCCAAGGGATACAGTAAACCTGCACTGGTGCATCGGAATCCAATACTGGTCTCCCAGGAGCCGCCCAAAGCACAAACTCTGAGAATATTCACTCTTCTTGTACTTAAGTCGGCACTGTGCCTTTTATATTCAATTCCGATGCGATTTCTGTGTTTCATCGTCAATGTGAAGGTCCAAGGGATACAGTAAACCTGCACTGGTGCATCGGAATCCAATACTGGTCTCCCAGGAGCCGCTCAAACCACAAACTCTTAGGAGACTCACTCTTCTTGTACTTAAGTCGGCACTGTGTCTTTTATATTCAATTCCGATGCGATTTCTGTGTTTCATCGTCAATGTGAAGGTCCAAGGGATACAGTAAACCTGCACTGGTGCATCGCAATCCAGTACTGGTCTCCCAAGATCCGCTTAAAGCACAAACTCTTAGGAGACTCACTCTTCTTGTACTTAAGTCGGCACTGTGTCTTTTATATTCAATTCCGATGCGATTTCTGTGTTTCATTGTCAATGTGAAGGTCCAAGGGATACAGTAAACCTGCACTGGTGCATCGGAATCCTATACTGGTCTCCCAGGAGCCGCTCAAACCACAAACTCTTAGACTCACTCTTCTTGTACTTAAGTCGGCATTGTGCCTTTTATATTCAATTCCGATGCGATTTCTGTGTTTCATCATCAATGTGAAGGTCCAAGGGATACAGTAAACCTGCACTGGTGCATCGGAATCCAATACTGGTCTCCCAGGAGCCGCCCAAAGCACAAACTCTGAGAAGATTCACTCTTCTTGTACTTAAGTCGGCACTGTGCCTTTTATATTCAATTCCGATGCGATTTCTGTGTTTCATCGTCAATGTGAAGGTCCAAGGGATACAGTAAACTTGCACTGGTGCATCGGAATCCAATACTGGTCTCCCAGGAGCCGCTCAAACCACAAACTCTTAGGAGACTCACTCTTCTTGTACTTAAGTCGGCGCTGTGTCTTTTATATTCAATTCCGATGCGATTTCTGTGTTTCATTGTCAATGTGAAGGTCCAAGGGATACAGTAAACCTGCACTGGTGCATCGGAATACAATACTGGTCTCCCAGGAGCCGCTCAAACCACAAACTCTTAGGAGACTCACTCTTCTTGTACTTAAGTCGGCACTGTGTCTTTTATATTCAATTCCGATGCGATTTCTGTGTTTCATTGTCAATTTGAAGGTCCAAGGGATACAGTAAACCTGCACTGGTGCATCGGAATCCAGTACTGGTCTCCCAAGATCCGCTTAAAGCACAAACTCTTAGGAGACTCACTCTTCTTGTACTTAAGTCGGCACTGTGTCTTTTATATTCAATTCCGATGCGATTTCTGTGTTTCATTGTCAATGTGAAGGTCCAAGGGATACAGTAAAACTGCACTGGTGCATCGGAATACAATACTGGTCTCCCAGGAGCCGCCCAAAGAACAAACTCAGAGAAGATTCATTCTTCTTGTACTTAAGTCGGCACTGGGTCTTTTATATTCAATTCCGATGCGATTTCTGTGTTTCATTGTCAATGTGAAGGTCCAAGGGATACAGTAAACCTGCACTGGTGCATCGGAATCCAATAATGGTCTCCCAGGATCCGCTCAAAGCACAAACTCTTAGGAGACTCACTCTTCTTGTACTTAAGTCGGCATTGTGCCTATTATATTCAATTCCGATGCGATTTCTGTGTTTCATTGTCAATGTGAAGGTCCAAGGGATACAGTAAACCTGCACTGGTGCATCGGAATCCAATACTGGTCTCCCAGGAGCCGCCCAAAGCACAAACTCTGAGAATATTCACTCTTCTTGTACTTAAGTCGGCACTGTGCCTTTTATATTCAATTCCGATGCGATTTCTGTGTTTCATCGTCAATGTGAAGGTCCAAGGGATACAGTAAACCTGCACTGGTGCATCGGAATCCAATACTGGTCTCCCAGGAGCCGCTCAAACCACAAACTCTTAGGAGACTCACTCTTCTTGTACTTAAGTCGGCACTGTGTCTTTTATATTCAATTCCGATGCGATTTCTGTGTTTCATCGTCAATGTGAAGGTCCAAGGGATACAGTAAACCTGCACTGGTGCATCGCAATCCAGTACTGGTCTCCCAAGATCCGCTTAAAGCACAAACTCTTAGGAGACTCACTCTTCTTGTACTTAAGTCGGCACTGTGTCTTTTATATTCAATTCCGATGCGATTTCTGTGTTTCATTGTCAATGTGAAGGTCCAAGGGATACAGTAAACCTGCACTGGTGCATCGGAATCCAATACTGGTCTCCCAGGAGCCGCTCAAACCACAAACTCTTAGACTCACTCTTCTTGTACTTAAGTCGGCATTGTGCCTTTTATATTCAATTCCGATGCGATTTCTGTGTTTCATCATCAATGTGAAGGTCCAAGGGATACAGTAAACCTGCACTGGTGCATCGGAATCCAATACTGGTCTCCCAGGAGCCGCCCAAAGCACAAACTCTGAGAAGATTCACTCTTCTTGTACTTAAGTCGGCACTGTGCCTTTTATATTCAATTCCGATGCGATTTCTGTGTTTCATCGTCAATGTGAAGGTCCAAGGGATACAGTAAACCTGCACTGGTGCATCGGAATCCAATACTGGTCTCCCAGGAGCCGCTCAAACCACAAACTCTTAGGAGACTCACTCTTCTTGTACTTAAGTCGGCGCTGTGTCTTTTATATTCAATTCCGATGCGATTTCTGTGTTTCATTGTCAATGTGAAGGTCCAAGGGATACAGTAAACCTGCACTGGTGCATCGGAATACAATACTGGTCTTCCAGGAGCCGCCCAAAGCACAAACTCTGAGAAGATTCACTCTTCTTGTACTTAAGTCGGCACTGTGTCTTTTATATTCAATTCCGATGTGATTTCTGTGTTTCATTGTCAATGTGAAGGTCCAAGGGATACAGTAAACCTGCACTGGTGCATCGGAATCCAATACTGGTCTCCCAGGAGCCGCTCAAAGCACAAACCCTTAGGAGACTCACTCTTCTTGTACTTAAGTCGGCACTGTGTCTTTTATATTCAATTCCGATGCGATTTCTGTGTTTCATTGTCAATGTGAAGGTCCAAGGGATACAGTAAACCTGCACTGGTGCATCGGAATCCAATACTGGTCTCCCAGGAGCCGCCCAAAGCACAAACTCTGAGAAGATTCACTCTTCTTGTACTTAAGTAGGCACTGTGTCTTTTATATTCAATTCCGATGCGATTTCTGTGTTTCATTGTCAATGTGAGGGTCCAAGGGATACAGTAAACCTGCACTGGTGCATCGGAATCCAATACTGGTCTCCCAGGGGCCGCTCAAACCACAAACTCTTAGGAGACTCACTCTTCTTGTACTTAAGTCGGCACTGTGTCTTTTATATTCAATTCCGATGCGATTTCTGTGTTTCATTGTCAATGTGAAGGTCCAAGGGATACAGTAAACCTGCACTGGTGCATCGGAATACAATACTGGTCTCCCAGGAGCCGCTCAAACCACAAACTCTTAGGAGACTCACTCTTCTTGTACTTAAGTCGGCACTGTGTCTTTTACATTCAATTCCGATGCGATTTCTGTGTTTCATTGTCAATTTGAAGGTCCAAGGGATACAGTAAACCTGCACTGGTGCATCGGAATCCAGTACTGGTATCCCAAGATCCGCTTAAAGCACAAACTCTTAGGAGACTCACTCTTCTTGTACTTAAGTGGGCACTGTGTCTTTTATATTCAATTCCGATGCGATTTCTGTGTTTCATTGTCAATGTGAAGGTCCAAGGGATACAGTAAACCTGCACTGGTGCATCGGAATCCAATACTGGTCTCCCAGGAGCCGCCCAAAGAACAAACTCAGAGAAGATTCATTCTTCTTGTACTTAAGTCGGCACTGGGTCTTTTATATTCAATTCCGATGCGATTTCTGTGTTTCATTGTCAATGTGAAGGTCCAAGGGATACAGTAAACCTGCACTGGTGCATCGGAATCCAATAATGGTCTCCCAGGATCCGCTCAAAGCACAAACTCTTAGGAGACTCACTCTTCTTGTACTTAAGTCGGCATTGTGCCTTTTATATTCAATTCCGATGCGATTTCTGTGTTTCATTGTCAATGTGAAGGTCCAAGGGATACAGTAAACCTGCACTGGGGTATCGGAATCCAATACTGGTCTCCCAGGAGCCGCCAAGGCACAAAGTCTGAGAATATTCACTCTTCTTGTACTTAAGTCGGCACTGTGCCTTTTATATTCAATTCCGATGCGATTTCTGTGTTTCATCGTCAATGTGAAGGTCCAAGGGATACAGTAAACCTGCACTGGTGCATCGGAATCCAATACTGGTCTCCCAGGAGCCGCTCAAAGCACAAACTCTTAGGAGACTCACTCTTCTTATACTTAAGTCGGCATTGTGCCTTTTATATTCAATTCCGATGCGATTTCTGTGTTTCATTGTCAATGTGAAGGTCCAAGGGATACAGTAAACCTGCACTGGTGAATCGGAATACAATACTGGTCTCCCAGGAGCCGCTCAAACCACAAACTCTTAGGAGACTCACTCTTCTTGTACTTAAGTCGGCACTGTGTCTTTTATATTCAATTCCGATGCGATTTCTGTGTTTCATTGTCAATTTGAAGGTCCAAGGGATACAGTAAACCTGCACTGGTGCATCGGAATCCAGTGCTGGTCTCCCAAGATCCGCTTAAAGCACAAACTCTTAGGAGACCCACTCTTCTTGTACTTAAGTCGGCACTGTGTATTTTATATTCAATTCCGATGCGATTTCTGTGTTTCATTGTCAATGTGAAGGTCCAAGGGATACAGTAAAACTGCACTGGTGCATCGGAATACAATACTGGTCTCCCAGGAGCCGCCCAAAGAACAAACTCAGAGAAGATTCATTCTTCTTGTACTTAAGTCGGCACTGGGTCTTTTATATTCAATTCCGACGCGATTTCTGTGTTTCATTCTCAATGTGAAGGTCCAAGGGATACAGTAAACCTGCACTGGTGCATCGGAATCCAATAATGGTCTCCCAGGATCCGCTCAAAGCACAAACTCTTAGGAGACTCACTCTTCTTGTACTTAAGTCGGCATTGTGCCTATTATATTCAATTCCGATGCGATTTCTGTGTTTCATTGTCAATGTGAAGGTCCAAGGGATACAGTAAACCTGCACTGGTGCATCGGAATCCAATACTGGTCTCCCAGGAGCCGCCCAAAGCACAAACTCTGAGAATATTCACTCTTCTTGTACTTAAGTCGGCACTGTGCCTTTTATATTCAATTCCGATGCGATTTCTGTGTTTCATCGTCAATGTGAAGGTCCAAGGGATACAGTAAACCTGCACTGGTGCATCGGAATCCAATACTGGTCTCCCAGGAGCCGCTCAAACCACAAACTCTTAGGAGACTCACTCTTCTTGTACTTAAGTCGGCACTGTGTCTTTTATATTCAATTCCGATGCGATTTCTGTGTTTCATCGTCAATGTGAAGGTCCAAGGGATACAGTAAACCTGCACTGGTGCATCGCAATCCAGTACTGGTCTCCCAAGATCCGCTTAAAGCACAAACTCTTAGGAGACTCACTCTTCTTGTACTTAAGTCGGCACTGTGTCTTTTATATTCAATTCCGATGCGATTTCTGTGTTTCATTGTCAATGTGAAGGTCCAAGGGATACAGTAAACCTGCACTGGTGCATCGGAATCCTATACTGGTCTCCCAGGAGCCGCTCAAACCACAAACTCTTAGACTCACTCTTCTTGTACTTAAGTCGGCATTGTGCCTTTTATATTCAATTCCGATGCGATTTCTGTGTTTCATCATCAATGTGAAGGTCCAAGGGATACAGTAAACCTGCACTGGTGCATCGGAATCCAATACTGGTCTCCCAGGAGCCGCCCAAAGCACAAACTCTGAGAAGATTCACTCTTCTTGTACTTAAGTCGGCACTGTGCCTTTTATATTCAATTCCGATGCGATTTCTGTGTTTCATCGTCAATGTGAAGGTCCAAGGGATACAGTAAACCTGCACTGGTGCATCGGAATCCAATACTGGTCTCCCAGGAGCCGCTCAAACCACAAACTCTTAGGAGACTCACTCTTCTTGTACTTAAGTCGGCGCTGTGTCTTTTATATTCAATTCCGATGCGATTTCTGTGTTTCATTGTCAATGTGAAGGTCCAAGGGATACAGTAAACCTGCACTGGTGCATCGGAATACAATACTGGTCTCCCAGGAGCCGCTCAAACCACAAACTCTTAGGAGACTCACTCTTCTTGTACTTAAGTCGGCACTGTGTCTTTTATATTCAATTCCGATGCGATTTCTGTGTTTCATTGTCAATTTGAAGGTCCAAGGGATACAGTAAACCTGCACTGGTGCATCGGAATCCAGTACTGGTCTCCCAAGATCCGCTTAAAGCACAAACTCTTAGGAGACTCACTCTTCTTGTACTTAAGTCGGCACTGTGTCTTTTATATTCAATTCCGATGCGATTTCTGTGTTTCATTGTCAATGTGAAGGTCCAAGGTATACAGTAAAACTGCACTGGTGCATCGGAATACAATACTGGTCTCCCAGGAGCCGCCCAAAGAACAAACTCAGAGAAGATTCATTCTTCTTGTACTTAAGTCGGCACTGGGTCTTTTATATTCAATTCCGATGCGATTTCTGTGTTTCATTGTCAATGTGAAGGTCCAAGGGATACAGTAAACCTGCACTGGTGCATCGGAATCCAATAATGGTCTCCCAGGATCCGCTCAAAGCACAAACTCTTAGGAGACTCACTCTTCTTGTACTTAAGTCGGCATTGTGCCTATTATATTCAATTCCGATGCGATTTCTGTGTTTCATTGTCAATGTGAAGGTCCAAGGGATACAGTAAACCTGCACTGGTGCATCGGAATCCAATACTGGTCTCCCAGGAGCCGCCCAAAGCACAAACTCTGAGAATATTCACTCTTCTTGTACTTAAGTCGGCACTGTGCCTTTTATATTCAATTCCGATGCGATTTCTGTGTTTCATCGTCAATGTGAAGGTCCAAGGGATACAGTAAACCTGCACTGGTGCATCGGAATCCAATACTGGTCTCCCAGGAGCCGCTCAAACCACAAACTCTTAGGAGACTCACTCTTCTTGTACTTAAGTCGGCACTGTGTCTTTTATATTCAATTCCGATGCGATTTCTGTGTTTCATCGTCAATGTGAAGGTCCAAGGGATACAGTAAACCTGCAATGGTGCATCGCAATCCAGTACTGGTCTCCCAAGATCCGCTTAAAGCACAAACTCTTAGGAGACTCACTCCTCTTGTACTTAAGTCGGCACTGTGTCTTTTATATTCAATTCCGATGCGATTTCTGTGTTTCATTGTCAATGTGAAGGTCCAAGGGATACAGTAAACCTGCACTGGTGCATCGGAATCCTATACTGGTCTCCCAGGAGCCGCTCAAACCACAAACTCTTAGACTCACTCTTCTTGTACTTAAGTCGGCATTGTGCCTTTTATATTCAATTCCGATGCGATTTCTGTGTTTCATCATCAATGTGAAGGTCCAAGGGATACAGTAAACCTACACTGGTGCATCGGAATCCAATACTGGTCTCCCAGGAGCCGCCCAAAGCACAAACTCTGAGAAGATTCACTCTTCTTGTACTTAAGTCGGCACTGTGCCTTTTATATTCAATTCCGATGCGATTTCTGTGTTTCATCGTCAATGTGAAGGTCCAAGGGATACAGTAAACCTGCACTGGTGCATCGGAATCCAATACTGGTCTCCCAGGAGCCGCTCAAACCACAAACTCTTAGGAGACTCACTCTTCTTGTACTTAAGTCGGCGCTGTGTCTTTTATATTCAATTCCGATGCGATTTCTGTGTTTCATTGTCAATGTGAAGGTCCAAGGGATACAGTAAACCTGCACTGGTGCATCGGAATACAATACTGGTCTCCCAGGAGCCGCTCAAACCACAAACTCTTAGGAGACTCACTCTTCTTGTACTTAAGTCGGCACTGTGTCTTTTATATTCAATTCCGATGCGATTTCTGTGTTTCATTGTCAATTTGAAGGTCCAAGGGATACAGTAAACCTGCACTGGTGCATCGGAATCCAGTACTGGTCTCCCAAGATCCGCTTAAAGCACAAACTCTTAGGAGACTCACTCTTCTTGTACTTAAGTCGGCACTGTGTCTTTTATATTCAATTCCGATGCGATTTCTGTGTTTCATTGTCAATGTGAAGGTCCAAGGGATACAGTAAAACTGCACTGGTGCATCGGAATACAATACTGGTCTCCCAGGAGCCGCCCAAAGAACAAACTCAGAGAAGCTTCATTCTTCTTGTACTTAAGTCGGCACTGGGTCTTTTATATTCAATTCCGATGCGATTTCTGTGTTTCATTGTCAATGTGAAGGTCCAAGGGATACAGTAAACCTGCACTGGTGCATCGGAATCCAATAATGGTCTCCCAGGATCCGCTCAAAGCACAAACTCTTAGGAGACTCACTCTTCTTGTACTTAAGTAGGCATTGTGCCTATTATATTCAATTCCGATGCGATTTCTGTGTTTCATTGTCAATGTGAAGGTCCAAGGGATACAGTAAACCTGCACTGGTGCATCGGAATCCAATACTGGTCTCCCAGGAGCCGCCCAAAGCACAAACTCTAAGAATATTCACTCTTCTTGTACTTAAGTCGGCACTGTGCCTTTTATATTCAATTCCGATGCGATTTCTGTGTTTCATCGTCAATGTGAAGGTCCAAGGGATACAGTAAACCTGCACTGGTGCATCGGAATCCAATACTGGTCTCCCAGGAGCCGCTCAAACCACAAACTCTTAGGAGACTCACTCTTCTTGTACTTAAGTCGGCACTGTGTCTTTTATATTCAATTCCGATGCGATTTCTGTGTTTCATCGTCAATGTGAAGGTCCAAGGGATACAGTAAACCTGCACTGGTGCATCGCAATCCAGTACTGGTCTCCCAAGATCCGCTTAAAGCACAAACTCTTAGGAGACTCACTCTTCTTGTACTTAAGTCGGCACTGTGTCTTTTATATTCAATTCCGATGCGATTTCTGTGTTTCATTGTCAATGTGAAGGTCCAAGGGATACAGTAAACCTGCACTGGTGCATCGGAATCCAATACTGGTCTCCCAGGAGCCGCTCAAACCACAAACTCTTAGACTCACTCTTCTTGTACTTAAGTCGGCATTGTGCCTTTTATATTCAATTCCGATGCGATTTCTGTGTTTCATCATCAATGTGAAGGTCCAAGGGATACAGTAAACCTGCACTGGTGCATCGGAATCCAATACTGGTCTCCCAGGAGCCGCCCAAAGCACAAACTCTGAGAAGATTCACTCTTCTTGTACTTAAGTCGGCACTGTGCCTTTTATATTCAATTCCGATGCGATTTCTGTGTTTCATCGTCAATGTGAAGGTCCAAGGGATACAGTAAACCTGCACTGGTGCATCGGAATCCAATACTGGTCTCCCAGGAGCCGCTCAAACCACAAACTCTTAGGAGACTCACTCTTCTTGTACTTAAGTCGGCGCTGTGTCTTTTATATTCAATTCTGATGCGATTTCTGTGTTTCATTGTCAATGTGAAGGTCCAAGGGATACAGTAAACCTGCACTGGTGCATCGGAATACAATACTGGTCTCCCAGGAGCCGTTCAAACCACAAACTCTTAGGAGACTCACTCTTCTTGTACTTAAGTCGGCACTGTGTCTTTTATATTCAATTCCGATGCGATTTCTGTGTTTCATTGTCAATTTGAAGGTCCAAGGGATACAGTAAACCTGCACTGGTGCATCGGAATCCAGTACTGGTCTCCCAAGATCCGCTTAAAGCACAAACTCTTAGGAGACTCACTCTTCTTGTACTTAAGTCGGCACTGTGTCTTTTATATTCAATTCCGATGCGATTTCTGTGTTTCATTGTCAGTGTGAAGGTCCAAGGGATACAGTAAACCTGCACTGGTGCATCGGAATCCAATACTGGTCTCCCAGGAGCCGCCAAAGCACAAACTCTGAGAATATTTACTCTTCTTGTACTTAAGTCGGCACTGTGCCTTTTATATTCAATTCCGATGCGATTTCTGTGTTTCATCGTCAATGTGAAGGTCCAAGGGATACAGTAAACCTGCACTGGTGCATCGGAATCCAATACTGGTCTCCCAGGAGCCGCTCAAAGCACAAACTCTTAGGAGACTCACTCTTCTTGTACTTAAGACGGCACTGTGTCTTTTATATTCAATTCCGATGCGATTTCTGTGTTTCATTGTCAATGTGAAGGTCCAAGGGATACAGTAAACCTACACTGGTGCATCGGAATCCAATACTGGTCTCCCAGGAGCCGCTCAAACCACAAACTCTTAGACTCACTCTTCTTGTACTTAAGTCGGCATTGTGCCTTTTATATTCAATTCCGATGCGATTTCTGTGTTTCATCGTCAATGTGAAGGTCCAAGGGATACAGTAAACCTGCACTGGTGCATCGGAATACAATACTGGTCTCCCAGGAGCCACCCAAAGCACAAACTCTGAGAAGATTCACTCTTCTTGTACTTAAGTCGGCACTGTGCCTTTTATATTCAATTCCGATGCGATTTCTGTGTTTCATCGTCAATGTGAAGGTCCAAGGGATACAGTAAACCTGCACTGGTGCATCGGAATCCAATACTGGTCTCCCAGGAGCCGCTCAAACCACAAACTCTTAGGAGACTCACTCTTCTTGTACTTAAGTCTGCACTGTGTATTTTATATTCAATTCCGATGCGATTTCTGTGCTTCATTGTCAATGTGAAGGTCCAACGGATACAGTAATCCTGCACTGGTGCATCGGAATACAATACTGGTCTCCCAGGAGCCGCTCAAACCACAAACTCTTAGGAGACTCACTCTTCTTGTACTTAAGTCGGCACTGTGTCTTTTATATTCAATTCCGATGCGATTTCTGTGTTTCATTGTCAATTTGAAGGTCCAAGGGATACAGTAAACCTGCACTGGTGCATCGGAATCCAATACTGGTCTCCCAGGAGCCGCTCAAACCACAAACTCTTAGACTCACTCTTCTTGTACTTAAGTCGACATTGTGCCTTTTATATTCAATTCCGATGCGATTTCTGTGTTTCATCGTCAATGTGAAGGTCCAAGGGATACAGTAAACCTGCACTGGTGCATCGGAATCCAATACTGGTCTCCCAGGAGCCGCCCAAAGCACAAACTCTGAGAAGATTCACTCTTCTTGTACTTAAGTCGGCACTGTGCCTTTTATATTCAATTCCGATGCGATTTCTGTGTTTCATCGTCAATGTGAAGGTCCAAGGGAAACAGTAAACCTGCACTGGTGCATCGGAATCCAATACTGGTCTCCCAGGAGCCGCTCAAACCACAAACTCTTAGGAGACTCACTCTTCTTGTACTTAAGTCGGCACTGTGTCTTTTATATTCAATTCCGATGCGATTTCTGTGTTTCATTGTCAATGTGAAGGTCCAAGGGATACAGTAAACCTGCACTGGTGCATCGGAATACAATACTGGTCTCCCAGGAGCCGCTCAAACCACAAACTCTTAGGAGACTCACTCTTCTTGTACTTAAGTCGGCACTGTGTCTTTTACATTCAATTCCGATGCGATTTCTGTGTTTCATTGTCAATTTGAAGGTCCAAGGGATACAGTAAACCTGCACTGGTGCATCGGAATCCAGTACTGGTCTCCCAAGATCCGCTTAAAGCACAAACTCTTAGGAGACTCACTCTTCTTGTACTTAAGTCGGCACTGTGTCTTTTATATTCAATTCCGATGCGATTTCTGTGTTTCATTGTCAATGTGAAGGTCCAAGGGATACAGTAAACCTGCACTGGTGCATCGGAATCCAATACTGGTCTCCCAGGAGCCGCTCAAAGCACAAACTCTTAGGAGACTCACTCTTCTTGTACTTAAGTCGGCACTGTGTCTTTTATATTCAATTCCGATGCGATTTCTGTGTTTCATTGTCAATGTGAAGGTCCAAGGGATACAGTAAACCTACACTGGTGCATCGGAATCCAATACTGGTCTCCCAGGAGCCGCTCAAACCACAAACTCTTAGACTCACTCTTCTTATACTTAAGTCGGCATTGTGCCTTTTATATTCAATTCCGATGCGATTTCTGTGTTTCATCGTCAATGTGAAGGTCCAAGGGATACAGTAAACCTGCACTGGTGCATCGGAATACAATACTGGTCTCCCAGGAGCCGCCCAAAGCGCAAACTCTGAGAAGATTCACTCTTCTTGTACTTATGTCGGCACTGTGCCTTTTATATTCAATTCCGATGCGATTTCTGTGTTTCATCGTCAATGTGAAGGTCCAAGGGATACAGTAAACCTGCAGTGGTGCATCGGAATCCAATACTGGTCTCCCAGGAGCCGCTCAAACCACAAACTCTTAGGAGACTCACTCTTCTTGTACTTAAGTCTGCACTGTGTATTTTATATTCAATTCCGATGCGATTTCTGTGCTTCATTGTCAATGTGAAGGTCCAACGGATACAGTAAACCTGCACCGGTGCATCGGAATACAATACTGGTCTCCCAGGAGCCGCTCAAACCACAAACTCTTAGGAGACTCACTCTTCTTGTACTTAAGTCGGCACTGTGTCTTTTATATTCAATTCCGATGCGATTTCTGTGTTTCATTGTCAATGTGAAGGTCCAAGGGATACAGTAAACCTGCACTGGTGCATCGGAATCCAATACTGGTCTCCCAGGAGCCGCCCAAAGCACAAACTCTGAGAATATTCACTCTTCTTGTACTTAAGTCGGCACTGTGCCTTTTATATTCAATTCCGATGCGATTTCTGTGTTTCATCGTCAATGTGAAGGTCCAAGGGATACAGTAAACCTGCACTGGTGCATCGGAATCCAATACTGGTCTCCCAGGAGCCGCTCAAACCACAAACTCTTAGGAGACTCACTCTTCTTGTACTTAAGTCGGCACTGTGTCTTTTATATTCAATTCCGATGCGATTTCTGTGTTTCATCGTCAATGTGAAGGTCCAAGGGATACAGTAAACCTGCACTGGTGCATCGCAATCCAGTACTGGTCTCCCAAGATCCGCTTAAAGCACAAACTCTTAGGAGACTCACTCTTCTTGTACTTAAGTCGGCACTGTGTCTTTTATATTCAATTCCGATGCGATTTCTGTGTTTCATTGTCAATGTGAAGGTCCAAGGGATACAGTAAACCTGCACTGGTGCATCGGAATCCAATACTGGTCTCCCAGGAGCCGCTCAAACCACAAACTCTTAGACTCACTCTTCTTGTACTTAAGTCGGCATTGTGCCTTTTATATTCAATTCCGATGCGATTTCTGTGTTTCATCGTCAATGTGAAGGTCCAAGGGATACAGTAAACCTGCACTGGTGCATCGGAATCCAATACTGGTCTCCCAGGAGCCGCTCAAACCACAAACTCTTAGGAGACTCACTCTTCTTGTACTTAAGTCGGCGCTGTGTCTTTTATATTCAATTCTGATGCGATTTCTGTGTTTCATTGTCAATGTGAAGGTCCAAGGGATACAGTAAACCTGCACTGGTGCATCGGAATACAATACTGGTCTCCCAGGAGCCGTTCAAACCACAAACTCTTAGGAGACTCACTCTTCTTGTACTTAAGTCGGCACTGTGTCTTTTATATTCAATTCCGATGCGATTTCTGTGTTTCATTGTCAATTTGAAGGTCCAAGGGATACAGTAAACCTGCACTGGTGCATCGGAATCCAGTACTGGTCTCCCAAGATCCGCTTAAAGCACAAACTCTTAGGAGACTCACTCTTCTTGTACTTAAGTCGGCACTGTGTCTTTTATATTCAATTCCGATGCGATTTCTGTGTTTCATTGTCAGTGTGAAGGTCCAAGGGATACAGTAAACCTGCACTGGTGCATCGGAATCCAATACTGGTCTCCCAGGAGCCGCCAAAGCACAAACTCTGAGAATATTTACTCTTCTTGTACTTAAGTCGGCACTGTGCCTTTTATATTCAATTCCGATGCGATTTCTGTGTTTCATCGTCAATGTGAAGGTCCAAGGGATACAGTAAACCTGCACTGGTGCATCGGAATCCAATACTGGTCTCCCAGGAGCCGCTCAAAGCACAAACTCTTAGGAGACTCACTCTTCTTGTACTTAAGACGGCACTGTGTCTTTTATATTCAATTCCGATGCGATTTCTGTGTTTCATTGTCAATGTGAAGGTCCAAGGGTACAGTAAACCTACACTGGTGCATCGGAATCCAATACTGGTCTCCCAGGAGCCGCTCAAACCACAAACTCTTAGACTCACTCTTCTTGTACTTAAGTCGGCATTGTGCCTTTTATATTCAATTCCGATGCGATTTCTGTGTTTCATCGTCAATGTGAAGGTCCAAGGGATACAGTAAACCTGCACTGGTGCATCGGAATACAATACTGGTCTCCCAGGAGCCACCCAAAGCACAAACTCTGAGAAGATTCACTCTTCTTGTACTTAAGTCGGCACTGTGCCTTTTATATTCAATTCCGATGCGATTTCTGTGTTTCATCGTCAATGTGAAGGTCCAAGGGATACAGTAAACCTGCACTGGTGCATCGGAATCCAATACTGGTCTCCCAGGAGCCGCTCAAACCACAAACTCTTAGGAGACTCACTCTTCTTGTACTTAAGTCGGCACTGTGTCTTTTATATTCAATTCCGATGCGATTTCTGTGTTTCATTGTCAATGTGAAGGTCCAAGGGATACAGTAAAACTGCACTGGTGCATCGGAATACAATACTGGTCTCCCAGGAGCCGCCCAAAGAACAAACTCAGAGAAGATTCATTCTTCTTGTACTTAAGTCGGCACTGGGTCTTTTATATTCAATTCCGATGCGATTTCTGTGTTTCATTGTCAATGTGAAGGTCCAAGGGATACAGTAAACCTGCACTGGTGCATCGGAATCCAATAATGGTCTCCCAGGATCCGCTCAAAGCACAAACTCTTAGGAGACTCACTCTTCTTGTACTTAAGTCGGCATTGTGCCTATTATATTCAATTCCGATGCGATTTCTGTGTTTCATTGTCAATGTGAAGGTCCAAGGGATACAGTAAACCTGCACTGGTGCATCGGAATCCAATACTGGTCTCCCAGGAGCCGCCCAAAGCACAAACTCTGAGAATATTCACTCTTCTTGTACTTAAGTCGGCACTGTGCCTTTTATATTCAATTCCGATGCGATTTCTGTGTTTCATCGTCAATGTGAAGGTCCAAGGGATACAGTAAACCTGCACTGGTGCATCGGAATCCAATACTGGTCTCCCAGGAGCCGCTCAAACCACAAACTCTTAGGAGACTCACTCTTCTTGTACTTAAGTCGGCACTGTGTCTTTTATATTCAATTCCGATGCGATTTCTGTGTTTCATCGTCAATGTGAAGGTCCAAGGGATACAGTAAACCTGCACTGGTGCATCGCAATCCAGTACTGGTCTCCCAAGATCCGCTTAAAGCACAAACTCTTAGGAGACTCACTCTTCTTGTACTTAAGTCGGCACTGTGTCTTTTATATTCAATTCCGATGCGATTTCTGTGTTTCATTGTCAATGTGAAGGTCCAAGGGATACAGTAAACCTGCACTGGTGCATCGGAATCCAATACTGGTCTCCCAGGAGCCGCTCAAACCACAAACTCTTAGACTCACTCTTCTTGTACTTAAGTCGGCATTGTGCCTTTTATATTCAATTCCGATGCGATTTCTGTGTTTCATCATCAATGTGAAGGTCCAAGGGATACAGTAAACCTGCACTGGTGCATCGGAATCCAATACTGGACTCCCAGGAGCCGCCCAAAGCACAAACTCTGAGAAGATTCACTCTTCTTGTACTTAAGTCGGCACTGTGCCTTTTATATTCAATTCCGATGCGATTTCTGTGTTTCATCGTCAATGTGAAGGTCCAAGGGATACAGTAAACCTGCACTGGTGCATCGGAATCCAATACTGGTCTCCCAGGAGCCGCTCAAACCACAAACTCTTAGGAGACTCACTCTTCTTGTACTTAAGTCGGCGCTGTGTCTTTTATATTCAATTCTGATGCGATTTCTGTGTTTCATTGTCAATGTGAAGGTCCAAGGGATACAGTAAACCTGCACTGGTGCATCGGAATACAATACTGGTCTCCCAGGAGCCGTTCAAACCACAAACTCTTAGGAGACTCACTCTTCTTGTACTTAAGTCGGCACTGTGTCTTTTATATTCAATTCCGATGCGATTTCTGTGTTTCATTGTCAATTTGAAGGTCCAAGGGATACAGTAAACCTGCACTGGTGCATCGGAATCCAGTACTGGTCTCCCAAGATCCGCTTAAAGCACAAACTCTTAGGAGACTCACTCTTCTTGTACTTAAGTCGGCACTGTGTCTTTTATATTCAATTCCGATGCGATTTCTGTGTTTCATTGTCAGTGTGAAGGTCCAAGGGATACAGTAAACCTGCACTGGTGCATCGGAATCCAATACTGGTCTCCCAGGAGCCGCCAAAGCACAAACTCTGAGAATATTTACTCTTCTTGTACTTAAGTCGGCACTGTGCCTTTTATATTCAATTCCGATGCGATTTCTGTGTTTCATCGTCAATGTGAAGGTCCAAGGGATACAGTAAACCTGCACTGGTGCATCGGAATCCAATACTGGTCTCCCAGGAGCCGCTCAAAGCACAAACTCTTAGGAGACTCACTCTTCTTGTACTTAAGACGGCACTGTGTCTTTTATATTCAATTCCGATGCGATTTCTGTGTTTCATTGTCAATGTGAAGGTCCAAGGGATACAGTAAACCTACACTGGTGCATCGGAATCCAATACTGGTCTCCCAGGAGCCGCTCAAACCACAAACTCTTAGACTCACTCTTCTTGTACTTAAGTCGGCATTGTGCCTTTTATATTCAATTCCGATGCGATTTCTGTGTTTCATCGTCAATGTGAAGGTCCAAGGGATACAGTAAACCTGCACTGGTGCATCGGAATACAATACTGGTCTCCCAGGAGCCACCCAAAGCACAAACTCTGAGAAGATTCACTCTTCTTGTACTTAAGTCGGCACTGTGCCTTTTATATTCAATTCCGATGCGATTTCTGTGTTTCATCGTCAATGTGAAGGTCCAAGGGATACAGTAAACCTGCACTGGTGCATCGGAATCCAATACTGGTCTCCCAGGAGCCGCTCAAACCACAAACTCTTAGGAGACTCACTCTTCTTGTACTTAAGTCTGCACTGTGTATTTTATATTCAATTCCGATGCGATTTCTGTGCTTCATTGTCAATGTGAAGGTCCAACGGATACAGTAATCCTGCACTGGTGCATCGGAATACAATACTGGTCTCCCAGGAGCCGCTCAAACCACAAACTCTTAGGAGACTCACTCTTCTTGTACTTAAGTCGGCACTGTGTCTTTTATATTCAATTCCGATGCGATTTCTGTGTTTCATTGTCAATTTGAAGGTCCAAGGGATACAGTAAACCTGCACTGGTGCATCGGAATCCAATACTGGTCTCCCAGGAGCCGCTCAAACCACAAACTCTTAGACTCACTCTTCTTGTACTTAAGTCGGCATTGTGCCTTTTATATTCAATTCCGATGCGATTTCTGTGTTTCATCGTCAATGTGAAGGTCCAAGGGATACAGTAAACCTGCACTGGTGCATCGGAATCCAATACTGGTCTCCCAGGAGCCGCCCAAAGCACAAACTCTGAGAAGATTCACTCTTCTTGTACTTAAGTCGGCACTGTGCCTTTTATATTCAATTCCGATGCGATTTCTGTGTTTCATCGTCAATGTGAAGGTCCAAGGGAAACAGTAAACCTGCACTGGTGCATCGGAATCCAATACTGGTCTCCCAGGAGCCGCTCAAACCACAAACTCTTAGGAGACTCACTCTTCTTGTACTTAAGTCGGCACTGTGTCTTTTATATTCAATTCCGATGCGATTTCTGTGTTTCATTGTCAATGTGAAGGTCCAAGGGATACAGTAAACCTGCACTGGTGCATCGGAATACAATACTGGTCTCCCAGGAGCCGCTCAAACCACAAACTCTTAGGAGACTCACTCTTCTTGTACTTAAGTCGGCACTGTGTCTTTTACATTCAATTCCGATGCGATTTCTGTGTTTCATTGTCAATTTGAAGGTCCAAGGGATACAGGAAACCTGCACTGGTGCATCGGAATCCAGTACTGGTCTCCCAAGATCCGCTTAAAGCACAAACTCTTAGGAGACTCACTCTTCTTGTACTTAAGTCGGCACTGTGTCTTTTATATTCAATTCCGATGCGATTTCTGTGTTTCATTGTCAATGTGAAGGTCCAAGGGATACAGTAAACCTGCACTGGTGCATCGGAATCCAATACTGGTCTCCCAGGAGCCGCTCAAAGCACAAACTCTTAGGAGACTCACTCTTCTTGTACTTAAGTCGGCACTGTGTCTTTTATATTCAATTCCGATGCGATTTCTGTGTTTCATTGTCAATGTGAAGGTCCAAGGGGTACAGTAAACCTACACTGGTGCATCGGAATCCAATACTGGTCTCCCAGGAGCCGCTCAAACCACAAACTCTTAGACTCACTCTTCTTATACTTAAGTCGGCATTGTGCCTTTTATATTCAATTCCGATGCGATTTCTGTGTTTCATCGTCAATGTGAAGGTCCAAGGGATACAGTAAACCTGCACTGGTGCATCGGAATACAATACTGGTCTCCCAGGAGCCGCCCAAAGCGCAAACTCTGAGAAGATTCACTCTTCTTGTACTTATGTCGGCACTGTGCCTTTTATATTCAATTCCGATGCGATTTCTGTGTTTCATCGTCAATGTGAAGGTCCAAGGGATACAGTAAACCTGCAGTGGTGCATCGGAATCCAATACTGGTCTCCCAGGAGCCGCTCAAACCACAAACTCTTAGGAGACTCACTCTTCTTGTACTTAAGTCTGCACTGTGTATTTTATATTCAATTCCGATGCGATTTCTGTGCTTCATTGTCAATGTGAAGGTCCAACGGATACAGTAAACCTGCACTGGTGCATCGGAATACAATACTGGTGTGGTGTCACCGCTAGACACCACACTTGCTAGGTGGTAACTTAAATCGGCCGCGGTCCTGTAGTACATGTCGGACCCGCGTGTCGCCACTGTGTATTCGCAAACGTAGCGCCACCACATGGCAGGTCACAAGACACGGACATGACCTCGCCCCAGTTGTACGGACGACATAGCTTGCGACAAGACGTATCACGTCTTCCTCTCATTTGCCGAGAGACAGATTAAATAGCCTTCAGCTAGTCCATCGCTACTACCTAGCAAGGCGCCATGTGTATCATTGCTAATTGCTTACTACTATGCAAGAGATGTATTTCAACAAGAACAAGACTACATTAAAGTTAAGTATATTAACATCTCTCTTCTTTTCTTTATAGTTTTCATCCAGTCTCCTGTTTCAGAATTTACGCCCGTCTGCGTTAGTTTCGCGTGCACCTAGCCACTCATTGTGTCGAGACCTTAGGGAATCGACACAACAATATTTTGGCGACGAGGATGGGATGCCGCGCCCACGTTGCAGTCTTTGTGTTATACTTGCTCTAATTTGCTTGTGTCATGGCTTCGCCGCATTCTCCAGATGTACTGTCCGAATTTTTTCGCTTGCAGAATCAGCAGACGCAGGCGTTATTGGAAGCCCTTGGACAGCTCGTCCAGGGTCAACGTGCGCTGCAAACCGATGCGGCGGCAGCCGCTTCTTCGCTACCGCAGCCACACAACGCTGTCGCACCGCCATTTAGGCCCTTCGAGGCCACAACCGAAAGCTGGACTGAGTGGACCGATCAGTTCAACTTCCACCTCACTGCTTATGGAATTCAAGGTAAAGAGCGGCAGCCGTTTTTGCTTTCTTGTGTCGGTGTGTCTACCTACCGTGTGATAGTGAAATTGTTTCCCCGACGAGACGTAGCAACTCTGTCCTACGAAGAAATTTTGTCTGCTTTAGATGCCTATTTCAAAGAAACAGTTAATGTTGTTGCAAAACGGTATACGTTTTTTCGTACAAAACGTACCGCCGGTCAGACTAACAGGGAGTGGGTAGCAACTTTGCAAGGCCTTACTAGAGACTGTGCGTTTGCCTGTGAATGTGGCCTCCCATATTCAGATACTATGGTGCGTGATGCAATTGCACAGAACGTTTCTGATGTTCGCATAAGGGAACAGATTTTGAAACTAATTAATCCCTCCCTGCAACAAGTGATAGACATATTGGACAGGCAAGACACACTTGACTTTGCTCAGGCATCATTTGAATCTTCGCCAGCAGTGTGTCACGTTAATCGGCCCGCCGGGCCCGCTGCACGGGACGCTAAGCGGCCCTCGCGCCCGACTTCGCAGCGGCCGCCTAGCTGGCAACCACGTGCGCCGCGTAAGCAAGCAAATGCAGTGAAATCTTGCCCGCGGTGTGCAACTAGACATTCGCGTGAAACTTGCCCGTCACGCCAAGCTATTTGCTTTTACTGTCACAAGAAAGGACATGTACAAAGTGTTTGCCAGAAAAAGTTAAGATCGGACAATCACACCAATTCCAGGCCCTTTGCTTCGCGCCGGAATCGAACCCAGGACAATCAGGCTCGTGGACCTTCACCCATGGACATCCATGTACCACATTATTCCATTAGCTGTGAGGTGGAACCGGAGCTGCAGTTTCATTGATTAATCACGACACGTACAAACAACTGGGCGCCCCGCCATTGCGTGCCGCAAATGTTACGTTAACTAGTTACTCAGGACAGCATATACCTGTGTTAGGACAGTGCAGCCTTCTTGCCACATACAAGGGACAGACAAAACTTGTGTCATTTTACGTTCTTCGTTCCTCTAGTGCAGTGAACTTGTTTGGTTTAGATTTGTTTCAATTGTTTAATATGTCTATTGTAAATCAGGTCCTATCAGTGAATCAGACTGTGCCTTCCGCCAGTGTTTCTAGTCTTTGTGAAGAATTTGCAGACATTTTTGCACCGGGCCTTGGTTGCGCTAAGAACTATGAAGCGCATTTGGAACTGAAAGACAACGCGCACCCGAAATTTTTCAGAGCGCGCAATGTTCCCCACGCATTGCGTGATGAGGTCGCACGAACATTGCACGATTTAGAATCTCAAGGTGTAATTGAACGTGTGCAGGCTTCTCTCTGGGCCTCACCCTTAGTAATTTTGCCAAAACCTTCCGGAAAATTGAGACTTTGCGTGGACTTCAAGGCAACTGTGAATCCACAACTTGTGACTGCTACTTTTCCTTTGCCCCGCCCGGAAGATCTTTTTGACAAACTGTGCCCGGGAAAATATTTTTCAAAATTGGACCTAGCAGATGCGTACTTGCAGATACCTGTGGACGAAGAATCCCAGCGCGTCTTAGTGGTCAACACGCATCTTGGCTTGTATCGCTTCAAAAGACTGCCATTCGGGTGTGCATCCGCCCCTGCTTTATTTCAGCAATATTTACAAACTCTTTGTGCGTCGGTCCCTACGGCTGCGAACTATCTGGACGATATTGTAATCTCAGGAAAGACAGAAGCAGAACATTTGCAAAATCTCCGAACATTATTTCAGGTATTGCGACAAAATGGTCTTCGCTTGAGGAAGGACAAATGTGTGTTCTTTGCTCGGGACTTACCGTACCTGGGCCATGTCCTTAACGCCCAAGGTATACATCCGAGTCCAGAGCACCTTCGTGCCATTCAGGACTTGCCGTCACCGCAGAACTTAAAACAGCTACAGAGTGTGCTGGGTAAGGTAAATTATTATCATCGGTTTGTGCGCAATGCTTCTTCTATTTCAGCTCCGCTTCATCGCTTACGCCGTAAAGGTGTTCCGTTCGTCTGGACAACGGACTGCGAACGCGCCTTTCGCCAGTTGAAATCGGCGTTACTTTCAAATACTTGCCTTACGCCATTCGATCCCCGAAAACCCCTTTTGTTGATGGTAGATGCATCGGATTTCGGGATCGGTGCTGTGCTTGCGCACAAGGATGGCTCGCATGATCGCCCTATTGCCTTTGCGTCCAAATTGCTCTCATCTGCGCAAAGAAATTATTCACAAATAGAGAAGGAAGCTTTGGCTCTTGTGTTTGGTGTAACAAAGTTTCATGACTTCTTGTATGGTCGTCACTTTACCATCATCACGGACCACAAACCGTTGACATCGCTTTTTCATCCGAACAAGCCTGTACCTCCACGTACAGCGCAGAAATTCATTCGCTGGTCACTTTTTCTCTCGCAGTACCGCTACGATATCTTGTATCGGTCCACTGCTAAGCACGGCAACGCTGATGCGTTGTCCCGTTTGCCTGTTGCTGAGGATAAAGCATTCGATTCTTCCGAACTTGCTTGCATGTTCATTGATTCGGAAGCCGATGACGTGGTCGCATCGTTTCCGATTGATTTTCGTCGTGTAGCTACTGCCACAGCTGCTGACCCTGTCCTTGCTCCCGTTTTGCGTTTTGTTGCTACGCAATGGCCCTTGTCAAAGTCACGGATCGAGGATCCTTTGGTTCGCCGTTTTTTTGCTCACAAGGAGAGACTTTTTGTACGACGTGGTGTTTTGTTGTTGCGTTCCGCTAATGATCAATCCCGAGTCGTGGTCCCACGTTCGTTACAGTCCTCTGTCTTAAAGCTTCTTCACCAAGGCCATTGGGGTATAGTGCGAACGAAACAACTTGCTCGGCAGCACTGTACTTGGTTCGGAATCGATGCTGCGATTACGAATATGTGCTCCTCTTGCGTGGCGTGTGCCGAACAACAATCCGCACCGCCGCGGAAATTCTTTGCTTGGCCGAAAGCCACTTCCCCTTGGCAACGATTGCACATCGATTTTGCTGGGCCGTTCTGGAATGCTCGATGGTTGGTTGTGGTCGATGCTTTTAGTAATTTTCCTTTTGTTGTCCGGATGTCTTCCACGACGTCTTCTGCCACAATCCAAGCCTTGTCTGCTATCTTTTGCATTGAAGGTCTTCCGCAGACTATTGTTTCCGACAATGGCCCACAATTCATGTCCGCAGAATTTCAGTCGTTCTGCAAGGCCAATGGTATTCAACATCTGACTTCCGCGCCGTTTTCGCCTCAGTCAAACGGTGCCGCGGAACGATTGGTCCGGACTTTCAAGTCGCAGATGTTGAAGTTCAAAGAGTCGCATTCTCGGGAGGACGCTTTGTTGCTCTTTTTGTCCTCATATCGCTCTCAGCCCCGCGATGGTCGCTCGCCGGCTGAATTGCTCCATGGTCGTCCTCATCGAACTCTGATGTCTTTGCTGCATCCGCCACATCAGGTTCCTGTGCAGCGGCAGACTCCTGCTTTTGCTCCTGGCGACGTTGTCTATTATCGCAACTATCGCGGTTCACAGCGTTGGCTCGCAGGGCGCATTCTTCGCTGCCTCGGCCGCGCGATGTATTTGGTTTTGGGGGCCTCTGGTGAGGTGCGTCGGCATCTCAATCAGCTGCGCCTCTGTCGTCGCCTGGGTTCTGCCGCTCCCCGTCTGCTTTCAGCGACGGAGCCGTCAGGTCAGCGCCCTGGGGACCCATCTACTGGCTCGCCTCATCCCCAGGTGTTACCGACGATGCCTTCCATTTTGCCTCATGGCGTCGCGCCGCCGCAGCCGCCGCCGGCGCCGCCAGCAGCGGACGCTTCGCTGCAGCCGCCTCGCGCCTCCCTGGGTCACGCGCCGCCGCTTGCTTCCCGTGACCAGCCGTCCTCCGCCATGGACCTCTTGCCCGCTCCGGACCAGATGTCGTCTTCGCCCGTCGGGTGCTCCGACCACATGGAGGTCGACCCCGCGGCTCCTCTTATATCATTACGTGCGCATACACCTCATGTTGACGTGCACCCTGGACTAGGTTTGCAGGCGTTTCCTAGCTCCCCTCGGACCGCATGGCCGGGTGCGGGTGGCACAGCCTCGCCTGTTGTTAGGCTCCCCACCTCATCGCATACGTCAACATGGGGTCCTCCCCACGGCGGGCGGAAGCCTTATCTCACGACCGTTCGCCGATTTGCGGGGGAGGAATGTGGTGTCACCGCTAGACACCACACTTGCTAGGTGGTAACTTAAATCGGCCGCGGTCCTGTAGTACATGTCGGACCCGCGTGTCGCCACTGTGTATTCGCAAACGTAGCGCCACCACATGGCAGGTCACAAGACACGGACATGACCTCGCCCCAGTTGTACGGACGACATAGCTTGCGACAAGACGTATCACGTCTTCCTCTCATTTGCCGAGAGACAGATTAAATAGCCTTCAGCTAGTCCATCGCTACTACCTAGCAAGGCGCCATGTGTATCATTGCTAATTGCTTACTACTATGCAAGAGATGTATTTCAACAAGAACAAGACTACATTAAAGTTAAGTATATTAACATCTCTCTTCTTTTCTTTATAGTTTTCATCCAGTCTCCTGTTTCAGAATTTACGCCCGTCTGCGTTAGTTTCGCGTGCACCTAGCCACTCATTGTGTCGAGACCTTAGGGAATCGACACAACAACTGGTCTCCCAGGAGCCGCCCAAAGCGCAAACTCTGAGAAGATTCACTCTTCTTGTACTTATGTCGGCACTGTGCCTTTTATATTCAATTCCGATGCGATTTCTGTGTTTCATCGTCAATGTGAAGGTCCAAGGGATACAGTAAACCTGCACTGGTGCATCGGAATCCAATACTGGTCTCCCAGGAGCCGCCCAAAGCACAAACTCTGAGAAGATTCACTCTTCTTGTACTTAAGTCGGCACTGTGCCTTTTATATTCAATTCCGATGCGATTTCTGTGTTTCATCGTCAATGTGAAGGTCCAAGGGAAACAGTAAACCTGCACTGGTGCATCGGAATCCAATACTGGTCTCCCAGGAGCCGCCCAAAGCGCAAACTCTGAGAAGATTCACTCTTCTTGTACTTATGTCGGCACTGTGCCTTTTATATTCAATTCCGATGCGATTTCTGTGTTTCATCGTCAATGTGAAGGTCCAAGGGATACAGTAAACCTGCAGTGGTGCATCGGAATACAATACTGGTCTCCCAGGAGCCGCTCAAACCACAAACTCTTAGGAGACTCACTCTTCTTGTACTTAAGTCGGCACTGTGTCTTTTATATTCAATTCCGATGCGATTACTGTGTTTCATTGTCAATTTGAAGGTCCAAGGGATACAGTAAACCTGCACTGGTGCATCGGAATCAAGTACTGGTCTCCCAAGATCCGCTTAAAGCACAAACTCTTACGAGACTCACTCTTCTTGTACTTAAGTCGGCACTGTGTCTTTTATATTCAATTCCGATGCGATTTCTGTGTTTCATTGTCAATGTGAAGGTCCAAGGGATACAGTAAACCTGCACTGGTGCATCGGAATCCATTACTGGTCTCCCAGGAGCCGCCCAAAGCACAAACTCTGAGAAGATTCACTCTTCTTGTACTTAAGTCGGCACTGTGTCTTTTATATTCAATTCCGATGCGATTTCTGTGTTTCATTGTCAGTGTGAAGGTCCAAGGGATACAGTAAACCTGCACTGGTGCATCGGAATCCAATACTGGTCTCCGAGGAGCCGCTCAAAGCACAAACTCTTAGGAGACTCACTCTTCTTGTACTTAAGTCGGCACTGTGTCTTTTATATTCAATTCCGATGCGATTTCTGTGTTTCATTGTCAATGTGAAGGTCCAAGGGATACAGTAAACCTGCACTGGTGCATCGGAATACAATACTGGTCTTCCAGGAGCCGCCAAAAACACAAACTCCGAGAAGATTCACTCTTCTTGTACTTAAGTCGGCACTGTGTCTTTTATATTCAATTCCGATGTGATTTCTGTGTTTCATTGTCAATGTGAAGGTCCAAGGGATACAGTAAACCTGCACTGGTGCATCGGAATCCAATACTGGTCTCCCAGGAGCCGCTCAAAGCACAAACCCTTAGGAGACTCACTCTTCTTGTACTTAAGTCGGCACTGTGTCTTTTATATTCAATTCCGATGCGATTTCTGTGTTTCATTGTCAATGTGAAGGTCCAAGGGATACAGTAAACCTGCACTGGTGCATCGGAATCCAATACTGGTCTCCCAGGAGCCGCTCAAAGCACAAACCCTTAGGAGACTCACTCTTCTTGTACTTAAGTCGGCACTGTGTCTTTTATATTCAATTCCGATGCGATTTCTGTGTTTCATTGTCAATTTGAAGGTCCAAGGGATACAGTAAACCTGCACTGGTGCATCGGAATCCAGTACTGCTCTCCCAAGATCCGCTTAAAGCACAAACTCTTAGGAGACTCACTCTTCTTGTACTTAAGTCGGCACTGTGTCTTTTATATTCAATTCCGATGCGATTTCTGTGTTTCATTGTCAATGTGAAGGTCCAAGGGATACAGTAAACCTGCACTGGTGCATCGGAATACAATACTGGTCTCCCAGGAGCCGCCCAAAGAACAAACTCAGAGAAGATTCATTCTTCTTGTACTTAAGTCGGCACTGGGTCTTTTATATTCAATTCCGATGCGATTTCTGTGTTTCATTCTCAATGTGAAGGTCCAAGGGATACAGTAAACCTGCACTGGTGCATCGGAATCCAATAATGGTCTCCCAGGATCCGCTCAAAGCACAAACTCTTAGGAGACTCACTCTTCTTGTACTTAAGTCGGCATTGTGCCTATTATATTCAATTCCGATGCGATTTCTGTGTTTCATTGTCAATGTGAAGGTCCAAGGGATACAGTAAACCTGCACTGGTGCATCGGAATCCAATACTGGTCTCCCAGGAGCCGCTCAAACCACAAACTCTTAGGAGACTCACTCTTCTTGTACTTAAGTCGGCACTGTGTCTTTTATATTCAATTCCGATGCGATTTCTGTGTTTCATTGTCAATGTGAAGGTCCAAGGGATACAGTAAACCTACACTGGTGCATCGGAATCCAATACTGGTCTCCCAGGAGCCGCTCAAACCACAAACTCTTAGACTCACTCTTCTTGTACTTAAGTCGGCATTTTGCCTTTTATATTCAATTCCGATCGCGATTTCTGTGTTTCATCGTCAATGTGAAGGTCCAAGGGATACAGTAAACCTGCACTGGTCCATCGCAATCCAGTACTGGTCTCCCAAGATTCGCTTCAAGCACAAACTCTTAGGAGATTCACTCTTCTTGTACTTAAGTCGGCACTGTGTCTTTTATATTCAATTCCGATGCGATTTCTGTGTTTCATTGTCAATGTGAAGGTCCAAGGGATACAGTAAACCTGCACTGGTGCATCGGAATCCAATACTGGTCTCCCAGGAGCCGCTCAAACCACAAACTCTTAGACTCACTCTTCTTGTACTTAAGTCGGCATTGTGCCTTTTATATTCAATTCCGATGCGATTTCTGTGTTTCATCGTCAATGTGAAGGTCCAAGGGATACAGTAAACCTGCACTGGTGCATCAGAATCCAATACTGGTCTCCCAGGAGCCGCCCAAAGCACAAACTCTGAGAAGATTCACTCTTCTTGTACTTAAGTCGGCACTGTGCCTTTTATATTCAATTCCGATGCGATTTCTGTGTTTCATTGTCAATGTGACGGTCCAAGGGATACAGTAAACCTGCACTGGTGCATCTGAATCCAATACTGGTCTCCCAGGAGCCGCTCAAACCACAAACTCTTAGGAGACTCACTCTTCTTGTACTTAAGTCGGCACTGTGTCTTTTATATTCAATTCCGATGCGATTTCTGTGTTTCATTGTCAATGTGAAGGTCCAAGGGATACAGTAAACCTGCACTGGTGCATCGGAATCCAATACTGGTCTCCCAGGAGCCGCTCAAACCACAAACTCTTAGGAGACTCACTCTTCTTGTACTTAAGTCGGCACTGTGTCTTTTATATTCAATTCCGATGCGATTTCTGTGTTTCATTGTCAATTTGAAGGTCCAAGGGATACAGTAAACCTGCACTGGTGCATCGGAATCCAGTACTGGTCTCCCAGGAGCCGCTCAAACCACAAACTCTTAGACTCACTCTTCTTGTACTTAAGTCGGCATTTTGCCTTTTATATTCAATTCCGATCGCGATTTCTGTGTTTCATTGTCAATGTGAAGGTCCAAGGGATACAGTAAACCTGCACTGGTGCATCGGAATCCAATACTGGTCTCCCAGGAGCCGCCTAAAGAACAAACTCAGAGAAGATTCATTCTTCTTGTACTTAAGTCGGCACTGGCTCTTTTATATTCAATTCCGATGCGATTTCTGTGTTTCATTGTCAATGTGAAGGTCCAAGGGATACAGTAAACCTGCACTGGTGCATCGGAATCCAATACTGGTCTCCCAGGAGCCGCTCAAACCACAAACTCTTAGGAGACTCACTCTTCTTGTACTTAAGTCGGCACTGTGTCTTTTATATTCAATTCCGATGCGATTTCTGTGTTTCATTGTCAATTTGAAGGTCCAAGGGATACAGTAAACCTGCACTGGTGCATCGGAATCCAGTACTGGTCTCCCAAGATCCGCTTAAAGCACAAACTCTTAGGAGACTCACTCTTCTTGTACTTAAGTCGGCACTGTGCCTTTTATATTCAATTCCGATGCGATTTCTGTGTTTCATTGTCAATGTGAAGGTCCAAGGGATACATTAAACCTGCACTGGTGCATCGGAATCCAATGCTGGTCTCCCAGGAGCCGCCCAAAGAACAAACTCAGAGAAGATTCATTCTTCTTGTACTTAAGTCGGCACTGGGTTTTTTATATTCAATTCCGATGCGATTTCTGTGTTTCATTGTCAATGTGAAAGTCCAAGGGATACAGTAAACCTGCACTGGTGCATCGGAATCCAATACTGGTCTCCCAGGAGCCGCCAAAGCACAAACTCTGAGAATATTCACTCTTCTTGTACTTAAGTCGGCACTGTGCCTTTTATATTCAATTCCGATGCGATTTCTGTGTTTCATCGTCAATGTGAAGGTCCAAGGGATACAGTAAACCTGCACTGGTGCATCGGAATCCAATACTGGTCTCCCAGGAGCCGCTCAAAGCACAAACTCTTAGGAGACTCACTCTTCTTGTACTTAAGTCGGCACTGTGTCTTTTATATTCAATTCCGATGCGATTTCAGTGTTTCATTGTCAATGTGAAGGTCCAAGGGATACAGTAAACCTACACTGGTGCATCGGAATCCAATACTGGTCTCCCAGGAGCCGCTCAAACCACAAACTCTTAGACTCACTCTTCTTGTACTTAAGTCGGCATTGTGCCTTTTATATTCAATTCCGATGCGATTTCTGTGTTTCATTGTCAATGTGAAAGTCCAAGGGATACAGTAAACCTGCACTGGTGCATCGGAATCCAATACTGGTCTCCCAGGAGCCGCCAAAGCACAAACTCTGAGAATATTCACTCTTCTTGTACTTAAGTCGGCACTGTGCCTTTTATATTCAATTCCGATGCGATTTCTGTGTTTCATCGTCAATGTGAAGGTCCAAGGGATACAGTAAACCTGCACTGGTGCATCGGAATCCAATACTGGTCTCCCAGGAGCCGCTCAAAGCACAAACTCTTAGGAGACTCACTCTTCTTGTACTTAAGTCGGCACTGTGTCTTTTATATTCAATTCCGATGCGATTTCAGTGTTTCATTGTCAATGTGAAGGTCCAAGGGATACAGTAAACCTACACTGGTGCATCGGAATCCAATACTGGTCTCCCAGGAGCCGCTCAAACCACAAACTCTTAGACTCACTCTTCTTGTACTTAAGTCGGCATTGTGCCTTTTATATTCAATTCCGATGCGATTTCTGTGTTTCATCGTCAATGTGAAGGTCCAAGGGATACAGTAAACCTGCACTGGTGCATCAGAATCCAATACTGGTCTCCCAGGAGCCGCCCAAAGCACAAACTCTGAGAAGATTCACTCTTCTTGTACTTAAGTCGGCACTGTGCCTTTTATATTCAATTCCGATGCGATTTCTGTGTTTCATTGTCAATGTGACGGTCCAAGGGATACAGTAAACCTGCACTGGTGCATCTGAATCCAATACTGGTCTCCCAGGAGCCGCTCAAACCACAAACTCTTAGGAGACTCACTCTTCTTGTACTTAAGTCGGCACTGTGTCTTTTATATTCAATTCCGATGCGATTTCTGTGTTTCATTGTCAATGTGAAGGTCCAAGGGATACAGTAAACCTGCACTGGTGCATCGGAATCCAATACTGGTCTCCCAGGAGCCGCTCAAACCACAAACTCTTAGGAGACTCACTCTTCTTGTACTTAAGTCGGCACTGTGTCTTTTATATTCAATTCCGATGCGATTTCTGTGTTTCATTGTCAATTTGAAGGTCCAAGGGATACAGTAAACCTGCACTGGTGCATCGGAATCCAGTACTGGTCTCCCAGGAGCCGCTCAAACCACAAACTCTTAGACTCACTCTTCTTGTACTTAAGTCGGCATTTTGCCTTTTATATTCAATTCCGATCGCGATTTCTGTGTTTCATTGTCAATGTGAAGGTCCAAGGGATACAGTAAACCTGCACTGGTGCATCGGAATCCAATACTGGTCTCCCAGGAGCCGCCTAAAGAACAAACTCAGAGAAGATTCATTCTTCTTGTACTTAAGTCGGCACTGGCTCTTTTATATTCAATTCCGATGCGATTTCTGTGTTTCATTGTCAATGTGAAGGTCCAAGGGATACAGTAAACCTGCACTGGTGCATCGGAATCCAATACTGGTCTCCCAGGAGCCGCTCAAACCACAAACTCTTAGGAGACTCACTCTTCTTGTACTTAAGTCGGCACTGTGTCTTTTATATTCAATTCCGATGCGATTTCTGTGTTTCATTGTCAATTTGAAGGTCCAAGGGATACAGTAAACCTGCACTGGTGCATCGGAATCCAGTACTGGTCTCCCAAGATCCGCTTAAAGCACAAACTCTTAGGAGACTCACTCTTCTTGTACTTAAGTCGGCACTGTGCCTTTTATATTCAATTCCGATGCGATTTCTGTGTTTCATTGTCAATGTGAAGGTCCAAGGGATACATTAAACCTGCACTGGTGCATCGGAATCCAATGCTGGTCTCCCAGGAGCCGCCCAAAGAACAAACTCAGAGAAGATTCATTCTTCTTGTACTTAAGTCGGCACTGGGTTTTTTATATTCAATTCCGATGCGATTTCTGTGTTTCATTGTCAATGTGAAAGTCCAAGGGATACAGTAAACCTGCACTGGTGCATCGGAATCCAATACTGGTCTCCCAGGAGCCGCCAAAGCACAAACTCTGAGAATATTCACTCTTCTTGTACTTAAGTCGGCACTGTGCCTTTTATATTCAATTCCGATGCGATTTCTGTGTTTCATCGTCAATGTGAAGGTCCAAGGGATACAGTAAACCTGCACTGGTGCATCGGAATCCAATACTGGTCTCCCAGGAGCCGCTCAAAGCACAAACTCTTAGGAGACTCACTCTTCTTGTACTTAAGTCGGCACTGTGTCTTTTATATTCAATTCCGATGCGATTTCAGTGTTTCATTGTCAATGTGAAGGTCCAAGGGATACAGTAAACCTACACTGGTGCATCGGAATCCAATACTGGTCTCCCAGGAGCCGCTCAAACCACAAACTCTTAGACTCACTCTTCTTGTACTTAAGTCGGCATTGTGCCTTTTATATTCAATTCCGATGCGATTTCTGTGTTTCATTGTCAATGTGAAAGTCCAAGGGATACAGTAAACCTGCACTGGTGCATCGGAATCCAATACTGGTCTCCCAGGAGCCGCCAAAGCACAAACTCTGAGAATATTCACTCTTCTTGTACTTAAGTCGGCACTGTGCCTTTTATATTCAATTCCGATGCGATTTCTGTGTTTCATCGTCAATGTGAAGGTCCAAGGGATACAGTAAACCTGCACTGGTGCATCGGAATCCAATACTGGTCTCCCAGGAGCCGCTCAAAGCACAAACTCTTAGGAGACTCACTCTTCTTGTACTTAAGTCGGCACTGTGTCTTTTATATTCAATTCCGATGCGATTTCAGTGTTTCATTGTCAATGTGAAGGTCCAAGGGATACAGTAAACCTACACTGGTGCATCGGAATCCAATACTGGTCTCCCAGGAGCCGCTCAAACCACAAACTCTTAGACTCACTCTTCTTGTACTTAAGTCGGCATTGTGCCTTTTATATTCAATTCCGATGCGATTTCTGTGTTTCATCGTCAATGTGAAGGTCCAAGGGATACAGTAAACCTGCACTGATGCATCGGAATACAATACTGGTCTCCCAGGAGCCGCCCAAAGCACAAACTCTGAGAAGATTCACTCTTCTTGTACTTAAGTCGGCACTGTGCCTTTTATATTCAATTCCGATGCGATTTCTGTGTTTCATCGTCAATGTGAAGGTCCAAGGGATACAGTAAACCTGCACTGGTGCATCGGAATCCAATACTGGTCTCCCAGGAGCCGCTCAAACCACAAACTCTTAGGAGACTCACTCTTCTTGTACTTAAGTCGGCACTGTGTCTTTTATATTCAATTCCGATGCGATTTCTGTGCTTCATTGTCAATGTGAAGGTCCAACGGATACAGTAAACCTGCACTGGTGCATCGGAATACAATACTGGTCTCCCAGGAGCCGCTCAAACCACAAACTCTTAGGAGACTCACTCTTCTTGTACTTAAGTCGGCACTGTGTCTTTTATATTCAATTCCGATGCGATTTCTGTGTTTCATTGTCAATTTGAAGGTCCAAGGGATACAGTAAACCAGCACTGGTGCATCGGAATCAAGTACTGGTCTCCCAAGATCCGCTTAAAGCACAAACTCTTACGAGACTCACTCTTCTTGTACTTAAGTCGGCACTGTGTCTTTTATATTCAATTCCGATGCGATTTCTGTGTTTCATTGTCAATGTGAAGGTCCAAGGGATACAGTAAACCTGCACTGGTGCATCGGAATCCATTACTGGTCTGCCAGGAGCCGCCCAATGCACAAACTCTGAGAAGATTCACTCTTCTTGTACTTAAGTCGGCACTGTGTCATTTATATTCAATTCCGATGCGATTTCTGTGTTTCATTTTCAATGTGAAGGTCCAAGGGATACATTAAACCTGCACTGGTGCATCGGAATCCAATACTGGTCTCCCAGGAGCCGCTCAAACCACAAACTCTTAGGAGACTCACTCTTCTTGTACTTAAGTCGGCACTGTGTCTTTTATATTCAGTTCCGATGCGATTTCTGTGTTTCATTGTCAATGTGAAGGTCCAAGGGATACAGTAAACCTGCACTGGTGCATCGGAATCCAATACTGGTCTCCCAGGAGCCGCCCAAAGCACAAACTCTGAGAAGATTCACTCTTCTTGTACTTAAGTAGGCACTGTGTCTTTTATATTCAATTCCGATGCGATTTCTGTGTTTCATCGTCAATGTGAAGGTCCAAGGGATACAGTAAACCTGCACTGGTGCATCGGAATCCAATACTGGTCCCCCAGGAGCCGCTCAAAGCACAAACTCTTAGGAGACTCACTCTTCTTGTACTTAAGTCGGCATTGTGCCTTTTATATTCAATTCCGATGCGATTTCTGTGTGTCATTGTCAATGTGAAGGTCCAAGGGATACAGTAAACCTGCACTGGTGCATCGGAATCCAATACTGGTCTCCCAGGAGCCACCCAAAGCACAAAATCTGAGAAGATTCACTCTTCTTGTACTTAAGTCGGCACTGTGGCTTTTATATTCAATTCCGATGCGATTTCTGTGTTTCATTGTCAATGTGAAGGTCCAAGGGATACAGTACACCTGCACTGGTGCATCGGAATCCAATACTGGTCTCCCAGGAGCCGCTCAAACCACAAACTCTTAGGAGACTCACTCTTCTTGTACTTAAGTCGGCACTGTGTCTTTTATATTCAATTCCGATGCGATTTCTGTGTTTCATTGTCAATGTGAAGGTCCAAGGGATACAGTAAACCTGCACTGGTGCATCGGAATCCAATACTGGTCTCCCAGGAGTCGCCCAAAGCACAAACTCTGAGAAGATTCACTCTTCTTGTACTTATGTCGGCACTGTGTCTTTTATATTCAATTCCGATGCGATTTCTGTGTTTCATCGTCAATGTGAAGGTCCAAGGGATACAGTAAACCTGCACTGGTGCATCGGAATCCAATACTGGTCTCCCAGGAGCCGCTCAAAGCACAAACTCTTAGGAGACTGACTCTTCTTGTACTTAAGTCGGCACTGTGTCTTTTATATTCAATTCCGATGCGATTTCTGTGTTTCATTGTCAATGTGAAGGTCCAAGGGATACAGTAAACCTGCACTGGTGCATCGGAATCCAATACTGGTCTCCCAGGAGCCGCCCAAAGCACAAACTCTGAGAAAATTCACTCTTCTTGTACTTAAGTCGGCACTGTGTCTTTTATATTCAATTCCGATGCGATTTCTGTGTTTCATTGTCAATGTGAAGGTCCAACGGATACAGTAAACCTGCACTGGTGCATCGGAATCCAATACTGGTCTCCCAGGAGCCGCTCAAACCACAAACTCTTAGGAGACTCACTCTTCTTGTACTTAAGTCGGCACTGTGTCTTTTATATTCAATTCCGATGCGATTTCTGTGTTTCATTGTCAATGTGAAGGTCCAAGGGATACAGTAAACCTGCACTGGTGCATCGGAATCCAATACTGGTCTCCCAGGAGCAACCCAAAGCACAAACTCTGAGAATATTCACTCTTCTTGTACTTAAGTCGGCACTGTGCCTTTTATATTCAATTCCGATGCGATTTCTGTGTTTCATCGTCAATGTGAAGGTCCAAGGGATACAGTAATCCTACACTGGTGCATCGGAATCCAATACTGGTCTCCCAGGAGCCGCTCAAAGCACAAACTCTTAGGAGACTCACTCTTCTTGTACTTAAGTCGGCACTGTGTCTTTTATATTCAATTCCGATGCGATTTCTGTGTTTCATTGTCAATGTGAAGGTCCAAGGGATACAGTAAACCTGCACTGGTGCATCGGAATCCAATACTGGTCTCCCAGGAGCCGCTCAAACCACAAACTCTTAGACTCACTCTTCTTGTACTTAAGTCGGCATTGTGCCTTTTATATTCAATTCCGATGCGATTTCTGTGTTTCATCGTCAATGTGAAGGTCCAAGGGATACAGTAAACCTGCACTGGTGCATCGGAATCCAATACTGGTCTCCCAGGAGCCGCCCAAAGCACAAACTCTGAGAAGATTCACTCTTCTTGTACTTAAGTCGGCACTGTGCCTTTTATATTCAATTCCGATGCGATTTCTGTGTTTCATCGTCAATGTGAAGGTCCAAGGGATACAGTAAACCTGCACTGGTGCATCGGAATCCAATACTGGTCTCCCAGGAGCCGCTCAAACCACAAACTCTTAGGAGACTCACTCTTCTTGTACTTAAGTCGGCACTGTGTCTTTTATATTCAGTTCCGATGCGATTTCTGTGTTTCATTGTCAATGTGAAGGTCCCAGGGATACAGTAAACCTGCACTGGTGCATCGGAAAACAATACTGGTCTCCCAGGAGCCGCTCAAACCACAAACTCTTAGGAGACTCACTCTTCTTGTACTTAAGTCGGCACTGTGTCTTTTATATTCAATTCCGATGCGATTTCTGTGTTTCATTGTCAATGTGAAGGTCCAAGGGATACAGTAAACCTGCACTGGTGCATCGGAATCCAGTACTGGTCTCCCAAGATCCGCTTAAAGCACAAACTCTTAGGAGACTCACTCTTCTTGTACTTAAGTCGGCACTGTGTCTTTTATATTCAATTCCGATGCGATTTCTGTGTTTCATTGTCAATGTGAAGGTCCAAGGGATACAATAAACCTGCACTGGTGCATCGGAATCCATTACTGGTCTCCCAGGAGCCGCCCAAAGCACAAACTCTGAGAAGATTCACTCTTCTTGTACTTAAGTCGGCACTGTGTCTTTTATATTCAATTCCGATGCGATTTCTGTGTTTCATTGTCAATGTGAAGGTCCAAGGGATACAGTAAACCTGCACTGGTGCATCGGAATCCAATACTGGTCTCCCAGGAGCCACTCAAACCACAAACACTTAGGAGACTCACTCTTCTTGTACTTAAGTCGGCACTGTGTCTTTTATATTCAATTCCGATGCGATTAGTGTGTTTCATTGTCAATGTGAAGGTCCAAGGGATACAGTAAACCTGCACTGGTGCATCGGAATCCAATACTGGTCTCCCAGGAGCCACCCAAAGCACAAACTCTGAGAAGATTCACTCTTCTTGTACTTAAGTCGGCACTGTGGCTTTTATATTCAATTCCGATGCGATTTCTGTGTTTCATTGTCAATGTGAAGGTCCAAGGGATACAGTACACCTGCACTGGTGCATCGGAATCCAATACTGGTCTCCCAGGAGCCGCTCAAACCACAAACTCTTAGGAGACTCACTCTTCTTGTACTTAAGTCGGCACTGTGCCTTTTATATTCAATTCCGATGCGATTTCTGTGTTTCATTGTCAATGTGAAGGTCCAAGGGATACAGTAAACCTGCACTGGTGCATCGGAATCCAATACTGGTCTCCCAGGAGCCGCCCAAAGCACAAACTCTGAGAAGATTCACTCTTCTTGTACTTAAGTCGGCACTGTGTCTTTTATATTCAATTCCGATGCGATTTCTGTGTTTCATCGTCAATGTGCAGGTCCAAGGGATACAGTAAACCTGCACTGGTGCATCGGAATCCAATACTGGTCTCCCAGGAGCCGCTCAAAGCACAAACTCTTAGGAGACTGACTCTTCTTGTACTTAAGTCAGCACTGTGTCTTTTATATTCAATTCCGATGCGATTTCTGTGTTTCATTGTCAATGTGAAGGTCCAACGGATACAGTAAACCTGCACTGGTGCATCGGAATCCAATACTGGTCTCCCAGGAGCCGCCCAAAGCACAAACTCTGAGAATATTCACTCTTCTTGTACTTAAGTCGGCACTGTGCCTTTTATATTCAATTCCGATGCGATTTCTGTGTTTCATCGTCAATGTGAAGGTCCAAGGGATACAGTAAACCTGCACTGGTGCATCGGAATCCAATACTGGTCTCCCAGGAGCCGCTCAAACCACAAACTCTTAGGAGACTCACTCTTCTTGTACTTAAGTCGGCACTGTGTCTTTTATATTCAATTCCGATGCGATTTCTGTGTTTCATTGTCAATGTGAAGGTCCAAGGGATACAGTAAACCTGCACTGGTGCATCGGAATGCAATACTGGTCTCCCAGGAGCCGCTCAAACCACAAACTCTTAGACTCACTCTTCTTGTACTTAAGTCGGCATTGTGCCTTTTATATTCAATTCCGATGCGATTTCTGTGTTTCATCGTCAATGTGAAGGTCCAAGGGATACAGTAAACCTGCACTGGTGCATCAGAATCCAATACTGGTCTCCCAGGAGCCGCCCAAAGCACAAACTCTGAGAAGATTCACTCTTCTTGTACATAAGTCGGCACTGTGCCTTTTATATTCAATTCCGATGCGATTTCTAGGTTTCATCGTCAATGTGAAGGTCCAAGGGATACAGTAAACCTGCACTGGTGCATCGGAATCCAATACTGGTCTCCCAGGAGCCGCTCAAACCACAAACTCTTAGGAGACTCACTCTTCTTGTACTTAACTCGGCACTGTGTCTTTTATATTCAGTTCCGATGCGATTTCTGTGTTTCATTGTCAATGTGAAGGTCCAAGGGATACAGTAAACCTGCACTGGTGCATCGGAATACATTACTGGTCTCCCAGGAGCCGCTCAAACCACAAACTCTTAGGAGACTCACTCTTCTTGTACTTAAGTCGGCACTGTGTCTTTTATATTCAATTCCGATGCGATTTCTGTGTTTCATTGTCAATGTGATGGTCCAAGGGATACAGTAAACCTGCACTGGTGCATCGGAATCCAGTACTGGTCTCCCAAGATCCGCTTAAAGCACAAACTCTTAGGAGACTCACTCTTCTTGTACTTAAGTCGGCACTGTGTCTTTTATATTCAATTCCGATGCGATTTCTGTGTTTCATTGTCAATGTGAAGGTCCAAGGGATACAGTAAACCTGCACTGGTGCATCGGAATCCATTACTGGTCTCCCAGGAGCCGCCCAAAGCACAAACTCTGAGAAGATTCACTCTTCTTGTACTTAAGTCGGCACTGTGTCTTTTATATTCAATTCCGATGTGATTTCTGTGTTTCATTGTCAATGTGAAGGTCCAAGGGATACAGTAAACCTGCACTGGTGCAACGGAATCCAATACTGGTCTCCCAGGAGCCGCTCAAAGCACAAACTCTTAGGAGACTCACTCTTCTTGTACTTAAGTCGGCACTGTGTCTTTTATATTGAATTCCGATGCGATTTCTGTGTTTCATTGTCAATGTGAAGGTCCAAGGGATACAGTAAACCTGCACTGGTGCATCGGAATCCAATACTGGTCTCCCAGGAGCCGCCCAAAGCACAAACTCGGAGAAGATTCACTCTTCTTGTACTTAAGTAGGCACTGTGTCTTTTATATTCAATTCGATGCGATTTCTGTGTTTCATCGTCAATGTGAAGGTCCAAGGGATACAGTAAACCTGCACTGGTGCATCGGAATCCAATACTGGTCTCCCAGGAGCCGCTCAAAGCACAAACTCTTAGGAGACTCACTCTTCTTGTACTTAAGTCGGCATTGTGCCTTTTATATTCAATTCCGATGCGATTTTTGTGTTTGATTGTCAATGTGAAGGTCCAAGGGATACAGTTAACCTGCACTGGTGCATCGGAAACCAATACTGGTCTCCCAGGAGCCACCCAAAGCACAAACTCTGAGAAGATTCACTCTTCTTGTACTTACGTCGGCACTGTGGCTTTTATATTCAATTCCGATGCGATTTCTGTGTTTCATTGTCAATGTGAAGGTCCAAGGGATACAGTACACCTGCACTGGTGCATCGGAATCCAATACTGGTCTCCCAGGAGCCGCTCAAACCACAAACTCTTAGGAGACTCACTCTTCTTGTACTTAAGTCGGCACTGTGTCTTTTATATTCAATTCCGATGCGATTTCTGTGTTTCATGGTCAATGTGAAGGTCCAAGGGATACAGTAAACCTGCACTGGTGCATCGGAATCCAATACTGGTCTCCCAGGAGTCGCCCAAAGCACAAACTCTGAGAAGATTCACTCTTCTTGTACTTAAGTCGGCACTGTGTCTTTTATATTCAATTCCGATGCGATTTCTGTGTTTCATCGTCAATGTGAAGGTCCAAGGGATACAGTAAACCTGCACTGGTGCATCGGAATCCAATACTGGTCTCCCAGGAGCCGCCCAAAGCACAAACTCTGAGAAGATTCACTCTTCTTGTACTTAAGTCGGCACTGTGTCTTTTATATTCAATTCCGATGCGATTTCTGTGTTTCATCGTCAATTTGAAGGTCCAAGGGATACAGTAAACCTGCACTGGTGCATCGGAATCCAATACTGGTCTCCCAGGAGCCGCTCAAACCACAAACTCTTAGGAGACTCACTCTTCTTGTACTTAAGTCGGCACTGTGTCTTTTATATTCAATTCCGATGCGACTTCTCTGTTTCATTGTCAATGTGAAGGTCCAAGGGATACAGTAAACCTGCACTGGTGCATCGGAATCCAATACTGGTCTCCCAGGAGCCGCTCAAAGCACAAACTCTTAGGAGACTCACTCTTCTTGTACTTAATCGGCACTGTGTCTTTTATATTCAATTCCGATGCGATTTCTGTGTATCATTGTCAATGCGAAGGTCCAAGGGATACAGTAAACCTGCACTGGTGCATCGGAATCCAATACTGGTCTCCCAGGAGCCGCCCAAAGCACAAACTCTGAGAAGATTCACTCTTCTTGTACTTAAGTCGGCACTGTGTCTTTTATATTCAATTCCGATGCGATTTCTGTGTTTCATTGTCAATGTGAAGGTCCAAGGGATACAGTAAACCTGCACTGGTGCATCGGAATCCAATGCTGGTCTCCCAGGAGCCGCCCAAAGAACAAACTCAGAGAAGATTCATTCTTCTTGTACTTAAGTCGGCACTGGGTTTTTTATATTCAATTCCGATGCGATTTCTGTGTTTCATTGTCAATGTGAAAGTCCAAGGGATACAGTAAACCTGCACTGGTGCATCGGAATCCAATACTGGTCTCCCAGGAGCCGCCAAAGCACAAACTCTGAGAATATTCACTCTTCTTGTACTTAAGTCGGCACTGTGCCTTTTATATTCAATTCCGATGCGATTTCTGTGTTTCATCGTCAATGTGAAGGTCCAAGGGATACAGTAAACCTGCACTGGTGCATCGGAATCCAATACTGGTCTCCCAGGAGCCGCTCAAAGCACAAACTCTTAGGAGACTCACTCTTCTTGTACTTAAGTCGGCACTGTGTCTTTTATATTCAATTCCGATGCGATTTCAGTGTTTCATTGTCAATGTGAAGGTCCAAGGGATACAGTAAACCTACACTGGTGCATCGGAATCCAATACTGGTCTCCCAGGAGCCGCTCAAACCACAAACTCTTAGACTCACTCTTCTTGTACTTAAGTCGGCATTGTGCCTTTTATATTCAATTCCGATGCGATTTCTGTGTTTCATTGTCAATGTGAAAGTCCAAGGGATACAGTAAACCTGCACTGGTGCATCGGAATCCAATACTGGTCTCCCAGGAGCCGCCAAAGCACAAACTCTGAGAATATTCACTCTTCTTGTACTTAAGTCGGCACTGTGCCTTTTATATTCAATTCCGATGCGATTTCTGTGTTTCATCGTCAATGTGAAGGTCCAAGGGATACAGTAAACCTGCACTGGTGCATCGGAATCCAATACTGGTCTCCCAGGAGCCGCTCAAAGCACAAACTCTTAGGAGACTCACTCTTCTTGTACTTAAGTCGGCACTGTGTCTTTTATATTCAATTCCGATGCGATTTCAGTGTTTCATTGTCAATGTGAAGGTCCAAGGGATACAGTAAACCTACACTGGTGCATCGGAATCCAATACTGGTCTCCCAGGAGCCGCTCAAACCACAAACTCTTAGACTCACTCTTCTTGTACTTAAGTCGGCATTGTGCCTTTTATATTCAATTCCGATGCGATTTCTGTGTTTCATCGTCAATGTGAAGGTCCAAGGGATACAGTAAACCTGCACTGATGCATCGGAATACAATACTGGTCTCCCAGGAGCCGCCCAAAGCACAAACTCTGAGAAGATTCACTCTTCTTGTACTTAAGTCGGCACTGTGCCTTTTATATTCAATTCCGATGCGATTTCTGTGTTTCATCGTCAATGTGAAGGTCCAAGGGATACAGTAAACCTGCACTGGTGCATCGGAATCCAATACTGGTCTCCCAGGAGCCGCTCAAACCACAAACTCTTAGGAGACTCACTCTTCTTGTACTTAAGTCGGCACTGTGTCTTTTATATTCAATTCCGATGCGATTTCTGTGCTTCATTGTCAATGTGAAGGTCCAACGGATACAGTAAACCTGCACTGGTGCATCGGAATACAATACTGGTCTCCCAGGAGCCGCTCAAACCACAAACTCTTAGGAGACTCACTCTTCTTGTACTTAAGTCGGCACTGTGTCTTTTATATTCAATTCCGATGCGATTTCTGTGTTTCATTGTCAATTTGAAGGTCCAAGGGATACAGTAAACCAGCACTGGTGCATCGGAATCAAGTACTGGTCTCCCAAGATCCGCTTAAAGCACAAACTCTTACGAGACTCACTCTTCTTGTACTTAAGTCGGCACTGTGTCTTTTATATTCAATTCCGATGCGATTTCTGTGTTTCATTGTCAATGTGAAGGTCCAAGGGATACAGTAAACCTGCACTGGTGCATCGGAATCCATTACTGGTCTGCCAGGAGCCGCCCAAAGCACAAACTCTGAGAAGATTCACTCTTCTTGTACTTAAGTCGGCACTGTGTCATTTATATTCAATTCCGATGCGATTTCTGTGTTTCATTTTCAATGTGAAGGTCCAAGGGATACATTAAACCTGCACTGGTGCATCGGAATCCAATACTGGTCTCCCAGGAGCCGCTCAAACCACAAACTCTTAGGAGACTCACTCTTCTTGTACTTAAGTCGGCACTGTGTCTTTTATATTCAGTTCCGATGCGATTTCTGTGTTTCATTGTCAATGTGAAGGTCCAAGGGATACAGTAAACCTGCACTGGTGCATCGGAATCCAATACTGGTCTCCCAGGAGCCGCCCAAAGCACAAACTCTGAGAAGATTCACTCTTCTTGTACTTAAGTAGGCACTGTGTCTTTTATATTCAATTCCGATGCGATTTCTGTGTTTCATCGTCAATGTGAAGGTCCAAGGGATACAGTAAACCTGCACTGGTGCATCGGAATCCAATACTGGTCCCCCAGGAGCCGCTCAAAGCACAAACTCTTAGGAGACTCACTCTTCTTGTACTTAAGTCGGCATTGTGCCTTTTATATTCAATTCCGATGCGATTTCTGTGTGTCATTGTCAATGTGAAGGTCCAAGGGATACAGTAAACCTGCACTGGTGCATCGGAATCCAATACTGGTCTCCCAGGAGCCACCCAAAGCACAAAATCTGAGAAGATTCACTCTTCTTGTACTTAAGTCGGCACTGTGGCTTTTATATTCAATTCCGATGCGATTTCTGTGTTTCATTGTCAATGTGAAGGTCCAAGGGATACAGTACACCTGCACTGGTGCATCGGAATCCAATACTGGTCTCCCAGGAGCCGCTCAAACCACAAACTCTTAGGAGACTCACTCTTCTTGTACTTAAGTCGGCACTGTGTCTTTTATATTCAATTCCGATGCGATTTCTGTGTTTCATTGTCAATGTGAAGGTCCAAGGGATACAGTAAACCTGCACTGGTGCATCGGAATCCAATACTGGTCTCCCAGGAGTCGCCCAAAGCACAAACTCTGAGAAGATTCACTCTTCTTGTACTTATGTCGGCACTGTGTCTTTTATATTCAATTCCGATGCGATTTCTGTGTTTCATCGTCAATGTGAAGGTCCAAGGGATACAGTAAACCTGCACTGGTGCATCGGAATCCAATACTGGTCTCCCAGGAGCCGCTCAAAGCACAAACTCTTAGGAGACTGACTCTTCTTGTACTTAAGTCGGCACTGTGTCTTTTATATTCAATTCCGATGCGATTTCTGTGTTTCATTGTCAATGTGAAGGTCCAAGGGATACAGTAAACCTGCACTGGTGCATCGGAATCCAATACTGGTCTCCCAGGAGCCGCCCAAAGCACAAACTCTGAGAAAATTCACTCTTCTTGTACTTAAGTCGGCACTGTGTCTTTTATATTCAATTCCGATGCGATTTCTGTGTTTCATTGTCAATGTGAAGGTCCAACGGATACAGTAAACCTGCACTGGTGCATCGGAATCCAATACTGGTCTCCCAGGAGCCGCTCAAACCACAAACTCTTAGGAGACTCACTCTTCTTGTACTTAAGTCGGCACTGTGTCTTTTATATTCAATTCCGATGCGATTTCTGTGTTTCATTGTCAATGTGAAGGTCCAAGGGATACAGTAAACCTGCACTGGTGCATCGGAATCCAATACTGGTCTCCCAGGAGCAACCCAAAGCACAAACTCTGAGAATATTCACTCTTCTTGTACTTAAGTCGGCACTGTGCCTTTTATATTCAATTCCGATGCGATTTCTGTGTTTCATCGTCAATGTGAAGGTCCAAGGGATACAGTAATCCTGCACTGGTGCATCGGAATCCAATACTGGTCTCCCAGGAGCCGCTCAAAGCACAAACTCTTAGGAGACTCACTCTTCTTGTACTTAAGTCGGCACTGTGTCTTTTATATTCAATTCCGATGCGATTTCTGTGTTTCATTGTCAATGTGAAGGTCCAAGGGATACAGTAAACCTGCACTGGTGCATCGGAATCCAATACTGGTCTCCCAGGAGCCGCTCAAACCACAAACTCTTAGACTCACTCTTCTTGTACTTAAGTCGGCATTGTGCCTTTTATATTCAATTCCGATGCGATTTCTGTGTTTCATCGTCAATGTGAAGGTCCAAGGGATACAGTAAACCTGCACTGGTGCATCGGAATCCAATACTGGTCTCCCAGGAGCCGCCCAAAGCACAAACTCTGAGAAGATTCACTCTTCTTGTACTTAAGTCGGCACTGTGCCTTTTATATTCAATTCCGATGCGATTTCTGTGTTTCATCGTCAATGTGAAGGTCCAAGGGATACAGTAAACCTGCACTGGTGCATCGGAATCCAATACTGGTCTCCCAGGAGCCGCTCAAACCACAAACTCTTAGGAGACTCACTCTTCTTGTACTTAAGTCGGCACTGTGTCTTTTATATTCAGTTCCGATGCGATTTCTGTGTTTCATTGTCAATGTGAAGGTCCCAGGGATACAGTAAACCTGCACTGGTGCATCGGAAAACAATACTGGTCTCCCAGGAGCCGCTCAAACCACAAACTCTTAGGAGACTCACTCTTCTTGTACTTAAGTCGGCACTGTGTCTTTTATATTCAATTCCGATGCGATTTCTGTGTTTCATTGTCAATGTGAAGGTCCAAGGGATACAGTAAACCTGCACTGGTGCATCGGAATCCAGTACTGGTCTCCCAAGATCCGCTTAAAGCACAAACTCTTAGGAGACTCACTCTTCTTGTACTTAAGTCGGCACTGTGTCTTTTATATTCAATTCCGATGCGATTTCTGTGTTTCATTGTCAATGTGAAGGTCCAAGGGATACAATAAACCTGCACTGGTGCATCGGAATCCATTACTGGTCTCCCAGGAGCCGCCCAAAGCACAAACTCTGAGAAGATTCACTCTTCTTGTACTTAAGTCGGCACTGTGTCTTTTATATTCAATTCCGATGCGATTTCTGTGTTTCATTGTCAATGTGAAGGTCCAAGGGATACAGTAAACCTGCACTGGTGCATCGGAATCCAATACTGGTCTCCCAGGAGCCACTCAAACCACAAACACTTAGGAGACTCACTCTTCTTGTACTTAAGTCGGCACTGTGTCTTTTATATTCAATTCCGATGCGATTAGTGTGTTTCATTGTCAATGTGAAGGTCCAAGGGATACAGTAAACCTGCACTGGTGCATCGGAATCCAATACTGGTCTCCCAGGAGCCACCCAAAGCACAAACTCTGAGAAGATTCACTCTTCTTGTACTTAAGTCGGCACTGTGGCTTTTATATTCAATTCCGATGCGATTTCTGTGTTTCATTGTCAATGTGAAGGTCCAAGGGATACAGTACACCTGCACTGGTGCATCGGAATCCAATACTGGTCTCCCAGGAGCCGCTCAAACCACAAACTCTTAGGAGACTCACTCTTCTTGTACTTAAGTCGGCACTGTGCCTTTTATATTCAATTCCGATGCGATTTCTGTGTTTCATTGTCAATGTGAAGGTCCAAGGGATACAGTAAACCTGCACTGGTGCATCGGAATCCAATACTGGTCTCCCAGGAGCCGCCCAAAGCACAAACTCTGAGAAGATTCACTCTTCTTGTACTTAAGTCGGCACTGTGTCTTTTATATTCAATTCCGATGCGATTTCTGTGTTTCATCGTCAATGTGCAGGTCCAAGGGATACAGTAAACCTGCACTGGTGCATCGGAATCCAATACTGGTCTCCCAGGAGCCGCTCAAAGCACAAACTCTTAGGAGACTGACTCTTCTTGTACTTAAGTCAGCACTGTGTCTTTTATATTCAATTCCGATGCGATTTCTGTGTTTCATTGTCAATGTGAAGGTCCAACGGATACAGTAAACCTGCACTGGTGCATCGGAATCCAATACTGGTCTCCCAGGAGCCGCCCAAAGCACAAACTCTGAGAATATTCACTCTTCTTGTACTTAAGTCGGCACTGTGCCTTTTATATTCAATTCCGATGCGATTTCTGTGTTTCATCGTCAATGTGAAGGTCCAAGGGATACAGTAAACCTGCACTGGTGCATCGGAATCCAATACTGGTCTCCCAGGAGCCGCTCAAACCACAAACTCTTAGGAGACTCACTCTTCTTGTACTTAAGTCGGCACTGTGTCTTTTATATTCAATTCCGATGCGATTTCTGTGTTTCATTGTCAATGTGAAGGTCCAAGGGATACAGTAAACCTGCACTGGTGCATCGGAATGCAATACTGGTCTCCCAGGAGCCGCTCAAACCACAAACTCTTAGACTCACTCTTCTTGTACTTAAGTCGGCATTGTGCCTTTTATATTCAATTCCGATGCGATTTCTGTGTTTCATCGTCAATGTGAAGGTCCAAGGGATACAGTAAACCTGCACTGGTGCATCAGAATCCAATACTGGTCTCCCAGGAGCCGCCCAAAGCACAAACTCTGAGAAGATTCACTCTTCTTGTACATAAGTCGGCACTGTGCCTTTTATATTCAATTCCGATGCGATTTCTAGGTTTCATCGTCAATGTGAAGGTCCAAGGGATACAGTAAACCTGCACTGGTGCATCGGAATCCAATACTGGTCTCCCAGGAGCCGCTCAAACCACAAACTCTTAGGAGACTCACTCTTCTTGTACTTAACTCGGCACTGTGTCTTTTATATTCAGTTCCGATGCGATTTCTGTGTTTCATTGTCAATGTGAAGGTCCAAGGGATACAGTAAACCTGCACTGGTGCATCGGAATACATTACTGGTCTCCCAGGAGCCGCTCAAACCACAAACTCTTAGGAGACTCACTCTTCTTGTACTTAAGTCGGCACTGTGTCTTTTATATTCAATTCCGATGCGATTTCTGTGTTTCATTGTCAATGTGATGGTCCAAGGGATACAGTAAACCTGCACTGGTGCATCGGAATCCAGTACTGGTCTCCCAAGATCCGCTTAAAGCACAAACTCTTAGGAGACTCACTCTTCTTGTACTTAAGTCGGCACTGTGTCTTTTATATTCAATTCCGATGCGATTTCTGTGTTTCATTGTCAATGTGAAGGTCCAAGGGATACAGTAAACCTGCACTGGTGCATCGGAATCCATTACTGGTCTCCCAGGAGCCGCCCAAAGCACAAACTCTGAGAAGATTCACTCTTCTTGTACTTAAGTCGGCACTGTGTCTTTTATATTCAATTCCGATAGGATTTCTGTGTTTCATTGTCAATGTGAAGGTCCAAGGGATACAGTAAACCTGCACTGGTGCAACGGAATCCAATACTGGTCTCCCAGGAGCCGCTCAAAGCACAAACTCTTAGGAGACTCACTCTTCTTGTACTTAAGTCGGCACTGTGTCTTTTATATTGAATTCCGATGCGATTTCTGTGTTTCATTGTCAATGTGAAGGTCCAAGGGATACAGTAAACCTGCACTGGTGCATCGGAATCCAATACTGGTCTCCCAGGAGCCGCCCAAAGCACAAACTCGGAGAAGATTCACTCTTCTTGTACTTAAGTAGGCACTGTGTCTTTTATATTCAATTCCGATGCGATTTCTGTGTTTCATCGTCAATGTGAAGGTCCAAGGGATACAGTAAACCTGCACTGGTGCATCGGAATCCAATACTGGTCTCCCAGGAGCCGCTCAAAGCACAAACTCTTAGGAGACTCACTCTTCTTGTACTTAAGTCGGCATTGTGCCTTTTATATTCAATTCCGATGCGATTTTTGTGTTTGATTGTCAATGTGAAGGTCCAAGGGATACAGTAAACCTGCACTGGTGCATCGGAAACCAATACTGGTCTCCCAGGAGCCACCCAAAGCACAAACTCTGAGAAGATTCACTCTTCTTGTACTTACGTCGGCACTGTGGCTTTTATATTCAATTCCGATGCGATTTCTGTGTTTCATTGTCAATGTGAAGGTCCAAGGGATACAGTACACCTGCACTGGTGCATCGGAATCCAATACTGGTCTCCCAGGAGCCGCTCAAACCACAAACTCTTAGGAGACTCACTCTTCTTGTACTTAAGTCGGCACTGTGTCTTTTATATTCAATTCCGATGCGATTTCTGTGTTTCATGGTCAATGTGAAGGTCCAAGGGATACAGTAAACCTGCACTGGTGCATCGGAATCCAATACTGGTCTCCCAGGAGTCGCCCAAAGCACAAACTCTGAGAAGATTCACTCTTCTTGTACTTAAGTCGGCACTGTGTCTTTTATATTCAATTCCGATGCGATTTCTGTGTTTCATCGTCAATGTGAAGGTCCAAGGGATACAGTAAACCTGCACTGGTGCATCGGAATCCAATACTGGTCTCCCAGGAGCCGCCCAAAGCACAAACTCTGAGAAGATTCACTCTTCTTGTACTTAAGTCGGCACTGTGTCTTTTATATTCAATTCCGATGCGATTTCTGTGTTTCATTGTCAATGTGAAGGTCCAACGGATACAGTAAACCTGCACTGGTGCATCGGAATCCAATACTGGTCTCCCAGGAGCCGCTCAAGGCACAAACTCTTTGGAGACTCACTCTTCTTGTACTTAAGTCGGCACTGTGTCTTTTATATTCAATTCCGATGCGATTTCTGTGTTTCATCGTCAATTTGAAGGTCCAAGGGATACAGTAAACCTGCACTGGTGCATCGGAATCCAATACTGGTCTCCCAGGAGCCGCTCAAACCACAAACTCTTAGGAGACTCACTCTTCTTGTACTTAAGTCGGCACTGTGTCTTTTATATTCAATTCCGATGCGACTTCTCTGTTTCATTGTCAATGTGAAGGTCCAAGGGATACAGTAAACCTGCACTGGTGCATCGGAATCCAATACTGGTCTCCCAGGAGCCGCTCAAAGCACAAACTCTTAGGAGACTCACTCTTCTTGTACTTAATCGGCACTGTGTCTTTTATATTCAATTCCGATGCGATTTCTGTGTATCATTGTCAATGCGAAGGTCCAAGGGATACAGTAAACCTGCACTGGTGCATCGGAATCCAATACTGGTCTCCCAGGAGCCGCCCAAAGCACAAACTCTGAGAAGATTCACTCTTCTTGTACTTAAGTCGGCACTGTGTCTTTTATATTCAATTCCGATGCGATTTCTGTGTTTCATTGTCAATGTGAAGGTCCAAGGGATACAGTAAACCTGCACTGGTGCATCGGAATCCAATACTGGTCTCCCAGGAGCCGCTCAAACCACAAGCTCTTAGGAGACTCACTCTTCTTGTACTTAAGTCGCCACTGTGTCTTTTATATTCAATTCCGATGCGATTTCTGTGTTTCATTGTCAATGTGAAGGTCCAAGGGATACAGTAAACCTGCACTGGAGCATCGGAACCCAATACTGGTCTCCCAGGAGCCGCTCAAAGCACAAACTCTTAGGAAACTCACTCTTCTTGTACTTAAGTCAGCACTGTGTCTTTTATATTCAATTCCGATGCGATTTCTGTGTTTCATTGTCAATGTGAAGGTCGAAGGGATACAGTAAACCTGCACTGGTGCATCGGAATCCAATACTGGTCTCCCAGGAGCCGCTCAAAGCACAAACTCTTAGGAGACTCACTCTTCTTGTACTTAAGTCGGCACTGTGCCTTTTATATTCAATTCCGATGCGATTTCTGTGTTTCATTGTCAATGTGAAGGTCCAAGGGATACAGTAAACCTGCACTGGTGCATCAGAATCCAATACTGGTCTCCCAGGAGCCGCTCAAACCACAAACTCTTAGGAGACTCACTCTTCTTGTACTTAAGTCGGCACTGTGTCTTTTATATTCAATTCCGATGCGATTTCTGTGTTTCATTGTCAATGTGAAAGTCCAAGGGATACAGTAAACCTGCACTGGTGCATCGGAATCCAATTCTGGTCTCCCAGGAGCCTCTCAAAGCACAAACTGTTAGGAGACTCACTCTTCATGTACTTAAGTCGGCACTGTGTCTTTTATATTCAATTCCGATGCGATTTCTGTGTTTCATCGTCAATGTGAAGGTCCAAGGGATACAGTAAACCTGCACTGGTGCATCGGAATCCAATACTGGTCTCCCAGGAGCCGCTCAAACCACAAACTCTTAGGAGACTCGCTCTTCTTGTACTTCAGTCGGCACTGTGTGTTTTATATTCAATTCCGATGCGATTTCTGTGTTTCATTGTCAATGTGAAGGTCCAAGGGATACAGTAAACTTGCACTGGTGCATCGGAATCCAATACTGGTCTCCCTGGAGCCGCTCAAACCACAAACTCTTAGGAGACTCACTCCTCTTGTACTTAAGTCGGCACTGTGCCTTTTATATTCAATTCCGATGCGATTTCTGTGTTTCATCGTCAATTTGAAGGTCCAAGGGATACAGTAAACATACACTGGTGCATCGGAATCCAATACTGGTCTCCCAGGAGCCGCTCAAACCACAAACTCTTAGGAGACTCACTCTTTTCTGTACTTAAGTCGGCACTGTGTCTTTTATATTCAATTCCGATGCGATTTCTGTGTTTCATAGTCAATGTGAAGGTCCAAGGGATACAGTAAACCTGCACTGGTGCATCGGAATCCAATAGTGGTCTCCCAGGAGCCTCTCAAAGCACAAACTGTTAGGAGACTCACTCTTCATGTACTTAAATCGGCACTGTGTCTTTTATATTCGATTCCGATGCTATTTCTGTGTTTCATCGTCAATGTGAAGGTCCAAGGGATACAGTAAACCTGCACTGGTGCATCGGAATCCAATACTGGTCTCCCAGGAGCCGCTCAAACCACAAACTCTTAGGAGACTCACTCTTCTTGTACTTAAGTCGGCACTGTGTCTTTTATATTCAATTCCGATGCGATTTCTGTGTTTCATTGTCAATGTGAAGGTCCAAGGGATACAGTAAACGTGCACTGGTGCATCGGAATCCAATACTGGTCTCCCAGGAGCCGCAGAAACCACAAACTCTTAGGAGACTCACTCTTCTTGTACTTAAGTCGGCACTGTGTCTTTTATATTCAATTCCGATGCGATTTCTGTGTTTCATTGTCAATGTGAAGGTCCAAGGGATACAGTAAACCTGCACTGGTGCATCGGAATCCAATACTGGTCTCCCAGGAGCCGCTCAAACCACAAACTCTTAGGAGACTCACTCTTCTTGTACTTAAGTCGGGACTCTGCCTTTTATATTCAATTCCGATGCGATTTCTGTGTTTCATCGTCAATTTGAAGGTCCAAGGGATACAGTAAACCTGCACTGGTGCATCGGAATCCAATACTGGTCTCCCAGGAGCCGCTCAAACCACAAACTCTTAGGAGACTCACTCTTCTTGTACTTAAGTCGGCACTGTGCCTTTTATATTCAATTCCGATGCGATTTCTGTGTTTCGTTGTCAATGTGAAGCTCCAAGGGATACAGTAAACCTGCACTGGTGCATCGGAATCCAATACTGGTCTCCCAGGATCCGCTCAAACCACAATCTCTTAGGAGACTCACTCTTCTTGTACTTAAGTCGGCACTGTGTCTTTTATATTCAATTCCGATGCGATTTCTGTGTTTCATCGTCAATGTGAAGGTCCAAGGGATACAGTAAACCTGCACTGGTGCATCGGAATCCAATACTGGTCTCCCAGGAGCCGCTCAAACCACAAACTCTTAGGAGACTCACTCTTCTTGTACTTAAGTCGGCACTGTGCCTTTTATATTCAATTCCGATGCGATTTCTGTGTTTCATCGTCAATTCGAAGGTCCAAGGGATACATTAAACCTGCACTGGTGCATCGCAATCCAATACTGGTCTCCCATGAGCCGCTCAAACCACAAACTCTTAGGAGACTCACTCTTCTTGTACTTAAGTCGGCACTGTGTCTTTTATATTCAGTTCCGATGCGATTTCTGTGTTTCATTGTCAATGTGAAGGTCCAAGGGATACAGTAAACCTGCACTGGTGCATCGGAATACAATACTGGTCTCCCAGGAGCCGCTCAAAGCACAAACTCTTAGGAGACTCACTCTTCTTGTACTTAAGTCGGCACTGTGTCTTTTATATTCAATTCCGATGCGATTTCTGTGTTTCATTGTCAATGTGATGGTCCAAGGGATACAGTAAACCTGCACTGGTGCATCGGAATCCAGTACTGGTCTCCCAAGATCCGCTTAAAGCACAAACTCTTAGGAGACTCACTCTTCTTGTACTTAAGTCGGCACTGTGTCTTTTATATTCAATTCCAATGCGATTTCTGTGTTTCATTGTCGATGTGAAGGTCCAAGGGATACAGTAAACCTGCACTGGTGCATCGGAATCCATTACTGGTCTCCCAGGAGCCGCCCAAAGCACAAACTCTGAGAAGATTCACTCTTCTTGTACTTAAGTCGGCACTGTGTCTTTTATATTCAATTCCGATGTGATTTCTGTGTTTCATTGTCAATGTGAAGGTCCAAGGGATACAGTAAACCTGCACTGGTGCAACGGAATCCAATACTGGTCTCCCAGGAGCCGCTCAAAGCACAAACTCTTAGGAGACTCACTCGTCTTGTACTTAAGTCGGCACTGTGTCTTTTATATTGAATTCCGATGCGATTTCTGTGTTTCATTGTCAATGTGAAGGTCCAAGGGATACAGTAAACCTGCACTGGTGCATCGGAATCCAATACTGGTCTCCCAGGAGCCGCCCAAAGCACAAACTCTGAGAAGATTCACTCTTCTTGTACTTAAGTAGGCACTGTGTCTTTTATATTCAATTCCGATGCGATTTCTGTGTTTCATCGTCAATGTGAAGGTCCAAGGGATACAGTAAACCTGCACTGGTGCATCGGAATCCAATACTGGTCTCCCAGGAGCCGCTCAAAGCACAAACTCTTAGGACACTCACTCTTCTTGTACTTAAGTCGGCATTGTGCCTTTTATATTCAATTCCGATGCGATTTCTGTGTTTGATTGTCAATGCGAAGGTCCAAGGGATACAGTAAACCTGCACTGGTGCATCGGAATCCAATACTGGTCTCCCAGGAGCCACCCAAAGCACAAACTCTGAGAAGATTCACTCTTCTTGTACTTAAGTCGGCACTGTGGCTTTTATATTCAATTCCGATGCGATTTCTGTGTTTCATTGTCAATGTGAAGGTCCAAGGGATACAGTACACCTGCACTGGTGCATCGGAATCCAATACTGGTCTCCCAGGAGCCGCTCAAACCACAAACTCTTAGGAGACTCACTCTTCTTGTACTTAAGTCGGCACTGTGTCTTTTATATTCAATTCCGATGCGATTTCTGTGTTTCATTGTCAATGTGAAGGTCCAAGGGATACAGTAAACCTGCACTGGTGCATCGGAATCCAATACTGGTCTCCCAGGAGCCGCGCAAACCACAAACTCTTAGGAGACTCACTCTTCTTGTACTTAAGTCGGCACTGTGCCTTTTATATTCAATTCCGATGCGATTTCTGTGTTTCATTGTCAATGTGAAGGTCCAAGGGATACAGTAAACCTGCACTGGTGCATCGGAATCCAATACTGGTCTCCCAGGATCCGCTCAAACCACAATCTCTTAGGAGACTCACTCTTCTTGTACTTAAGTCGGCACTGTGTCTTTTATATTCAATTCCGATGCGATTTCTGTGTTTCATCGTCAATGTGAAGTTCCAAGGGATACAGTAAACCTGCACTGGTGCATCGGAATCCAATACTGGTCTCCCAGGAGCCGCTCAAACCACAAACTCTTAGGAGACTCACTCTTCTTGTACTTAAGTCGGCACTGTGCCTTTTATATTCAATTCCGATGCGATTTCTGTGTTTCATCGTCAATTCGAAGGTCCAAGGGATACATTAAACGTGCACTGGTGCATCGGAATCCAATACTGGTCTCCCAGGAGCCGCTCAAACCACAAACTCTTAGGAGACTCACTCTTCTTGTACTTAAGTCGGCACTGTGCCTTTTATATTCAATTCCGATGTGATTTCTGTGTTTCATTGTCAATGTGAAGGTCCAAGGGGTGCAGTAAACCTGCATTGGTGCATCGGAATCCAATACTGGTCTCCCAGGAATCGCTCAAAGCACAAACTCTTAGGAGACTCACTCTTCTTGTACTTAAGTCGGCACTGTGTCTTTTATATTCAATTCCGATGCGATTTCTGTGTTTCATTGTCAATGTGAAGGTCCAACGGATACCGTAAACCTTCACTGGTGCATCGGAATCCAAACTGGTCTCCCATGAGCCGCTCAAACCACAAACTCTTAGGAGACTCACTCTTCTTGTACTTAAGTCGGCACTGTGTCTTTTATATTCAGTTCCGATGCGATTTCTGTGTTTCATTGTCAATGTGAAGGTCCAAGGGATACAGTAAACCTGCACTGGTGCATCGGAATACAATACTGGTCTCCCAGGAGCCGCTCAAAGCACAAACTCTTAGGAGACTCACTCTTCTTGTACTTAAGTCGGCACTGTGTCTTTTATATTCAATTCCGATGCGATTTCTGTGTTTCATTGTCAATGTGATGGTCCAAGGGATACAGTAAACCTGCACTGGTGCATCGGAATCCAGTACTGGTCTCCCAAGATCCGCTTAAAGCACAAACTCTTAGGAGACTCACTCTTCTTGTACTTAAGTCGGCACTGTGTCTGTTATATTCAATTCCAATGCGATTTCTGTGTTTCATTGTCAATGTGAAGGTCCAAGGGATACAGTAAACCTGCACTGGTGCATCGGAATCCATTACTGGTCTCCCAGGAGCCGCCCAAAGCACAAACTCTGAGAAGATTCACTCTTCTTGTACTTAAGTCGGCACTGTGTCTTTTATATTCAATTCCGATGTGATTTCTGTGTTTCATTGTCAATGTGAAGGTCCAAGGGATACAGTAAACCTGCACTGGTGCAACGGAATCCAATACTGGTCTCCCAGGAGCCGCTCAAAGCACAAACTCTTAGGAGACTCACTCTTCTTGTACTTAAGTCGGCACTGTGTCTTTTATATTGAATTCCGATGCGATTTCTGTGTTTCATTGTCAATGTGAAGGTCCAAGGGATACAGTAAACCTGCACTGGTGCATCGGAATCCAATACTGGTCTCCCAGGATCCGCCCAAAGCACAAACTCTGAGAAGATTCACTCTTCTTGTACTTAAGTAGGCACTGTGTCTTTTATATTCAATTCCGATGCGATTTCTGTGTTTCATCGTCAATGTGAAGGTCCAAGGGATACAGTAAACCTGCACTGGTGCATCGGAATCCAATACTGGTCTCCCAGGAGCCTCTCAAAGCACAAACTCTTAGGACACTCACTCTTCTTGTACTTAAGTCGGCATTGTGCCTTTTATATTCAATTCCGATGCGATTTCTGTGTTTGATTGTCAATGTGAAGGTCCAAGGGATACAGTAAACCTGCACTGGTGCATCGGAATCCAATACTGGTCTCCCAGGAGCCACCCAAAGCACAAACTCTGAGAAGATTCACTCTTCTTGTACTTAAGTCGGCACTGTGGCTTTTATATTCAATTCCGATGCGATTTCTGTGTTTCATTGTCAATGTGAAGGTCCAAGGGATACAGTACACCTGCACTGGTGCATCGGAATCCAATACTGGTCTCCCAGGAGCCGCTCAAACCACAAACTCTTAGGAGACTCACTCTTCTTGTACTTAAGTCGGCACTGTGTCTTTTATATTCAATTCCGATGCGATTTCTGTGTTTCATTGTCAATGTGAAGGTCCAAGGGATACAGTAAACCTGCACTGGTGCATCGGAATCCAATACTGGTCTCCCAGGAGTCGCCCAAAGCCCAAACTCTGAGAAGATTCACTCTCCTTGTACTTAAGTCGGCACTGTGTCTTTTATATTCAATTCCGATGCGATTTCTGTGTTTCATTGTCAATGTGAAGGTCCAACGGATACAGTAAACCTGCACTGGTGCATCGGAATCCAATACTGGTCTCCCAGGAGCCGCTCAAGGCACAAACTCTTTGGAGACTCACTCTTCTTGTACTTAAGTCGGCACTGTGTCTTTTATATTCAATTCCGATGCGATTTCTGTGTTTCATCGTCAATTTGAAGGTCCAAGGGATACAGTAAACCTGCACTGGTGCATCGGAATCCAATACTGGTCTCCCAGGAGCCGCTCAAACCACAAACTCTTAGGAGACTCACTCTTCTTGTACTTAAGTCGGCACTGTGTCTTTTATATTCAATTCCGATGCGACTTCTCTGTTTCATTGTCAATGTGAAGGTCCAAGGGATACAGTAAACCTGCACTGGTGCATCGGAATCCAATACTGGTCTCCCAGGAGCCGCTCAAAGCACAAACTCTTAGGAGACTCACTCTTCTTGTACTTAATCGGCACTGTGTCTTTTATATTCAATTCCGATGCGATTTCTGTGTATCATTGTCAATGCGAAGGTCCAAGGGATACAGTAAACCTGCACTGGTGCATCGGAATCCAATACTGGTCTCCCAGTAGCCGCCCAAAGCACAAACTCTGAGAAGATTCACTCTTCTTGTACTTAAGTCGGCACTGTGTCTTTTATATTCAATTCCGATGCGATTTCTGTGTTTCATTGTCAATGTGAAGGTCCAACGGATACAGTAAACCTGCACTGGTGCATCGGAATCCAATACTGGTCTCCCAGGAGCCGCTCAAAGCACAAACTCTTAGGAGACTCACTCTTCTTGTACTTAAGTCGGCACTGTGCCTTTTATATTCAATTCCGATGCGATTTCTGTGTTTCATTGTCAATGTGAAGGTCCAAGGGATACAGTAAACCTGCACTGGTGCATCAGAATCCAATACTGGTCTCCCAGGAGCCGCTCAAACCACAAACTCTTAGGAGACTCACTCTTCTTGTACTTAAGTCGGCACTGTGTCTTTTATATTCAATTCCGATGCGATTTCTGTGTTTCATTGTCAATGTGAAGGTCCAAGGGATACAGTAAACCTGCACTGGTGCATCGGAATCCAATACTGGTCTCCCAGGAGCCGCTCAAGGCACAAACTCTTTGGAGACTCACTGTTCTTGTACTTAAGTCGGCACTGTGTCTTTTATATTCAATTCCGATGCGATTTCTGTGTTTCATCGTCAATTTGAAGGTCCAAGGGATACAGTAAACCTGCACTGGTGCATCGGAATCCAATACTGGTCTCCCAGGAGCCGCTCAAACCACAAACTCTTAGGAGACTCACTCTTCTTGTACTTAAGTCGGCACTGTGTCTTTTATATTCAATTCCGATGCGACTTCTCTGTTTCATTGTCAATGTGAAGGTCCAAGGGATACAGTAAACCTGCACTGGTGCATCGGAATCCAATACTGGTCTCCCAGGAGCCGCTCAAAGCACAAACTCTTAGGAGACTCACTCTTCTTGTACTTAATCGGCACTGTGTCTTTTATATTCAATTCCGATGCGATTTCTGTGTATCATTGTCAATGCGAAGGTCCAAGGGATACAGTAAACCTGCACTGGTGCATCGGAATCCAATACTGGTCTCCCAGTAGCCGCCCAAAGCACAAACTCTGAGAAGATTCACTCTTCTTGTACTTAAGTCGGCACTGTGTCTTTTATATTCAATTCCGATGCGATTTCTGTGTTTATTGTCAATGTGAAGGTCCAACGGATACAGTAAACCTGCACTGGTGCATCGGAATCCAATACTGGTCTCCCAGGAGCCGCTCAAAGCACAAACTCTTAGGAGACTCACTCTTCTTGTACTTAAGTCGGCACTGTGCCTTTTATATTCAATTCCGATGCGATTTCTGTGTTTCATTGTCAATGTGAAGGTCCAAGGGATACAGTAAACCTGCACTGGTGCATCAGAATCCAATACTGGTCTCCCAGGAGCCGCTCAAACCACAAACTCTTAGGAGACTCACTCTTCTTGTACTTAAGTCGGCACTGTGTCTTTTATATTCAATTCCGATGCGATTTCTGTGTTTCATTGTCAATGTGAAGGTCCAAGGGATACAGTAAACCTGCACTGGTGCATCGGAATCCAATTCTGGTCTCCCAGGAGCCTCTCAAAGCACAAACTGTTAGGAGACTCACTCTTCATGTACTTAAGTCGGCACTGTGTCTTTTATATTCAATTCCGATGCGATTTCTGTGTTTCATCGTCAATGTGAAGGTCCAAGGGATACAGTAAACCTGCACTGGTGCATCGGAATCCAATACTGGTCTCCCAGGAGCCGCTCAAACCACAAACTCTTAGGAGACTCGCTCTTCTTGTACTTCAGTCGGCACTGTGTGTTTTATATTCAATTCCGATGCGATTTCTGTGTTTCATTGTCAATGTGACGGTCCAAGGGATACAGTAAACTTGCACTGGTGCATCGGAATCCAATACTGGTCTCCCAGGAGCCGCTCAAACCACAAACTCTTAGGAGACTCACTCTTCTTGTACTTAAGTCGGCACTGTGCCTTTTATATTCAATTCCGATGCGATTTCTGTGTTTCATCGTCAATTTGAAGGTCCAAGGGATACAGTAAACATACACTGGTGCATCGGAATCCAATACTGGTCTCCCAGGAGCCGCTCAAACCACAAACTCTTAGGAGACTCACTCTTTTCTGTACTTAAGTCGGCACTGTGTCTCTTATATTCAATTCCGATGCGATTTCTGTGTTTCATTGTCAATGTGAAGGTCCAAGGGATACAGTAAACCTGCACTGGTGCATCGGAATCCAATAGTGGTCTCCCAGGAGCCTCTCAAAGCACAAACTGTTAGCAGACTCACTCTTCATGTACTTAAATCGGCACTGTGTCTTTTATATTGAATTCCGATGCGATTTCTGTGTTTCATCGTCAATGTGAAGGTCCAAGGGATACAGTAAACCTGCACTGGTGCATCGGAATCCAATACTGGTCTCCCAGGAGCCGCTCAAACCACAAACTCTTAGGAGACTCACTCTTCTTGTACTTAAGTCGGCACTGTGTCTTATATATTCAATTCCGATGCGATTCCTGTGTTTCATTGTCAATGTGAAGGTCCAAGGGATACAGTAAACGTGCACTGGTGCCTCGGAATCCAATACTGGTCTCCCAGGAGCCGCACAAACCACAAACTCTTAGGAGACTCACTCTTCTTGTACTTAAGTCGGCACTGTGTCTTTTATATTCCATTCCGATGCGATTTCTGTGTTTCATTGTCAATGTGAAGGTCCAAGGGATACAGTAAACCTGCACTGGTGCATCGGAATCCAATACTGGTCTCCCAGGAGCCTCTCAAACCACAAACACTTAGGAGACTCACTCTTCTTGTACTTAAGTCGGGACTCTGCCTTTTATATTCAATTCCGATGCGATTTCTGTGTTTCATCGTCAATTTGAAGGTCCAAGGGATACAGTAAACCTGCACTGGTGCATTGGAATCCAATACTGGTCTCCCAGGAGCCGCTCAAACCACAAACTCTTAGGAGACTCACTCTTCTTGTACTTAAGTCGGCACTGTGCCTTTTATATTCAATTCCGATGCGATTTCTGTGTTTCATTGTCAATGTGAAGGTCCAAGGGATACAGTAAACCTGCACTGGTGCTTCGGAATCCAATACTGGTCTCCCAGGATCCGCTCAAACCACAATCTCTTAGGAGACTCACTCTTCTTGTACTTAAGTCGGCACTGTGTCTTTTATATTCAATTCCGATGAGATTTCTGTGTTTCATCGTCAATGTGAAGGTCCAAGGGATACAGTAAACCTGCACTGGTGCATCGGAATCCAATACTGGTCTCCCAGGAGCCGCTCAAACCACAAACTCTTAGGAGACTCACTCTTCTTGTACTTAAGTCGGCACTGTGCCTTTTATATTCAATTCCGATGCGATTTCTGTGTTTCATCGTCAATTCGAAGGTCCAAGGGATACAGTAAACCTGCACTGGTGCATCGGAATCCAATACTGGTGTCCCAGGAGCCGCTCAAACCACAAACTCTTAGGAGACTCACTCTTCTTGTACTTAAGTCGGCACTGTGCCTTTTATATTCAATTCCGATGTGATTTCTGTGTTTCATTGTCAATGTGAAGGTCCAAGGGGTGCAGTAAACCTGCATTGGTGCATCGGAATCCAATACTGGTCTCCCAGGAATCGCTCAAAGCACAAACTTTTAGGAGACTCACTCTTCTTGTACTTAAGTCGGCACTGTGTCTTTTATATTCAATTCCGATGCGATTTCTGTGTTTCATTGTCAATGTGAGGGTCCAAGGGATACAGTAAACCTGCACTGGTGCATCGGAATCCAAACTGGTCTCCCATGAGCCGCTCAAACCACAAACTCTTAGGAGACTCACTCTTCTTGTACTTAAGTCGGCACTGTGTCTTTTATATTCAATTCCGATGCGATTTCTGTGTTTCATTGTCAATGTGAAGGTCCAAGGGATACAATAAACCTGCACTGGTGCATCGGAATCCAATACTGGTCTCCCAGGAGCCGCTCAAACCACAAACTCTTAGGAGACTCACTCTTCTTGTACTTAAGTCGGCACTGTGCCTTTTATATACAATTCCGATGCGATTTCTGTGTTTCATCGTCGATTTGAAGGTCCAAGGGATACAGTAAACCTGCACTGGTGCATCGGAATCCAATACTGGTCTCCCAGGAGCCGCTCAAACCACAAACTCTTAGGAGACTCACTCTTCTTGTACTTAAGTCGGCACTGTGCCTTTTATATTCAATTCCGATGCGATTTCTGTGTTTCATTGTCAATGTGACGGTCCAAGGGATACAGTAAACCTGCACTGGTGCATCGGAATCCAATACTGGTCTCCCAGGAGCCGCTCAAACCACAAACTCTTAGGAGACTCACTCTTCTTGTACTTAAGTCGGCACTGTGTCTTTTATATTCAATTCCGATGCGATTTCTGTGTTTCATTGGCAATGTGAAGGTCCAAGGGATACGGTAAACCTGCACTGGTGCATCGGAATCCAATACTGGTCTCCCAGGAGCCGCTCAAACCACAAACTCTTAGGAGACTCACTCTTCTTGTACTTAAGTCGGCACTGTGCCTTTTATATTCAATTCCGATGCGATTTCTGTGTTTCATCGTCAATTTGAAGGTACAAGGGATACAGTAAACCTGCACTGGTGCATCGGAATCCAATACTGGTCTCCCAGGAGCCGCTCATACCACAAACTCTTAGGAGACTCACTCTTCTTGTACTTAAGTCGGCACTGTGTCTTTTATATTCAATTCCGATGCGATTTCTGTGTTTCATTGTCAATGTGAAGGTCCAAGGGATACAGTAAACCTGCACTGGTGCATCGGAATCCAATACTGGTCTCCCAGGAGCCGCTCAAACCACAAACTCTTAGGAGACTCACTCTTCTTGTACTTAAGTCGGCACTGTGTCTTTTATATTCAATTCCGATGCGATTTCTGTGTTTCATTGTCAATGTGAAGGTCCAAGGGATACAGTAAACATGCACTGGTGCATCGGAATCCAATACTGGTCTCCCAGGAGCCGCTCAAACCACAAACTCTTAGGAGACTCACTCTTCTTGTACTTAAGTCGGCACTGTGTCTTTTATATTCGATTCCGATGCGATTTCTGTGTTTCATCGTCAATGTGAAGGTCCAAGGGATACAGTAAACCTGCACTGGTGCATCGGAATCCAATACTGGTCTCCCAGGAGCCGCTCAAACCACAAACTCTTAGGAGAATCACTCTTCTTGTACTTACGTCGGCACTGTGCCTTTTACATTCAATTCCGATGCGATCTCTGTGTTTCATCGTCAATTTGAAGGTCCAAGGGATACAGTAAACCTGCACTGGTGCATCGGAATCCAATACTGGTCTCCCAGGAGCCGCTCAAACCACAAACTCTTAGGAGACTCACTCTTCTTGTACTTAAGTCGGCACTGTGCCTTTTATATTCAATTCCGATGCGATTTCTGTGTTTCATTGCCAATGTGAAGGTCCAAGGGATACAGTAAACCTGCACTGGTGCATCGGAATCCAATACTGGTCTCCCAGGAGCCGCTCAAACCACAAACTCTTAGGAGACTCACTCTTCTTGTACTGAAGTCGGCATTGTGCCTTTTCTATTCAATTCCGATGCGATTTCTGTGTTTCATTGTCAATGTGAAGGTCCAAGGGATACAGTAAACCTGCACTGGTGCATCGGAATCCAATACTGGTCTCCCAGGAGCCGCTCAAAGCACAAACTGTTAGGAGACTCACTCTTCTTGTACTTAAGTCGGCGCTGTGTCTTTTATATTCAATTCCGATGCGATTTCTGTGTTTCATTGTCAATGTGAAGGTCCAAGAGATACAGTAAACCTGCACTGGTGCATCGGAATCCAATACTGGTCTCCCAGGAGCCGCTCAAAGCACAAACTCTTAGGATACTCACTCTTCTTGTACTTAAGTCGGCACTGTGTCTTTTATATTCAATTCCGCTGCGATTTCTGTGTTTCATTCTCAATGTGAAGGTCCAAGGGATACAGTAAACCTGCACTGGTGCATCGGAATCCAATACTGGTCTCCCAGGAGCCGCTCAAACCACAAACCCTTAGGAGACTCACTCTTCTTGTACTGAAGTCGGCACTGTGTCTTTTATATTCAATTCCGATGCGATTTCTGTGTTTCATTGTCAATGTGAAGGTCCAAGGGATACAGTAAACCTGCACTGGTGCATCGGAATCCAATACTGGTCTCCCAGGAGCCGCTCAAACCACAAACTCTTAGGAGACTCACTCTTCTTGTACTTAAGTCGGGACTGTACCTTTTATATTCAATTCCGATGCGATTTCTGTGTTTCATCGTCAATTTGAAGGTCCAAGGGATACAGTAAACCTGCACTGGTGCATCGGAATCCAATACTGGTCTCCCAGGAGCCGCTCAAACCACAAACTCTTAGGAGACTCACTCTTCTTGTACTGAAGTCGGCACTGTGCCTTTTATATTCAATTCCGATGCGATTTCTGTGTTTCATTGTCAATGTGAAGGTCCAAGGGATACAGTAAACCTCCACTGGTGCATCGGAATCCAATACTGGTCTTCCAGGAGCCGCTCAAAGCACAAACTCTTAGGAGACTCACTCTTCTTGTACTTAAGTCGGCACTGTGTCTTTTATATTCAATTCCGATGCGATTTCTGTGTTTCATTGTCAATGTGAAGGTCCAAGGGATACAGTAAACCTGCACTGGTGCATCGGAATCCAATACTGGTCTCCCAGGAGACGCTCAAACCACAAACTCTTAGGAGACTCACTCTTCTTGTACTTAAGTCGGCACTGTGTCTTTTATATTCAATTCCGATTCGATTTCTGTGTTTCATCGTCAATGTGAAGGTCCAAGGGATACAGTAAACCTGCACTGGTGCATCGGAATCCAATACTGGTCTCCCAGGAGCCGCTCAAACCACAAACTCTTAGGAGACTCACTCTTCTTGTACTTAAGTCGGCATTGTGCCTTTTATATACAATTCCGATGCGATTTCTGTGTTTCATCGTCAATTTGAAGGTCCAAGGGATACAGTAAACCTGCACTGGTGCATCGGAATCCAATACTGGTCTCCCAGGAGCCGCTCAAACCACAAACTCTTAGGAGACTCACTCTTCTTGTACTTAAGTCGGCACTGTGTCTTTTATATTCAATTCCGATGCGATTTCTGTGTTTCATTGTCAATGTGAAGGTCCAAGGGATACAGTAAACCTGCACTGGTGCATCGGAATCCAATACTGGTCTCCCAGGAGCCGCTCAAAGCACAAACTCTTAGGAGACTCACTCTTCTTGTACTTAAGTCGGCACTGTGCCTTTTATATTCAATTCCGATGCGATTTCTGTGTTTCATCGTCAATTTGAAGGTCCAAGGGATACAGTAAACCTGCACTGGTGCATCGGAATCCAATACTGGTCTCCCAGGAGCCGCTCAAACCACAAACTCTTAGGAGACTCACTCTTCTTGTACTTAAGTCGGCACTGTGTCTTTTATATTCAATTCCGATGCGATTTCTGTGTTTCATTGTCAATGTGAAGGTCCAAGGTATACAGTAAACCTGCACTGGTGCATCGGAATCCAATACTGGTCTCCCAGGAGCCGCTCAAACCACAAACTCTTAGGAGACTCACTCTTCTTGTACTTAAGTCGGCACTGTGTCTTTTATATTCAATTCCGATGCGATTTCTGTGTTTCATTGTCAATGTGAAGGTCCAAGGGATACAGTAAACCTGCACTGGTGCATCGGAATCCAATACTGGTCTCCCAGGAGCCGCTCAAACCACAAACTCTTAGGAGACTCACTCTTCTTGTACTTAAGTCGGCACTGTGTCTTTTATATTCAATTCCGATGCGATTTCTGTGTTTCATTGTCATTGTGAAGGTCCAAGGGATACAGTAAACCTGCACTGGTGCATCGGAATCCAATACTGGTCTCCCAGGAGCCGCTCAAACCATAAACTCTTAGGAGACTCATTCTTCTTGTACTTAAGTCGGCACTGTGCCTTTTATATTCAATTCCGATGCGATCTCTGTGTTTCGTCGTCAATTTGAAGGTCCAAGGGATACAGTAAACCTGCATTGGTGCATCGGAATCCAATACTGGTGTCCCAGGAGCCGCTCAAACCACAAACTCTTAGGAGACTCACTCTTCTTGTATTTAAGTCGGCACTGTGCCTTTTATATTCAATTCCGATGCGATTTCTGTGTTTCATTGTCAATGTGAAGGTCCAAGGGATACAGTAAACCTGCACTGGTGCATCGGAATCCAATACTGGTCTCCCAGGAGCCGCTCAAAGCACAAACTCTTAGGAGACTCACTCTTCTTGTACTTAAGTCGGCATTGTCCCTTTTATATTCAATTCCGATGCGATTTCTGTGTTTCATCGTCAATGTGAAGGTCGAAGGGATACAGTAAACCTGCACTGGTGCATCGGAATCCAATACTGGTCTCCCAGAAGCCGCTCAAACCACAAACTCTTAGGAGACTCACTCTTCTTGTACTTAAGTCGTCACTGTGTCTTTTATATTCAATTCCGATGCGATTTCTGTGTTTCATTGTCAATGTGAAGGTCCAAGGGATACAGTAAACCTGCACTGGTGCATCGGAATCCAATACTGGTCTCCCAGGAGCCGCTCAAACCACAAACCCTTAGGAGACTCACTCTTCTTGTACTGAAGTCGGCACTGTGTCTTTTATATTCAATTCCGATGCGATTTCTGTGTTTCATTGTCAATGTGAAGGTCCAAGGGGTACAGTAAACCTGCACTGGTGCATCGGAATCCAATACTGGTCTCCCAGGATCCGCTCAAAGCACAAACTCTTAGGAGACTCACTCTTCTTGTACTTAAGTCGGCACTGCGCCTTTTATATTCAATTCCGATGCGATTTCTGTGTTTCATCGTCAATGTGAAGGTCCAAGGGATACAGTAAACCTGCACTGGTGGATCGGAATCCAATACTGGTCTCCCAGGAGCCGCTCAAACCACAAACTCTTAGGAGACTCACTCTTCTTGTACTTAAGTCGGCACTGTGTGTTTTATATTCAATTCCGATGCGAATTCTGTGTTTCATTGTCAATGTGAAGGTCCAAGGTATATAGTAAACCTGCACTGGTGCATCGGAATCCAATACTGGTCTCCCAGGATCCGCTCAAAGCACAACCTCTTAGGAGTCTCACTCTTCTTGTACCTAAGTCGGCACTGTGACTTTTATATTCAATTCCGATGCGATTTCTGTGTTTCATCGTCAATTTGAAGGTCCAAGGGATACAGTAAATCTGCACTGGTGCATCGGAATCCGATACTGGTCTCCCAGGAGCCGCTCAAAGCACAAACTCTTAGGAGACTCACTCTTCTTGTACTTAAGTCTGCACTGTGTCTTTTATATTCAATTCCGATGCGATTTCTGTGTTTCATTGTCAATGTGAAGGTCCAAGGGATACAGTAAACCTGCACTGGTGCATCGGAATCCAATACTGGTCTCCCAGGAGCCGCTCAAACCACAAACTCTTAGGAGACTCACTCTTCTTGTACTTAAGTCGGGACTGTACCTTTTATATTCAATTCCGATGCGATTTCTGTGTTTCATCGTCAATTTGAAGGTCCAAGGGATACAGTAAACCTGCACTGGTGCATCGGAATCCAATACTGGTCTCCCAGGAGCCGCTCAAACCACAAACTCTTAGGAGACTCACTCTTCTTGTACTGAAGTCGGCACTGTGCCTTTTATATTCAATTCCGATGCGATTTCTGTGTTTCATTGTCAATGTGAAGGTCCAAGGGATACAGTAAACCTCCACTGGTGCATCGGAATCCAATACTGGTCTTCCAGGAGCCGCTCAAAGCACAAACTCTTAGGAGACTCACTCTTCTTGTACTTAAGTCGGCACTGTGTCTTTTATATTCAATTCCGATGCGATTTCTGTGTTTCATTGTCAATGTGAAGGTCCAAGGGATACAGTAAACCTGCACTGGTGCATCGGAATCCAATACTGGTCTCCCAGGAGCCGCTCAAACCACAAACTCTTAGGAGACTCACTCTTCTTGTACTTAAGTCGGCACTGTGTCTTTTATATTCAATTCCGATTCGATTTCTGTGTTTCATCGTCAATGTGAAGGTCCAAGGGATACAGTAAACCTGCACTGGTGCATCGGAATCCAATACTGGTCTCCCAGGAGCCGCTCAAACCACAAACTCTTAGGAGACTCACTCTTCTTGTACTTAAGTCGGCATTGTGCCTTTTATATACAATTCCGATGCGATTTCTGTGTTTCATCGTCAATTTGAAGGTCCAAGGGATACAGTAAACCTGCACTGGTGCATCGGAATCCAATACTGGTCTCCCAGGAGCCGCTCAAACCACAAACTCTTAGGAGACTCACTCTTCTTGTACTTAAGTCGGCACTGTGTCTTTTATATTCAATTCCGATGCGATTTCTGTGTTTCATTGTCAATGTGAAGGTCCAAGGGATACAGTAAACCTGCACTGGTGCATCGGAATCCAATACTGGTCTCCCAGGAGCCGCTCAAAGCACAAACTCTTAGGAGACTCACTCTTCTTCTACTTAAGTCGGCACTGTGTCTTTTATATTCAATTCCGATGCGATTTCTGTGTTTCATTGGCAATGTGAAGGTCCAAGGGATACGGTAAACCTGCACTGGTGCATCGGAATCCAATACTGGTCTCCCAGGAGCCGCTCAAACCACAAACTCTTAGGAGACTCACTCTTCTTGTACTTAAGTCGGCACTGTGCCTTTTATATTCAATTCCGATGCGATTTCTGTGTTTCATCGTCAATTTGAAGGTCCAAGGGATACAGTAAACCTGCACTGGTGCATCGGAATCCAATACTGGTCTCCCAGGAGCCGCTCAAACCACAAATTCTTAGGAGACTCACTCTTCTTGTACTTAAGTCGGCACTGTGTCTTTTATATTCAATTCCGATGCGATTTCTGTGTTTCATTGTCAATGTGAAGGTCCAAGGTATACAGTAAACCTGCACTGGTGCATCGGAATCCAATACTGGTCTCCCAGGAGCCGCTCAAACCACAAACTCTTAGGAGACTCACTCTTCTTGTACTTAAGTCGGCACTGTGTCTTTTATATTCAATTCCGATGCGATTTCTGTGTTTCATTGTCAATGTGAAGGTCCAAGGGATACAGTAAACCTGCACTGGTGCATCGGAATCCAATACTGGTCTCCCAGGAGCCGCTCAAAGCACAAACTCTTAGGAGACTCACTCTTCTTGTACTTAAGTCGGCATTGTCCCTTTTATATTCAATTCCGATGCGATTTCTGTGTTTCATCGTCAATGTGAAGGTCGAAGGGATACAGTAAACCTGCACTGGTGCATCGGAATCCAATACTGGTCTCCCAGAAGCCGCTCAAACCACAAACTCTTAGGAGACTCACTCTTCTTGTACTTAAGTCGTCACTGTGTCTTTTATATTCAATTCCGATGCGATTTCTGTGTTTCATTGTCAATGTGAAGGTCCAAGGGATACAGTAAACCTGCACTGGTGCATCGGAATCCAATACTGGTCTCCCAGGAGCCGCTCAAACCACAAACTCTTAGGAGACTCACTCTTCTTGTACTTAAGTCGGCACTGTGTTTTTTATATTCAATTCCGATGCGATTTCTGTGTTTCATTGTCAATGTGAATGTCCAAGGGATACAGTAAACCTGCACTGGTGCATCGGAATCCAATACTGGTCTCCCAGGAGCCGCTCAAAGCACAAACTCTTAGGAGACTCACTCTTCTTGTACTTAAGTCGGCACTGTGCTTTTTATATTCAATTCCGATGCGATTTCTGTGTTTCATCGTCAATGTGAAGGTCCAAGGGATACAGTAAACCTGCACTGGTGCATCGGAATCCAATACTGGTCTCCCAGGAGCCGCTCAAAGCACAAACTCTTAGGAGACTCACTCTTCTTGTACTTAAGTCGGCACTGTGTCTTTTATATTCAATTCCGATGCGATTTCTGTGTTTCATTGTCAATGTGAAGGTCCAAGGGATACAGTAAACCTGCACTGGTGCATCGGAATCCAATACTGGTCTCCCAGGAGCCGCTCAAACCACAAACTCTTAGGAGACTCACGCTTCTTGTACTTAAGTCGGCACTGTGCCTTTTATATTCAATTCCGATGCGATTTCTGTGTTTCATTGTCAATGTGAAGGTCCAAGGGATACAGTAAACCTGCACTGGTGCATCGGAATCCAATACTGGTCTCCCAGGAGCCGCTCAAAGCACATACTCTTAGGAGACTCACTCTTCTTGTACTTAAGTCGGCACTGTGTCTTTTATATTCAATTCCGATGCGATTTCTGTGTTTCATCGTCAATGTGAAGGTCGAAGGGATACAGTAAACCTGCACTGGTGCATCGGAATCCAATACTGGTCTCCCAGGAGCCGCTCAAACCACAAACTCTTAGGAGACTCACTCTTCTTGTACTTAAGTCGGCACTGTGCCTTTTATATTCAATTCCGATGCGATTTCTGTGTTTCATTGTCAATGTGAAGGTCCAAGGGATACAGTAAACCTGCACTGGTGCATCGGAATCCAATACTGGTCTCCCAGGATCCGCTCAAAGCACAAACTCTTAGGAGACTCACTCTTCTTGTACTTAAGTCGGCACTGTGTCTTTTATATTCAATTCCGATGCGATTTCTGTGTTTCATTGTCAATGTGAAGGTCCAAGGGATACAGTAAACCTGCACTGGTGCATCGGAATCCAATACTGGTCTCCCAGGAGCCGCTCAAAGCACAAACTCTTAGGAGACTCACTCTTCTTGTACTTAAGTCGGCACTGTGTCTTTTATATTCAATTCCGATGCGATTTCTGTGTCTCATCGTCAATGTGAAGGTCGAAGGGATACAGTAAACCTGCACTGGTGCATCGGAATCCAATACTGGTCTCCCAGGTGCCGCTCAAACCACAAACTCTTAGGAGACTCACTCTTCTTGTACTGAAGTCGGCATTGTGCCTTTTCTATTCAATTCCGATGCGATTTCTGTGTTTCATAGTCAATGTGAAGGTCCAAGGGATACAGTAAACCTGCACTGGTGCATCGGAATCCAATACTGGTCTCCCAGGAGCCGCTCAAAGCACAAACTCTTAGGAGACTCACTCTTCTTGTACATAAGCCGGCACTGTGTCTTTTATATTCAATTCCGATGCGATTTCTGTGTTTCATTGTCAATGTGAAGGTCCAAGGGATACAGTAAACCTGCACTGGTGCATCGGAATCCAATACTGGTCTCCCAGGAGCCGCTCAAAGCACAAACTCTTAGGAGACTCACTCTTCTTGTACTTAAGTCGGCACTGCGCCTTTTATATTCAATTCCGATGCGATTTCTGTGTTTCATCGTCAATGTGAAGGTACAAGGGATACAGTAAACCTGCACTGATGGATCGGAATCCAATACTGGTCTCCCAGGAGCCGCTCAAAGCACAAACTCTTAGGAGACTCACTCTTCTTGTACTTAAGTCGGCACTGTGTCTTTTATATTCAATTCCGATGCGATTTCTGTGTTTCATTGTCAATGTGAAGGTCGAAGGGATACAGTAAACCTGCACTGGTGCACCGGAATCCAATACTGGTCTCCCAGGAGCCGCTCAAAGCACAAACTCTTAGGAGACTCACTCTTCTTGTACTTAAGTCGGCACTGCGCCTTTTATATTCAATTCCGATGCGATTTCTGTGCTTCATCGTCAATGTGAAGGTACAAGGGATACAGTAAACCTGCACTGGTGGATCGGAATCCAACACTGGTCTCCCAGGAGCCGCTCAAACCACAAACTCTTAGGAGACTCACTCTTCTTGTACTTAAGTCGGCACTGTGTCTTTTATATTCAATTCCGATGCGAATTCTGTGTTTCATCGTCAATGTGAAGGTCGAAGGGATACAGTAAACCTGCACTGCTGTATCGGAATCCAATACTGGTCTCCCAGGAGCCGCTCAAAGCACAAACTCTTAGGAGACTCACTCTTCTTGTACTTAAGTTGGCACTGTGTCTTTTATATTCAATTCCGATGCGATTTCTGTGTTTCATTGTCAATGTGAAGGTCGAAGGGATACAGTAAACCTGCACTGGTGTATCGGAATCCAATACTGGTCTCCCAGGAGGCGCTCAAAGCACAAACTCTTAGGAGACTGACTCTTCTTGTACTTAAGTCGGCACTGTGTCTTTTATATTCAATTCCGATGCGAATTCTGTGTTTCATCGTCAATGTGAAGGTCGAAGGGATACAGTAAACCTGCACTGGTGGATCGGAATCCAATACTGGTCTCCCAGGAGCCGCTCAAACCACAAACTCTTAGGAGACTCACTCTTCTTGTACTTAAGTCGGCACTGTGTCTTTTATATTCAATTCCGATGCGAATTCTGTGTTTCATCGTCAATGTGAAGGTCGAAGGGATACAGTAAACCTGCACTGGTCTATCGGAATCCAATACTGGTCTCCCAGGAGCCGCTGAAAGGACAAACTCTTAGGAGACTCACTCTTCTTGTACTTAAGTCGGCACTGTGTCTTTTATATTCAATTCCGATGCGATTTCTGTGTTTCATTGTCAATGTGAAGGTCCAAGGGATACAGTAAACCTGCACTGGTGCATCGGAATCCAATACTGGTCTCCCAGGAGCCGCTCAAAACACAAACTCTTAGGAGACTCACTCTTCTTGTACTTAAGTCGGCACTGCGCCATTTATATTCAATTCCGATGCGATTTCTGTGTTTCATCGTCAATGTGAAGGTACAAGGGATACAGTAAACCTGCACTGGTGGATCGGAATCCAATACTGGTCTCCCAGGAGCCGCTCAAACCACAAACTCTTAGGAGACTCACTCTTCTTGTACTTAAGTCGGCACTGTGTCTTTTATATTCAATTCCGATGCGAATTCTGTGTTTCATCGTCAATGTGAAGGTCGAAGGGATACAGTAAACCTGCACTGGTGTATCGGAATCCAATACTGGTCTCCCAGGAGCCGCTCAAAGCACAAACTGTTAGGAGACTCACTCTTCTTGTACTTAAGTCGGCACTGTGTTTTTTATATTCAATTCCGATGCGATTTCTGTGTTTCATTGTCAATGTGAAGGTCCAAGGGATACAGTAAACCTGCACTGGTGCATCGGAATCCAATACTGGTCTCCCAGGAGCCGCTCAAAGCACAAACTCTTAGGAGACTCACTCTTCTTGTACTTAAGTCGGCACTGCGCCTTTTATATTCAATTCCGATGCGATTTCTGTGTTTCATCGTCAATGTGAAGGTACAAGGGATACAGTAAACCTGCACTGGTGGATCGGAATCCAATACTGGTCTCCCAGGAGCCGCTCAAAGCACAAACTCTTAGGAGACTCACTCTTCTTGTACTTAAGTCTGCACTGTGTCTTTTATATTCAATTCCGATGCGATTTCTGTGTTTCATCGTCAATGTGAAGGTCCAAGGGATACAGTAAACCTGCACTACTGCATCGGAATCCAATACTGGTCTCCCAGGAGCCGCTCAAAGCACAAACTCTTAGGAGACTCACTCTTCTTGTACTTAAGTCGGCACTGCGTCTTTTATATTCAATTCCGATGCGATTTCTGTGTTTCATTGGCAATGTGAAGGTCCAAGGGATACGGTAAACCTGCACTGGTGCATCGGAATCCAATACTGGTCTCCCAGGAGCCGCTCAAACCACAAACTCTTAGGAGACTCACTCTTCTTGTACTTAAGTCGGCACTGTCCCTTTTATATTCAATTCCGATGCGATTTCTGTGTTTCATCGTCAATTTGAAGGTCCAAGGGATACAGTAAACCTGCACTGGTGCATCGGAATCCAATACTGGTCTCCCAGGAGCCGCTCAAACCACAAACTCTTAGGAGACTCACTCTTCTTGTACTTAAGTCGGCACTGTGTCTTTTATATTCAATTCCGATGCGATGTCTGTGTTTCATTGTCAATGTGAAGGTCCAAGGGATACAGTAAACCTGCACTGGTGCATCGGAATCCAATACTGGTCTCCCAGGAGCCGCTCAAACCACAAACTCTTAGGAGACTCACTCTTCTTGTACTTAAGTCGGCACTGTGTCTTTTATATTCAATTCCGATGCGATTTCTGTGTTTCATTGTCAATGTGAAGGTCCAAGGGATACAGTAAACCTTCACTGGTGCATCGGAATCCAATACTGGTCTCCCAGGAGCCGCTCAAACCACAAACTCTTAGGAGACTCACTCTTCTTGTACTTAAGTCGGCACTGTGTCTTTTATATTCAATTCCGATGCGATTTCTGTGTTTCATCGTCAATGTGAAGGTCCAAGGGATACAGTAAACCTGCACTGGTGCATCGGAATCCAATACTGGTCTCCCAGGAGCCGCTCAAAGCACAAACTCTTAGGAGACTTCTTGTACTTAAGTCGGCACTGTGCCTTTTATATTCAATTCCGATGCGATCTCTGTGTTTCATCGTCAATTTGAAGGTCCAAGGGGTACAGTAAACCTGCATTGGTGCATCGGAATCCAATACTGGTGTCCCAGGAGCCGCTCAAACCACAAACTCTTAGGAGACTCACTCTTCTTGTACTTAAGTCGGCACTGTGCCTTTTATATTCAATTCCGATGCGATTTCTGTGTTTCATTGTCAATGTGAAGGTCCAAGGGATACAGTAAACCTGCACTGGTGCATCGGAATCCAATACTGGTCTCCCAGGAGCCGCTCAAACCACAAACTCTTAGGAGACTCACTCTTTTTGTACTTAAGTCGGCACTGTGTTTTTTATATTCAATTCCGATGCGATATCTGTGTTTCATTGTCAATGTGAATGTCCAAGGGATACAGTAAACCTGCACTGGTGCATCGGAATCCAATACTGGTCTCCCAGGAGCCGCTCAAAGCACAAACTCTTAGGAGACTCACTCTTCTTGTACTTAAGTCGGCACTGTGCCTTTTATATTCAATTCCGATGCGATTTCTGTGTTTCATTGTCAATGTGAAGGTCCAAGGGATACAGTAAACCTGCACTGGTGCATCGGAATCCAATACTGGTCTCCCAGGAGCCGCTCAAAGCACAAACTCTTAGGAGACTCACTCTTCTTGTACTTAAGTCGGCACTGTGCCTTTTATATTCAATTCCGATGCGATTTCTGTGTTTCATCGTCAATGTGAAGGTCGAAGGGATACAGTAAACCTGCACTGGTGCATCGGATTCCAATACTGGTCTCCCAGAAGCCGCTCAAACCACAAACTCTTAGGAGACTCACTCTTCTTGTACTTCAGTCGTCACTGTGTCTTTTATATTCAATTCCGATGCGATTTCTGTGTTTCATTGTCAATGTGAAGGTCCAAGGGATACAGTAAACCTGCACTGGTGCATCGGAATCCAATACTGGTCTCCCAGGAGCCGCTCAAACCACAAACTCTTAGGAGACTCACTCTTTTTGTACTTAAGTCGGCACTGTGTTTTTTATATTCAATTCCGATGCGATTTCTGTGTTTCATTGTCAATGTGAATGTCCAAGGGATACAGTAAACCTGCACTGGTGCATCGGAATCCAATACTGGTCTCCCAGGAGCCGCTCAAAGCACAAACTCTTAGGAGACTCACTCTTCTTGTACTTAAGTCGGCACTGTGCCTTTTATATTCAATTCCGATGCGATTTCTGTGTTTCATCGTCAATGTGAAGGTCCAAGGGATACAGTAAACCTGCACTGGTGCATCGGAATCCAATACTGGTCTCCCAGGAGCCGCTCAAAGCACAAACTCTTAGGAGACTCACTCTTCTTGTACTTAAGTCGGCACTGTGCCTTTTATATTCAATTCCGATGCGATTTCTGTGTTTCACTGTCAATGTGAAGGTCGAAGGGATACAGTAAACCTGCACTGGTGGATCGGAATCCAATACTGGTCTCCCAGGAGCCGCTCAAACCACAAACTCTTAGGAGACTCACTCTTCTTGTACTTAAGTCGGCACTGTGTCTTTTATATTCAATTCCGATGCGATTTCTGGGTTTCATTGTCAATGTGAAGGTCCAAGGGATACAGTAAACCTGCACTGGTGCATCGGAATCCAATACTGGTCTCCCAGGAGCCGCTCAAAGCACAAACTCTTAGGAGACTCACTCTTCTTGTACTTAAGTCGGCACTGTGCCTTTTATATTCAATTCCGATGCGATTTCTGTGTTTCATCGTCAATGAGAAGGTCGAAGGGGTACAGTAAACCTGCACTGGTGCATCGGAATCCAATACTGGTCTCCCAGAAGCCGCTCAAACCACAAACTCTTAGGGGACTCACTCTTCTTGTACTTAAGTCGTCACTGTGTCTTTTATATTCAATTCCGATGCGATTTCTGTGTTTCATTGTCAATGTGAAGGTCCAAGGGATACAGTAAACCTGCACTGGTGCATCGGAATCCAATACTGGTCTCCCAGGAGCCGCTCAAACCACAAACTCTTAGGAGACTCACTCTTGTTGTACTTAAGTCGGCACTGTGTTTTTTATATTCAATTCCGATGCGATTTCTGTGTTTCATTGTCAATGTGAATGTCCAAGGGATACAGTAAACCTGCACTGGTGCATCGGAATCCAATACTGGTCTCCCAGGAGCCGCTCAAAGCACAAACTCTTAGGAGACTCACTCTTCTTGTACTTAAGTCGGCACTGTGCCTTTTATATTCAATTCCGATGCGATTTCTGTGTTTCATCGTCAATGTGAAGGTCCAAGGGATACAGTAAACCTGCACTGGTGCATCGGAATCCAATACTGGTCTCCCAGGAGCCGCTCAAATCACAAACTCGTAGGAGACTCACTCTTCTTGTACTTAAGTCGGCACTGTGCCTTTTATATTCAATTCCGATGCGATTTCTGTGTTTCATTGTCAATGTGAAGGTCCAAGGGATACAGTAAACCTGCACTGGTGGATCGGAATCCAATACTGGTCTCCCAGGAGCCGCTCAAACCACAAACTCTTAGGAGACTCACTCTTCTTGTACTTAAGTCGGCACTGTGTCTTTTATATTCAATTCCGATGCGATTTCTGGGTTTCATTGTCAATGTGAAGGTCCAAGGGATACAGTAAACCTGCACTGGTCCATCGGAATCCGATACTGGTCTCCCAGGAGCCGCTCAAACCACAAACTATTAGGAGACTCACTCTTCTTGTACTTAAGTCGGCACTGTTCCTTTTATATTCAATTCCGATGCGATTTCTGTGTTTCATTGTCAATGTGAAGGTCCAAGGGATACAGTAAACCTGCACTGGTGCATCGGAATCCAATACTGGTCTCCCAGGAGCCGCTCAAAGCACAAACTCTTAGGAGACTCACTCTTCTTGTACTTAAGTCGGCACTGTGTCTTTTATATTCAATTCCGATGCGATTTCTGTGTTTCATCGTCAATGTGAAGGTCGAAGGGATACAGTAAACCTGCACTGGTGCATCGGAATCCAATACTGGTCTCCCAGGAGCCGCTCAAACCACAAACTCTTAGGAGACTCACTCTTCTTGTACTTAAGTCGGCACTGTGCCTTTTATATTCAATTCCGATGCGATTTCTGTGTTTCATTGTCAATGTGAAGGTCCAAGGGATACAGTAAACCTGCACTGGTGCATCGGAATCCAATACTGGTCTCCCAGGAGCCGCTCAAAGCACAAACTCTTAGGAGACTCACTCTTCTTGTACTTAAGTCGGCACTGTGTCTTTTATATTCAATTCCGATGCGATTTCTGTGTTTCATTGTCAATGTCAAGGTCCAAGGGATACAGTAAACCTGCACTGGTGCATCGGAATCCAATACTGGTCACCCAGGAGCCGCTCAAAGCACAAACTCTTAGGAGACTCACTCTTCTTGTACTTAAGTCGGCACTGTGTCTTTTATATTCAATTCCGATGCGATTTCTGTGTTTCATCGTCAATGTGAAGGTCGAAGGGATACAGTAAACCTGCACTGGTGCATCGGAATCCAATACTGGTCTCCCAGGAGCCGCTCAAACCACAAACTCTTAGGAGACTCACTCTTCTTGTACTGAAGTCGGCATTGTGCCTTTTCTATTCAATTCCGATGCGATTTCTGTGTTTCATAGTCAATGTGAAGGTCCAAGGGATACAGTAAACCTGCACTGGTGCATCGGAATCCAATACTGGTCTCCCAGGAGCCGCTCAAAGCACAAACTGTTAGGAGACTCACTCTTCTTGTACTTAAGTCGGCACTGTGTCTTTTATATTCAATTCCGATGCGATTAGTGTGTTTCATTGTCAATGTGAAGGTCCAAGGGATACAGTAAACCTGCACTGGTGCATCGGAATCCAATACTGGTCTCCCAGGAGCCGCTCAAAGCACAAACTCTTAGGAGACTCACTCTTCTTGTACTTAAGTCGTCACTGTGTCTTTTATATTCAATTCCGATGCGATTTCTGTGTTTCATTGTCAATGTGAATGTCCAAGGGATACAGTAAACCTGCACTGGTGCATCGGAATCCAATACTGGTCTCCCAGGAGCCGCTCAAAGCACAAACTCTTAGGAGACTCACTCTTCTTGTACTTAAGTCGGCACTGTGCCTTTTATATTCAATTCCGATGCGATTTCTGTGTTTCATTGTCAATGTGAAGGTCCAAGGGATACAGTAAACCTGCACTGGTGCATCGGAATCCAATACTGGTCTCCCAGGAGCCGCTCAAAGCACAAACTCTTAGGAGACGCACTCTTCTTGTACTTAAGTCGGCACTGTGCCTTTTATATTCAATTCCGATGCGATTTCTGTGTTTCATCGTCAATGTGAAGGTCGAAGGGATACAGTAAACCTGCACTGGTGCATCGGAATCCAATACTGGTCTCCCAGAAGCCGCTCAAACCACAAACTCTTAGGAGACTCACTCTTCTTGTACTTAAGTCGTCACTGTGTCTTTTATATTCAATTCCGATGCGATTTCTGTGTTTCATTGTCAATGTGAAGGTCCAAGGGATACAGTAAACCTGCTCTGGTGCATCGGAATCCAATACTGGTCTCCCAGGAGCCGCTCAAACCACAAACTCTTAGGAGACTCACTCTTTTTGTACTTAAGTCGGCACTGTGTTTTTTATATTCAATTCCGATGCGATTTCTGTGTTTCATTGTCAATGTGAATGTCCAAGGGATACAGTAAACCTGCACTGGTGCATCGGAATCCAATACTGGTCTCCCAGGAGCCGCTCAAAGCACAAACTCTTAGGAGACTCACTCTTCTTGTACTTAAGTCGGCACTGTGCCTTTTATATTCAATTCCGATGCGATTTCTGTGTTTCACTGTCAATGTGAAGGTCCAAGGGATACAGTAAACCTGCACTGGTGGATCGGAATCCAATACTGGTCTCCCAGGAGCCGCTCAAACCACAAACTCTTAGGAGACTCACTCTTCTTGTACTTAAGTCGGCACTGTGTCTTTTATATTCAATTCCGATGCGATTTCTGGGTTTCATTGTCAATGTGAAGGTCCAAGGGATACAGTAAACCTGCACTGGTGCATCGGAATCCAATACTGGTCTCCCAGGAGCCGCTCAAAGCACAAACTCTTAGGAGACTCACTCTTCTTGTACTTAAGTCGGCACTGTGCCTTTTATATTCAATTCCGATGCGATTTCTGTGTTTCATCGTCAATGAGAAGGTCGAAGGGGTACAGTAAACCTGCACTGGTGCATCGGAATCCAATACTGGTCTCCCAGAAGCCGCTCAAACCACAAACGCTTAGGGGTCTCACTCTTCTTGTACTTAAGTCGTCACTGTGTCTTTTATATTCAATTCCGATGCGATTTCTGTGTTTCATTGTCAATGTGAAGGTCCAAGGGATACAGTAAACCTGCACTGGTGCATCGGAATACAATACTGGTCTCCCAGGAGCCGCTCAAACCACAAACTCTTATGAGACTCACTCTTCTTGTACTTAAGTCGGCACTGTGTTTTTTATATTCAATTCCGATGCGATTTCTGTGTTTCATTGTCAATGTGAATGTCCAAGGGATACAGTAAACCTGCACTGGTGCATCGGAATCCAATACTGGTCTCCCAGGAGCCGCTCAAAGCACAAACTCTTAGGAGACTCACTCTTCTTGTACTTAAGTCGGCACTGTGCCTTTTATATTCAATTCCGATGCGATTTCTGTGTTTCATCGTCAATGTGAAGGTCCAAGGGATACAGTAAACCTGCACTGGTGCATCGGAATCCAATACTGGTCTCCCAGGAGCCGCTCAAATCACAAACTCTTAGGAGACTCACTCTTTTTGTACTTAAGTCGGCACTGTGTTTTTTATATTCAATTCCGATGCGATTTCTGTGTTTCATTGTCAATGTGAATGTCTAAGGGATACAGTAAACCTGCACTGGTGCATCGGAATCCAATACTGGTCTCCCAGGAGCCGCTCAAAGCACAAACTCTTAGGAGACTCACTCTTCTTGTACTTAAGTCGGCACTGTGCCTTTTATATTCAATTCCGATGCGATTTCTGTGTTTCACTGTCAATGTGAAGGTCCAAGGGATACAGTAAACCTGCACTGGTGGATCGGAATCCAATACTGGTCTCCCAGGAGCCGCTCAAACCACAAACTCTTAGGAGACTCACTCTTCTTGTACTTAAGTCGGCACTGTGTCTTTTATATTCAATTCCGATGCGATTTCTGGGTTTCATTGTCAATGTGAAGGTCCAAGGGATACAGTAAACCTGCACTGGTGCATCGGAATCCAATACTGGTCTCCCAGGAGCCGCTCAAAGCACAAACTCTTAGGAGACTCACTCTTCTTGTACTTAAGTCGGCACTGTGCCTTTTATATTCAATTCCGATGCGATTTCTGTGTTTCATCGTCAATGAGAAGGTCGAAGGGGTACAGTAAACCTGCACTGGTGCATCGGAATCCAATACTGGTCTCCCAGAAGCCGCTCAAACCACAAACTCTTAGGGGACTCACTCTTCTTGTACTTAAGTCGTCACTGTGTCTTTTATATTCAATTCCGATGCGATTTCTGTGTTTCATTGTCAATGTGAAGGTCCAAGGGATACAGTAAACCTGCACTGGTGCATCGGAATACAATACTGGTCTCCCAGGAGCCGCTCAAACCACAAACTCTTATGAGACTCACTCTTCTTGTACTTAAGTCGGCAATGTGTTTTTTATATTCAATTCCGATGCGATTTCTGTGTTTCATTGTCAATGTGAATGTCCAAGGGATACAGTAAACCTGCACTGGTGCATCGGAATCCAATACTGGTCTCCCAGGAGCCGCTCAAAGCACAAACTCTTAGGAGACTCACTCTTCTTGTACTTAAGTCGGCACTGTGCCTTTTATATTCAATTCCGATGCGATTTCTGTGTTTCATTGTCAATGTGAAGGTCCAAGGGATACAGTAAACGTGCACTGGTGGATCGGAATCCAATACTGGTCTCCCAGGAGCCGCTCAAACCACAAACTCTTAGGAGACTCACTCTTCTTGTACTTAAGTCGGCACTGTGTCTTTTATATTCAATTCCAATGCGATTTCTGTGTTTCATTGTCAATGTCAAGGTCCAAGGGATACAGTAAACCTGCACTGGTGCATCGGAATCCAATACTGGTCACCCAGGAGCCGCTCAAAGCACAAACTCTTAGGAGACTCACTCTTCTTGTACTTAAGTCGACACTGTGTCTTTTATATTCAATTCCGATGCGATTTCTGTGTTTCATCGTCAATGTGAAGGTCGAAGGGATACAGTAAACCTGCACTGGTGCATCGGAATCCAATACTGGTCTCCCAGGAGCCGCTCAAACCACAAACTCTTAGGAGACTCACTCTTCTTGTACTGAAGTCGGCATTGTGCCTTTTCTATTCAATTCCGATGCGATTTCTGTGTTTCATAGTCAATGTGAAGGTCCAAGGGATACAGTAAACCTGCACTGGTGCATCGGAATCCAATACTGGTCTCCCAGGAGCCGCTCAAAGCACAAACTGTTAGGAGACTCACTCTTCTTGTACTTAAGTCGGCACTGTGTCTTTTATATTCAATTCCGATGCGATTTCTGTGTTTCATTGTCAATGTGAAGGTCCAAGGGATACAGTAAACCTGCACTGGTGCATCGGAATCCAATACTGGTCTCCCAGGAGCCGCTCAAAGCACAAACTCTTAGGAGACTCACTCTTCTTGTACTTAAGTCGTCACTGTGTCTTTTATATTCAATTCCGATGCGATTTCTGTTTTTCATTGTCAATGTGAATGTCCAAGGGATACAGTAAACCTGCACTGGTGCATCGGAATCCAATACTGGTCTCCCAGGAGCCGCTCAAAGCACAAACTCTTAGGAGACTCACTCTTCTTGTACTTAAGTCGGCACTGTGCCTTTTATATTCAATTCCGATGCGATTTCTGTGTTTCATTGTCAATGTGAAGGTCCAAGGGATACAGTAAACCTGCACTGGTGCATCGGAATCCAATACTGGTCTCCCAGGAGCCGCTCAAAGCACAAACTCTTAGGAGACTCACTCTTCTTGTACTTAAGTCGGCAATGTGCCTTTTATATTCAATTCCGATGCGATTTCTGTGTTTCATCGTCAATGTGAAGGTCGAAGGGATACAGTAAACCTGCACTGGTGCATCGGAATCCAATAATGGTCTCCCAGAAGCCGCTCAAACCACAAACTCTTAGGAGACTCACTCTTCTTGTACTTAAGTCGTCACTGTGTCTTTTATATTCAATTCCGATGCGATTTCTGTGTTTCATTGTCAATGTGAAGGTCCAAGGGATACAGTAAACCTGCACTGGTGCATCGGAATCCAATACTGGTCTCCCAGGAGCCGCTCAAACCACAAACTCTTAGGAGACTCACTCTTTTTGTACTTAAGTCGGCACTGTGTTTTTTATATTCAATTCCGATGCGATTTCTGTGTTTCATTGTCAATGTGAATGTCCAAGGGATACAGTAAACCTGCACTGGTGCATCGGAATCCAATACTGGTCTCCCAGGAGCCGCTCAAAGCACAAACTCTTAGGAGACTCACTCTTCTTGTACTTAAGTCGGCACTGTGCCTTTTATATTCAATTCCGATGCGATTTCTGTGTTTCATCGTCAATGTGAAGGTCCAAGGGATACAGTAAACCTGCACTGGTGCATCGGAATCCAATACTGGTCTCCCAGGAGCCGCTCAAAGCACAAACTCTTAGGAGACTCACTCTTCTTGTACTTAAGTCGGCACTGTGCCTTTTATATTCAATTCCGATGCGATTTCTGTGTTTCATTGTCAATGTGAAGGTCCAAGGGATACAGTAAACCTGCACTGGTGGATCGGAATCCAATACTGGTCTCCCAGGAGCCGCTCAAACCACAAACTCTTAGGAGACTCACTCTTCTTGTACTTAAGTCGGCACTGTGTCTTTTATATTCAATTCCGATGCGATTTCTGGGTTTCATTGTCAATGTGAAGGTCCAAGGGATACAGTAAACCTGCACTGGTCCATCGGAATCCGATACTGGTCTCCCAGGAGCCGCTCAAACCACAAACTCTTAGGAGACTCACTCTTCTTGTACTTAAGTCGGCACTGTTCCTTTTATATTCAATTCCGATGCGATTTCTGTGTTTCATTGTCAATGTCAAGGTCCAAGGGATACAGTAAACCTGCACTGGTGCATCGGAATCCAATACTGGTCACCCAGGAGCCGCTCAAAGCACAAACTCTTAGGAGACTCACTCTTCTTGTACTTAAGTCGGCACTGTGTCTTTTATATTCAATTCCGATGCGATTTCTGTGTTTCATCGTCAATGTGAAGGTCGAAGGGATACAGTAAACCTGCACTGGTGCATCGGAATCCAATACTGGTCTCCCAGGAGCCGCTCAAACCACAAACTCTTAGGAGACTCACTCTTCTTGTAATGAAGTCCGCATTGTGCCGTTTCTATTCAATTCCGATGCGATTTCTGTGTTTCATAGTCAATGTGAAGGTCCAAGGGATACAGTAAACCTGCACTGGTGCATCGGAATCCAATACTGGTCTCCCAGGAGCCGCTCAAACCACAAACTCTTAGGAGACTCACTCTTCTTGTACTTAAGTCGGCACTGTGTCTTTTATATTCAATTCCGATGCGATTTCTGTGTTTCATTGTCAATGTGAAGGTCCAAGGGATACAGTAAACCTGCACTGGTGCATCGGAATCCAATACTGGTCTCCCAGGAGCCGCTCAAAGCACAAACTCTTAGGAGACTCACTCTTCTTGTACTTAAGTCGTCACTGTGTCTTTTATATTCAATTCCGATGCGATTTCTGTGTTTCATTGTCAATGTGAATGTCCAAGGGATACAGTAAACCTGCACTGGTGCATCGGAATCCAATACTGGTCTCCCAGGAGAAGCTCAAAGCACAAACTCTTAGGAGACTCACTCTTCTTGTACTTAAGTCGGCACTGTGCCTTTTATATTCAATTCCGATGCGATTTCTGTGTTTCATTGTCAATGTGAAGGTCCAAGGGATACAGTAAACCTGCACTGGTGCATCGGAATCCAATACTGGTCTCCCAGGAGCCGCTCAAAGCACAAACTCTTAGGAGACTCACTCTTCTTGTACTTAAGTCGGCACTGTGCCTTTTATATTCAATTCCGATGCGATTTCTGTGTTTCATCGTCAATGTGAAGGTCGAAGGGATACAGTAAACCTGCACTGGTGCATCGGAATCCAATACTGGTCTCCCAGAAGGCGCTCAAACCACAAACTCTTAGGAGACTCACTCTTCTTGTACTTAAGTCGTCACTGTGTCTTTTATATTCAATTCCGATGCGATTTCTGTGTTTCATTGTCAATGTGAAGGTCCAAGGGATACAGTAAACCTGCACTGGTGCATCGGAATCCAATACTGGTCTCCCAGGAGCCGCTCAAACCACAAACTCTTAGGAGACTCACTCTTTTTGTACTTAAGTCGGCACTGTGTTTTTTATATTCAATTCCGATGCGATTTCTGTGTTTCATTGTCAATGTGAATGTCCAAGGGATACAGTAAACCTGCACTGGTGCATCGGAATCCAATACTGGTCTCCCAGGAGCCGCTCAAAGCACAAACTCTTAGGAGACTCACTCTTCTTGTACTTAAGTCGGCACTGTGCCTTTTATATTCAATTCCGATGCGATTTCTGTGTTTCATCGTCAATGTGAAGGTCCAAGGGATACAGTAAACCTGCACTGGTGCATCGGAATCCAATACTGGTCTCCCAGGAGCCGCTCAAAGCACAAACTCTTAGGAGACTCACTCTTCTTGTACTTAAGTCGGCACTGTGCCTTTTATATTCAATTCCGATGCGATTTCTGTGTTTCATTGTCAATGTGAAGGTCCAAGGGATACAGTAAACCTGCACTGGTGGATCGGAATCCAATACTGGTCTCCCAGGAGCCGCTCAAACCACAAACTCTTAGGAGACTCACTCTTCTTGTACTTAAGTCGGCACTGTGTCTTTTATATTCAATTCCGATGCGATTTCTGGGTTTCATTGTCAATGTGAAGGTCCAAGGGATACAGTAAACCTGCACTGGTGCATCGGAATCCAATACTGGTCTCCCAGGAGCCGCTCAAAGCACAAACTCTTAGGAGACTCACTCTTCTTGTACTTAAGTCGGCACTGTGCCTTTTATATTCAATTCCGATGCGATTTCTGTGTTTCATCGTCAATGTGAAGGTCGAAGGGATACAGTAAACCTGCACTGGTGCATCGGAATCCAATACTGGTCTCCCAGAAGCCGCTCAAACCACAAACTCTTAGGAGACTCACTCTTCTTGTACTTCAGTCGTCACTGTGTCTTTTATATTCAATTCCGATGCGATTTCTGTGTTTCATTGTCAATGTGAAGGTCCAAGGGATACAGTAAACCTGCACTGGTACATCGGAATCCAATACTGGTCTCCCAGGAGCCGCTCAAACCACAAACTCTTAGGAGACTCACTCTTGTTGTACTTAAGTCGGCACTGTGTTTTTTATATTCAATTCCGATGCGATTTCTGTGTTTCATTGTCAATGTGAATGTCCAAGGGATACAGTAAACCTGCACTGGTGCATCGGAATCCAATACTGGTCTCCCAGGAGCCGCTCAAAGCACAAACTCTTAGGAGACTCACTCTTCTTGTACTTAAGTCGGCACTGTGCCTTTTATATTCAATTCCGATGCGATTTCTGTGTTTCATCGTCAATGTGAAGGTCCAAGGGATACAGTAAACCTGCACTGGTGCATCGGAATCCAATACTGGTCTCCCAGGAGCCGCTCAAACCACAAACTCTTAGGAGACTCACTCTTCTTGTACTTAAGTCGGCACTGTGCCTTTTATATTCAATTCCGATGCGATTTCTGTGTTTCATTGTCAATGTGAAGGTCCAAGTGATACAGTAAACCTGCACTGGTGGATCGGAATCCAATACTGGTCACCCAGGAGCCGCTCAAACCACAAACTCTTAGGAGACTCACTCTTCTTGTACTTAAGTCGGCACTGTGTCTTTTATATTCAATTCCGATGCGATTTCTGGGTTTCATTGTCAATGTGAAGGTCCAAGGGATACAGTAAACCTGCACTGGTCCATCGGAATCCAATACTGGTCTCCCAGGAGCCGCTCAAACCACAAACTCTTAGGAGACTCACTCTTCTTGTACTTAAGTCGGCACTGTGCCTTTTATATTCAATTCCGATGCGATTTCTGTGTTTCATTGTCAATGTGAAGGTCCAAGGGATACAGTAAACCTGCACTGGTGCATCGGAATCCAATACTGGTCTCCCAGGAGCCGCTCAAAGCACAAACTCTTAGGAGACTCACTCTTCTTGTACTTAAGTCGGCACTGTGCCTTTTATATTCAATTCCGATGCGATTTCTGTGTTTCATTGTCAATGTGAAGGTCCAAGGGATACAGTAAACCTGCACTGGTGGATCGGAATCCAATACTGGTCTCCCAGGAGCCGCTCAAACCACAAACTCTTAGGAGACTCACTCTTCTTGTACTTAAGTCGGCACTGTGTCTTTTATATTCAATTCCGATGCGATTTCTGGGTTTCATTGTCAATGTGAAGGTCCAAGGGATACAGTAAACCTGCACTGGTCCATCGGAATCCGATACTGGTCTCCCAGGAGCCGCTCAAACCACAAACTCTTAGGAGACTCACTCTTCTTGTACTTAAGTCGGCACTGTTCCTTTTATATTCAATTCCGATGCGATTTCTGTGTTTCATTGTCAATGTCAAGGTCCAAGGGATACAGTAAACCTGCACTGGTGCATCGGAATCCAATACTGGTCACCCAGGAGCCGCTCAAAGCACAAACTCTTAGGAGACTCACTCTTCTTGTACTTAAGTCGGCACTGTGTCTTTTATATTCAATTCCGATGCGATTTCTGTGTTTCATCGTCAATGTGAAGGTCGAAGGGATACAGTAAACCTGCACTGGTGCATCGGAATCCAATACTGGTCTCCCAGGAGCCGCTCAAACCACAAACTCTTAGGAGACTCACTCTTCTTGTAATGAAGTCCGCATTGTGCCGTTTCTATTCAATTCCGATGCGATTTCTGTGTTTCATAGTCAATGTGAAGGTCCAAGGGATACAGTAAACCTGCACTGGTGCATCGGAATCCAATACTGGTCTCCCAGGAGCCGCTCAAACCACAAACTCTTAGGAGACTCACTCTTCTTGTACTTAAGTCGGCACTGTGTCTTTTATATTCAATTCCGATGCGATTTCTGTGTTTCATTGTCAATGTGAAGGTCCAAGGGATACAGTAAACCTGCACTGGTGCATCGGAATCCAATACTGGTCTCCCAGGAGCCGCTCAAAGCACAAACTCTTAGGAGACTCACTCTTCTTGTACTTAAGTCGTCACTGTGTCTTTTATATTCAATTCCGATGCGATTTCTGTGTTTCATTGTCAATGTGAATGTCCAAGGGATACAGTAAACCTGCACTGGTGCATCGGAATCCAATACTGGTCTCCCAGGAGAAGCTCAAAGCACAAACTCTTAGGAGACTCACTCTTCTTGTACTTAAGTCGGCACTGTGCCTTTTATATTCAATTCCGATGCGATTTCTGTGTTTCATTGTCAATGTGAAGGTCCAAGGGATACAGTAAACCTGCACTGGTGCATCGGAATCCAATACTGGTCTCCCAGGAGCCGCTCAAAGCACAAACTCTTAGGAGACTCACTCTTCTTGTACTTAAGTCGGCACTGTGCCTTTTATATTCAATTCCGATGCGATTTCTGTGTTTCATCGTCAATGTGAAGGTCGAAGGGATACAGTAAACCTGCACTGGTGCATCGGAATCCAATACTGGTCTCCCAGAAGCCGCTCAAACCACAAACTCTTAGGAGACTCACTCTTCTTGTACTTAAGTCGTCACTGTGTCTTTTATATTCAATTCCGATGCGATTTCTGTGTTTCATTGTCAATGTGAAGGTCCAAGGGATACAGTAAACCTGCACTGGTGCATCGGAATCCAATACTGGTCTCCCAGGAGCCGCTCAAACCACAAACTCTTAGGAGACTCACTCTTTTTGTACTTAAGTCGGCACTGTGTTTTTTATATTCAATTCCGATGCGATTTCTGTGTTTCATTGTCAATGTGAATGTCCAAGGGATACAGTAAACCTGCACTGGTGCATCGGAATCCAATACTGGTCTCCCAGGAGCCGCTCAAAGCACAAACTCTTAGGAGACTCACTCTTCTTGTACTTAAGTCGGCACTGTGCCTTTTATATTCAATTCCGATGCGATTTCTGTGTTTCATCGTCAATGTGAAGGTCCAAGGGATACAGTAAACCTGCACTGGTGCATCGGAATCCAATACTGGTCTCCCAGGAGCCGCTCAAACCACAAACTCTTAGGAGACTCACTCTTCTTGTACTTCAGTCGTCACTGTGTCTTTTATATTCAATTCCGATGCGATTTCTGTGTTTCATTGTCAATGTGAAGGTCCAAGGGATACAGTAAACCTGCACTGGTACATCGGAATCCAATACTGGTCTCCCAGGAGCCGCTCAAACCACAAACTCTTAGGAGACTCACTCTTGTTGTACTTAAGTCGGCACTGTGTTTTTTATATTCAATTCCGATGCGATTTCTGTGTTTCATTGTCAATGTGAATGTCCAAGGGATACAGTAAACCTGCACTGGTGCATCGGAATCCAATACTGGTCTCCCAGGAGCCGCTCAAAGCACAAACTCTTAGGAGACTCACTCTTCTTGTACTTAAGTCGGCACTGTGCCTTTTATATTCAATTCCGATGCGATTTCTGTGTTTCATCGTCAATGTGAAGGTCGAAGGGATACAGTAAACCTGCACTGGTGCATCGGAATCCAATACTGGTCTCCCAGGAGCCGCTCAAATCACAAACTCTTAGGAGACTCACTCTTCTTGTACTTAAGTCGGCACTGTGCCTTTTATATTCAATTCCGATGCGATTTCTGTGTTTCATTGTCAATGTGAAGGTCCAAGTGATACAGTAAACCTGCACTGGTGGATCGGAATCCAATACTGGTCACCCAGGAGCCGCTCAAACCACAAACTCTTAGGAGACTCACTCTTCTTGTACTTAAGTCGGCACTGTGTCTTTTATATTCAATTCCGATGCGATTTCTGGGTTTCATTGTCAATGTGAAGGTCCAAGGGATACAGTAAACCTGCACTGGTCCATCGGAATCCAATACTGGTCTCCCAGGAGCCGCTCAAACCACAAACTCTTAGGAGACTCACTCTTCTTGTACTTAAGTCGGCACTGTGCCTTTTATATTCAATTCCGATGCGATTTCTGTGTTTCATTGTCAATGTGAAGGTCCAAGGGATACAGTAAACCTGCACTGGTGCATCGGAATCCAATACTGGTCTCCCAGGAGCCGCTCAAAGCACAAACTCTTAGGAGACTCACTCTTCTTGTACTTAAGTCGGCACTGTGTCTTTTATATTCAATTCCGATGCGATTTCTGTGTTTCATCGTCAATGTGAAGGTCGAAGGGATACAGTAAACCTGCACTGGTGCATCGGAATCCAATACTGGTCTCCCAGGAGCCGCTCAAACCACAAACTCTTAGGAGACTCACTCTTCTTGTACTTAAGTCGGCACTGTGCCTTTTATATTCAATTCCGATGCGATTTCTGTGTTTCATCGTCAATGTGAAGGTCCAAGGGATACAGTAAACCTGCACTGGTGGATCGGAATCCAATACTGGTCTCCCAGGAGCCGCTCAAACCACAAACTCTTAGGAGACTCACTCTTCTTGTACTTAAGTCGGCACTGTGTCTTTTATATTCAATTCCGATGCGAATTCTGTGATTCATCGTCAATGTGAAGGTCGAAGGGATACAGTAAACCTGCACTCGTGTATCGGAATCCAATACTGGTCTCCCAGGAGCCGCTCAAAGCACAAACTCTTAGGAGACTCACTCTTCTTGTACTTAAGTCTGCACTGTGTCTTTTATATTCAATTCCGATGCGATTTCTGTGTTTCATCGTCAATGTGAAGGTCCAAGGGATACAGTAAACCTGCACTACTGCATCGGAATCCAATACTGGTCTCCCAGGAGCCGCTCAAAGCACAAACTCTTAGGAGACTCACTCTTCTTGTACTTAAGTCGGCACTGCGTCTTTTATATTCAATTCCGATGCGATTTCTGTGTTTCATTGGCAATGTTAAGGTCCAAGGGATACGGTAAACCTGCACTGGTGCATCGGAATCCAATACTGGTCTCCCAGGAGCCGCTCAAACCACAAACTCTTAGGAGACTCACTCTTCTTGTACTTAAGTCGGCATTGTGCCTTTTATATTCAATTCCGATGCGATTTGTGTGTTTCATCGTCAATTTGAAGGTCCAAGGGATACAGTAAACCTGCACTGGTGCATCGGAATCCAATACTGGTCTCCCAGGAGCCGCTCAAACCACAAACTCTTAGGAGACTCACTCTTCTTGTACTTAAGTCTGCACTGTGTCTTTTATATTCAATTCCGATGCGATTTCTGTGTTTCATTGTCAATGTGAAGGTCCATGGGATACAGTAAACCTGCACTGGTGCATCGGAATCCAATACTGGTCTCCCAGGAGCCGCTCAAACCACAAACTCTTAGGAGACTCACTCTTCTTGTACTTAAGTCGGCACTGTGTCTTTTATATTCAATTCCGATGCGATTTCTGTGTTTCATCGTCAATGTGAAGGTCCAAGGGATACAGTAAACCTGCACTGGTGCATCGGAATCCAATACTGGTCTCCCAGGAGCCGCTCAAACCACAAACTCTTAGGAGACTCACTCTTCTTGTACTTAAGTCGGCACTGTGCCTTTTATATTCAATTCCGATGCGATCTCTGTGTTTCATCGTCAATTTGAAGGTCCAAGGGATACAGTAAACCTGCATTGGTGCATCGGAATCATATACTGGTGTCCCAGGAGCCGCTCAAACCACAAACTCTTAGGAGACTCACTCTTCTTGTACTTAAGTCGGCACTGTGCCTATTATATTCAATTTCGATGCGATTTCTGTGTTTCATTGTCAATGTGAAGGTCCAAGGGATACAGTAAACCTGCACTGGTGCATCGGAATCCAATACTGGTCTCCCAGGAGCCGCTCAAAGCACAAACTCTTAGGAGACTCACTCTTCTTGTACTTAAGTCGGCACTGTGCCTTTTATATTAAATTCCGATGCGATTTCTGTGTTTCATCGTCAATGTGAAGGTCCAAGGGATACAGTAAACCTGCACTGGTGCATCGGAATCCAATACTGGTCTCCCAGGAGCCGCTCAAACCACAAACTCTTAGGAGACTCACTCTTCTTGTACTTAAGTCGGCACTGTGCCTTTTATATTCAATTCCGATGCGATCTCTGTGTTTCATCGTCAATTTGAAGGTCCAAGGGATACAGTAAACCTGCATTGGTGCATCGGAATCCAATACTGGTGTCCCAGGAGCCGCTCAAACCACAAACTCTTAGGAGACTCACTCTTCTTGTACTTAAGTCGGCACTGTGCCTTTTATATTCAATTCCGATGCGATTTCTGTGTTTCATTGTCAATGTGAAGGTCCAAGGGATACAGTAAACCTGCACTGGTGCATCGGAATCCAATACTGGTCTCCCAGGAGCCGCTCAAAGCACAAACTCTTAGGAGACTCACTCTTCTTGTACTTAAGTCGGCACTGTGTCTTTTATATTCAATTCCGATGCGATTTCTGTGTTTCATCGTCAATGTGAAGGTCGAAGGGATACAGTAAACCTGCACTGGTGCATCGGAATCCAATACTGGTCTCCCAGAAGCCGCTCAAACCACAAACTCTTAGGAGACTCACTCTTCTTGTACTTAAGTCGTCACTGTGTCTTTTATATTCAATTCCGATGCGATTTCTGTGTTTCATTGTCAATGTGAACGTCCAAGGGATACAGTAAACCTGCACTGGTGCATCGGAATCCAATACTGGTCTCCCAGGAGCCGCTCAAACCACAAACTCTTAGGAGACTCTCTCTTTTTGTTCTTAAGTCGGCACTGTGTTTTTTATATTCAATTCCGATGCGATTTCTGTGTTTCATTGTCAATGTGAATGTCCAAGGGATACAGTAAACCTGCACTGGTGCATCGGAATCCAATACTGGTCTCCCAGGAGTCGCTCAAAGCACAAACTCTTAGGAGACTCACTCTTCTTGTACTTAAGTCGGCACTGTGCCTTTTATATTCAATTCCGATGCGATTTCTGTGTTTCATCGTCAATGTGAAGGTCCAAGGGATACAGTAAACCTGCACTGGTGCATCGGAATCCAATACTGGTCTCCCAGGAGGCGCTCAAAGCACAAACTCTTAGGAGACTCACTCTTCTTGTACTTAAGTCGGCACTGTGCCTTTTATATACAATTCCGATGCGATTTCTGTGTTTCATTGTCAATGTGAAGGTCCAAGGGATACAGTAAACCTGCACTGGTGGATCGGAATCCAATACTGGTCTCCCAGGAGCCGCTCAAAGCACAAACTCTTAGGAGACTCACTCTTCTTGTACTTAAGTCTGCACTGTGTCTTTTATATTCAATTCCGATGCGATTTCTGTGTTTCATCGTCAATGTGAAGGTCCAAGGGATACAGTAAACCTGCACTATTGCATCGGAATCCAATACTGGTCTCCCAGGAGCCGCTTAAACCACAAACTCTTAGGAGACTCACTCTTCTTGTACTTAAGTCGGCACTGTGCCTTTTATATTCAATTCCGATGCGATCTCTGTGTTTCATCGTCAATTTGAAGGTCCAAGGGATACAGTAAACCTGCATTGGTGCATCGGAATCCAATACTGGTGTCCTAGGAGCCGCTCAAACCACAAACTCTTAGGAGACTCACTCTTCTTGTACTTAAGTCGGCACTGTGCCTTTTATATTCAATTCCGATGCGATTTCTGTGTTTCATTGTCAATGTGAAGGTCCAAGGGATACAGTAAACCTGCACTGGTGCATCGGAATCCAATACTGGTCTCCCAGGAGCCGCTCAAAGCACAAACTCTTAGGAGACTCACTGTTCTTGTACTGAAGTCGGCACTGGGCCTTTTATATTCAATTACGATGCGATTTCTGTGTTTCATCGTCAATGTGAAGGTCGAAGGGATACAGTAAACCTGCACTGGTGCATCGGAATCCAATACTGGTCTCCCAGAAGCCGCTCGAACCACAAACTCTTAGGAGACTCACTCTTCTTGTACTTAAGTCGTCACTGTGTCTTTTATATTCAATTCCGATGCGATTTCTGTGTTTCATTGTCAATGTGAAGGTCCAAGGGATACAGTAAACCTGCACTGGTGCATCGGAATCCAATACTGGTCTCCCAGGAGCCGCTCAAACCACAAACTCTTAGTAGACTCACTCTTCTTGTACTTAAGTCGGCACTGTGTTTTTTATATTCAATTCCGATGCGATTTCTGTGTTTCATTGTCAATGTGAATGTCCAAGGGATACAGTAAACCTGCACTGGTGCATCGGAATCCAATACTGGTCTCCCAGGAGCCGCTCAAAGCACAAACTCTTAGGAGACTCACTCTTCTTGTACTTAAGTCGGCACAGTGCCTTTTATATTCAATTCCGATGCGATTTCTGTGTTTCATCGTCAATGTGAAGGTCCAAGGGATACAGTAAACCTGCACTGGTGCATCGGAATCCAATACTGGTCTCCCAGGAGCCGCTCAAAGCACAAACTCATAGGAGACTCACTCTTCTTGTACTTAAGTCGGCACTGTGGCTTTTATATTCAATTCCGATGCGATTTCTGTGTTTCATTGTCAATGTGAAGGTCGAAGGGATACAGTAAACCTGCACTGGTGGATCGGAATCCAATACTGGTCTCCCAGGAGCCGCTCAAACCACAAACTCTTAGGAGACTCACTCTTCTTGTACTTAAGTCGGCACTGTGTCTTTTATATTCAATTCCGATGCGATTTCTGTGTTTCATTGTCAATGTGAAGGTCCAAGGGATACAGTAAACCTGCACTGGTGCATCGGAATCCAATACTGGTCTCCCAGGAGCCGCTCAAACCACAAACTCTTAGGAGACTCACTCTTCTTGTACTTAAGTCGGCACTGTGCCTTTTATATTCAATTCCGATGCGATTTCTGTGTTTCATTGTCAATGTGAAGGTCCATGGGATACAGTAAACCTGCACTGGTGCATCGGAATCCAATACTGGTCTCCCAGGAGCCGCTCAAAGCACAAACTCTTAGGAGACTCACTCTTCTTGTACTTAAGTCGGCACTGTGTCTTTTATATTCAATTCCGATGCGATTTCTGTGTTTCATCGTCAATGTGAAGGTCGAAGGGATACAGTAAACCTGCACTGGTGCATCGGAATCCAATACTGGTCTCCCAGGAGCCGCTCAAAGCTCAAAGTCTTAGGAGACTCACTCTTCTTGTACTTAAGTCGGCACTGTGTCTTTTATATTCAATTCCGATGCGATTTCTGTGTTTCATTGTCAATGTGAAGGTCCAAGGGATACAGTAAACCTGCACTGGTGCATCGGAATCCAATACTGGTCTCCCAGGAGCCGCTCAAAGCACAAACTCTTAGGAGACTCACTCTTCTTGTACTTAAGTCGGCACAGTGCCTTTTATATTCAATTCCGATGCGATTTCTGTGTTTCATCGTCAATGTGAAGGTCCAAGGGATACAGTAAACCTGCACTGGTGCATCGGAATCCAATACTGGTCTCCCAGGAGCCGCTCAAAGCACAAACTCATAGGAGACTCACTCTTCTTGTACTTAAGTCGGCACTGTGGCTTTTATATTCAATTCCGATGCGATTTCTGTGTTTCATTGTCAATGTGAAGGTCCAAGGGATACAGTAAACCTGCACTGGTGGATCGGAATCCAATACTGGTCTCCCAGGAGCCGCTCAAACCACAAACTCTTAGGAGACTCACTCTTCTTGTACTTAAGTCGGCACTGTGTCTTTTATATTCAATTCCGATGCGATTTCTGTGTTTCATTGTCAATGTGAAGGTCCAAGGGATACAGTAAACCTGCACTGGTGCATCGGAATCCAATACTGGTCTCCCAGGAGACGCTCAAACCACAAACTCTTAGGAGACTCACTCTTCTTGTACTTAAGTCGGCACTGTGCCTTTTATATTCAATTCCGATGCGATTTCTGTGTTTCATTGTCAATGTGAAGGTCCATGGGATACAGTAAACCTGCACTGGTGCATCGGAATCCAATACTGGTCTCCCAGGAGCCGCTCAAAGCACAAACTCTTAGGAGACTCACTCTTCTTGTACTTAAGTCGGCACTGTGTCTTTTATATTCAATTCCGATGCGATTTCTGTGTTTCATCGTCAATGTGAAGGTCGAAGGGATACAGTAAACCTGCACTGGTGCATCGGAATCCAATACTGGTCTCCCAGGAGCCGCTCAAAGCTCAAACTCTTAGGAGACTCACTCTTCTTGTACTTGAGTCGGCACTGTGTCTTTTATATTCAATTCCGATGCGATTTCTGTGTTTCATTGTCAATGTGAAGGTCCAAGGGATACAGTAAACCTGCACTGGTGCATCGGAATCCAATACTGGTCTCCCAGGAGCCGCTCAAAGCACAAACTCTTAGGAGACTCACTCTTCTTGTACTTAAGTCGGCACTGTGTCTTTTATATTCAATTCCGATGCGATTTCTGTGTTTCATTGTCAATGTGAAGGTCCAAGGGATACAGTAAACCTGCACTGGTTTATCGGAATCCAATACTGGTCTCCCAGGAGCCGCTCAAAGCACAAACTCTTAGGAGACTCACTCTTCTTGTACTTAAGTCGGCACTGTGTCTTTTATATTCAATTCCGATGCGATTTCTGTGTTTCATTGTCAATGTGAAGGTCGAAGGGATACAGTAAACCTGCACTGGTGCATCGGAATCCAATACTGGTCTCCCAGGAGCCGCTCAAACCACAAACTCTTAGGAGACTCACTCTTCTTGTACTGAAGTCGGCATTGTGCCTTTTCTATTCAATTCCGATGCGATTTCTGTGTTTCATTCTCAATGTGAAGGTCCAAGGGATACAGTAAACCTGCACTGGTGCATCGGAATCCAATACTGGTCTCCCAGGAGGCGCTCAAAGCACAAACTGTTAGGAGACTCACTCTTCTTGTACTTAAGTCGGCACTGTGTCTTTTATATTCAATTCCGATGCGATTTCTGTGTTTCATTGTCAATGTGAAGGTCCAAGGGATACAGTAAACCTGCTCTGGTGCATCGGAATCCAATACTGGTCTCCCAGGAGCCGCTCAAAGCACAAACTCTTAGGAGACTCACTCTTCTTGTACTTAAGTCGGCACTGTGTCTTTTATATTCAATTCCGCTGCGATTTCTGTGTTTCATTCTCAATGTGAAGGTCCAAGGGATACAGTAAACCTGCACTGGTGCATCGGAATCCAATACTGGTCTCCCAGGAGCCGCTCAAACCACAAACTCTTAGGAGACGCACTCTTCTTGTACTTAAGTCGGCACTGTGTCTTTTATATTCAATTCCGATGCGATTTCTGTGTTTCATTGTCAATGTGAAGGTGCAAGGGATACAGTAAACCTTCACTGGTGCATTTGAATCCAATACTGGTCTCCCAGGAGCTGCTCAAAGCACAAACTCTTAGGAGACTCACTCTTCTTGTACTTAAGTCGGCACTGTGCCTTTTATATTCAATTCCGATGCGATTTCTGTGTTTCATCGTCAATGTGAAGGTCCAAGGGATACAGTAAACCTGCTCTGGTGCATCGGAATCCAATACTGGTCTCCCAGGATCCGCTCAAAGCACAAACTCTTAGGAGACCCACTCTTCTTGTACTTAAGTCGGCACTGTGTCTTTTATATTCAATTCCAATGCGATTTCTGTGTTTAATTGTCAATGTGAAGGTCCAAGGGATACAGTAAACCTGCACTGGTGCATCGGAATCCAATACTGGTCTCCCAGGAGCCGCTCAAAGCACAAACTCTTAGGAGACTCACTCTTCTTGTACTTAAGTCGGCACTGCGCCTTTTATATTCAATTCCGATGCGATTTCTGTGTTTCATCGTCAATGTGAAGGTCCAGGGGATACAGTAAACCTGCACTGGTGGATCGGAATCCAATACTGGTCTCCCAGGAGCCGCTCAAACCACAAACTCTTAGGAGACTCACTCTTCTTGTACTTAAGTCGGCACTGTGTCTTTTATATTCAATTCCGATGCGAATTCTGTGTTTCATCGTCAATGTGAAGGTCGAAGGGATACAGTAAACCTGCACTGGTGTATCGGAATCCAATACTGGTCTCCCAGGAGCCGCTCAAACCACAAACTCTTAGGAGACTCACTCTTCTTGTACTTAAGTCTGCACTGTGTCTTTTATATTCAATTCCGATGCGATTTCTGTGTTTCATTGTCAATGTGAAGGTCCAAGGGATACAGTAAACCTGCACTGGTGCATCGGAATCCAATACTGGTCTCCCAGGAGCCGCTCAAACCACAAACACTTAGGAGACTCACTCTTCTTGTACTTAAGTCGGCACTGTGTCTTTTATATTCAATTCCGATTCGATTTCTGTGTTTCATCGTCAATGTGAAGGTCCAAGGGATACAGTAAACCTGCACTGGTGCATCGGAATCCAATACTGGTCTCCCAGGATACGCTCAAACCACAAACTCTTAGGAGACTCACTCTTCTTGTACTTTAGTCGGCATTGTGCCTTTTATATACAATTCCGATGCGATTTCTGTGTTTCATCGTCAATTTGAAGGTCCAAGCGATACAGTAAACCTGCACTGGTGCATCGGAATCCAATACTGGTCTCCCAGGAGCCGCTCAAACCACAAACTCTTAGGAGACCCACTCTTCTTGTACTTAAGTCGGCACTGTGCCTTTTATATTCAATTCCGATGCGATTTCTGTGTTTCATTGTCAATGTGAAGGTCCGAGGGATACAGTAAACCTGCACTGGTGCATCGGAATCCAATACTGGTCTCCCAGGAGCCGCTCAAACCACAAACTCTTAGGAGACTCACTCTTCTTGTACTTAAGTCGGCACTGTGTCCTTTATATTCAATTCCGATGAGATTTCTGTGTTTCATTGGCAATGTGAAGGTCCAAGGGATACGGTAAACCTGCACTGGTGCATCGGAATCCAATACTGGTCTCCCAGGAGCCGCTCAAACCATAAACTCTTAGGAGACTCACTCTTCTTGTACTTACGTCGGCACTGTGCCTTTTATATTCAATTCCGATGCGATTTCTGTGTTTCATCGTCAATTTGAAGGTCCAAGGGATACAGTAAACCTGCACTGGTGCATCGGAATCCAATACTGGTCTTCCAGGAGCCGCTCAAACCACAAACTCTTAGGAGACTCACTCTTCTTGTACTTAAGTCGGCACTGTGTCTTTTATATTCAATTCCGATGCGATTTCTGTGTTTCATTGTCAATGTGAAGGTCCAAGGGATACAGTAAACCTGCACTGGTGCATCGGAATCCAATACTGGTCTCCCAGGAGCCGCTCAAACCACAAACTCTTAGGAGACTCACTCTTCTTGTACTTAAGTCGGCACTGTGTCTTTTATATTCAATTCCGATGCGATTTCTGTGTTTCATTGTCAATGTGAAGGTCCAAGGGATACAGTAAACTTGCACTGGTGCATCGGAATCCAATACTGGTCTCCCAGGAGCCGCTCAAACCACAAACTCTTAGGAGACTCACTCTTCTTGTACTTAAGTCGGCACTGTGTCTTTTATATTCAATTCCGATGCGATTTCTGTGTTTCATCGTCAATGTGAAGGTCCAAGGGATACAGTAAACCGGCACTGGTGCATCGGAATCCAATACTGGTCTCCCAGGAGCCGCTCAAACCACAAACTCTTAGGAGACTCACTCTTCTTGTACTTAAGTCGGCACTCTGCCTTTTATATTCAATTCCGATGCGATTTCTGTGTTTCATCGTCAATGTGAAGGTCCAAGGGATACAGTAAACCCGCACTGGTGCATCGGAATCCAATACTGGTCTCCCAGGATCCGCTCAAAGCACAAACTCTTAGGAGACCCACTCTTCTTGTACTTAAGTCGGCACTGTGTCTTTTATATTCAATTCCGATACGATTTCTGTGTTTCATTGTCAATGTGAAGGTCCAAGGGATACAGTAAACCTGCACTGGTGCATCGGAATCCAATACTGGTCTCCCAGGAGCCGCTCAAACCACAAACTCTTAGGAGACTCACTCTTCTTGTACTTAAGTCGGCACTGTGTCTTTTATATTCAATTCCGATTCGATTTCTGTGTTTCATTGTCAATGTGAAGGTCCAAGGGATACAGTAAACCTGCACTGGTGCATCGGAATCCAATACTGGTCTCCCAGGAGCCGCTCAAAGCGCAAACTCTTAGGAGACTCACTCTTCTTGTACTTAAGTCGGCACTGTGTCTTTTATATTCAATTCCGATGCGATTTCTGTGTTTCATTGTCAATATGAAGGTCCAAGGGATACAGTAAACCTGCACTGGTGCATCGGAATCCAATACTGGTCTCCCAGGAGCCGCTCAAACCACAAACTCTTAGGAGACTCACTCTTCTTGTACTTAAGTCGGCACTGTGTCTTTTATATTCAATTCCGATGCGATTTCTGTGTTTCATCGTCAATGTGAAGGTCCAAGGGATACAGTAAACCTGCACTGGTGCATCGGAATCCAATACTGGTCTCCCAGGAGGCGCTCAAAGCACAAACTCTTAGGAGACTCACTCTTCTTGTACTTAAGTCGGCACTGTGCCTTTTATATTCAATTCCGATGCGATTTCTGTGTTTCATTGTCAATGTGAAGGTCCAAGGGATACAGTAAACCTGCACTGGTGGATCGGAATCCAATACTGGTCTCCCAGGAGCCGCTCAAACCACAAACTCTTAGGAGACTCACTCTTCTTGTACTTAAGTCTGCACTGTGTCTTTTATATTCAATTCCGATGCGATTTCTGTGTTTCATCGTCAATGTGAAGGTCCAAGGGATACAGTAAACCTGCACTATTGCATCGGAATCCAATACTGGTCTCCCAGGAGCCGCTTAAACCACAAACTCTTAGGAGACTCACTCTTCTTGTACTTAAGTCGGCACTGTGCCTTTTATATTCAATTCCGATGCGATCTCTGTGTTTCATCGTCAATTTGAAGGTCCAAGGGATACAGTAAACCTGCATTGGTGCATCGGAATCCAATACTGGTCTCCCAGGAGCCGCTCAAACCACAAACTCTTAGGAGACTCACTCTTCTTGTACTTAAGTCGGCACTGTGTCTTTTATATTCAATTCCGATTCGATTTCTGTGTTTCATTGTCAATGTGAAGGTCCAAGGGATACAGTAAACCTGCACTGGTGCATCGGAATCCAATACTGGTCTCCCAGGAGCCGCTCAAAGCGCAAACTCTTAGGAGACTCACTCTTCTTGTACTTAAGTCGGCACTGTGTCTTTTATATTCAATTCCGATGCGATTTCTGTGTTTCATTGTCAATGTGAAGGTCCAAGGGATACAGTAAACCTGCACTGGTGCATCGGAATCCAATACTGGTCTCCCAGGAGCCGCTCAAACCACAAACTCTTAGGAGACTCACTCTTCTTGTACTTAAGTCGGCACTGTGTCTTTTATATTCAATTCCGATGCGATTTCTGTGTTTCATCGTCAATGTGAAGGTCCAAGGGATACAGTAAACCTGCACTGGTGCATCGGAATCCAATACTGGTCTCCCAGGAGGCGCTCAAAGCACAAACTCTTAGGAGACTCACTCTTCTTGTACTTAAGTCGGCACTGTGCCTTTTATATTCAATTCCGATGCGATTTCTGTGTTTCATTGTCAATGTGAAGGTCCAAGGGATACAGTAAACCTGCACTGGTGGATCGGAATCCAATACTGGTCTCCCAGGAGCCGCTCAAAGCACAAACTCTTAGGAGACTCACTCTTCTTGTACTTAAGTCTGCACTGTGTCTTTTATATTCAATTCCGATGCGATTTCTGTGTTTCATCGTCAATGTGAAGGTCCAAGGGATACAGTAAACCTGCACTATTGCATCGGAATCCAATACTGGTCTCCCAGGAGCCGCTTAAACCACAAACTCTTAGGAGACTGACTCTTCTTGTACTTAAGTCGGCACTGTGCCTTTTATATTCAATTCCGATGCGATCTCTGTGTTTCATCGTCAATTTGAAGGTCCAAGGGATACAGTAAACCTGCATTGGTGCATCGGAATCCAATACTGGTGTCCTAGGAGCTGCTCAAACCACAAACTCTTAGGAGACTCACTCTTCTTGTACTTAAGTCGGCACTGTGCCTTTTAGATTCAATTCCGATGCGATTTCTGTGTTTCATTGTCAATGTGAATGTCCAAGGGATACAGTAAACCTGCACTGGTGCATCGGAATCCAATACTGGTCTCCCAGGAGCCGCTCAAAGCACAAACTCTTAGGAGACTCACTCTTCTTGTACTTAAGTCGGCACTGGGCCTTTTATATTCAATTCCGATGCGATTTCTGTGTTTCATCGTCAATGTGAAGGTCGAAGGGATACAGTAAACCTGCACTGGTGCATCGGAATCCAATACTGGTCTCCCAGAAGCCGCTCAAACCACAAACTCTCAGGAGACTCACTCTTCTTGTACTTAAGTCGTCACTGTGTCTTTTATATTCAATTCCGATGCGATTTCTGTGTTTCATTGTCAATGTGAAGGTCCAAGGGATACAGTAAACCTGCACTGGTGCATCGGAATCCAATACTGGTCTCCCAGGAGCCGCTCAAACCACAAACTCTTAGGAGACTCACTCTTCTGGTACTTAAGTCGGCACTGTGTTTTTTATATTCAATTCCGATGCGATTTCTGTGTTTCATTGTCAATGTGAATGTCCAAGGGATACAGTAAACCTGCACTGGTGCATCGGAATCCAATACTGGTCTCCCAGGAGCCGCTCAAAGCACAAACTCTTAGGAGACTCACTCTTCTTGTACTTAAGTCGGCACAGTGCCTTTTATATTCAATTCCGATGCGATTTCTGTGTTTCATCGTCAATGTGAAGGTCCAAGGGATACAGTAAACCTGCACTGGTGCATCGGAATCCAATACTGGTCTCCCAGGAGCCGCTCAAAGCACAAACTCATAGGAGACTCACTCTTCTTGTACTTAAGTCGGCACTGTGGCTTTTATATTCAATTCCGATGCGATTTCTGTGTTTCATTGTCAATGTGAAGGTCCAAGGGATACAGTAAACCTGCACTGGTGGATCGGAATCCAATACTGGTCTCCCAGGAGCCGCTCAAACCACAAACTCTTAGGAGACTCACTCTTCTTGTACTTAAGTCGGCACTGTGTCTTTTATATTCAATTCCGATGCGATTTCTGTGTTTCATTGTCAATGTGAAGGTCCAAGGGATACAGTAAACCTGCACTGGTGCATCGGAATCCAATACTGGTCTCCCAGGAGCCGCTCAAACCACAAACTCTTAGGAGACTCACTCTTCTTGTACTTAAGTCGGCACTGTGCCTTTTATATTCAATTCCGATGCGATTTCTGTGTTTCATTGTCAATGTGAAGGTCCATGGGATACAGTAAACCTGCACTGGTGCATCGGAATCCGATACTGGTCTCCCAGGAGCCGCTCAAACCACAAACTCTTAGGAGACTCACTCTTCTTGTACTTAAGTCGGCACTGTGTCTTTTATATTCAATTCCGATGCGATTTCTGTGTTTCATCGTCAATGTGAAGGTCGAAGGGATACAGTAAACCTGCACTGGTGCATCGGAATCCAATACTGGTCTCCCAGGAGCCGCTCAAAGCTCAAACTCTTAGGAGACTCACTCTTCTTGTACTTAAGTCGGCACTGTGCCTTTTATATTCAATTCCGATGCGATTTCTGTGTTTCATTGTCAATGTGAAGGTCCAAGGGATACAGTAAATCTGCACTGGTGCATCGGAATCCAATACTGGTCTCCCAGGAGCCGCTCAAAGCACAAACTCTTAGGAGACTCACTCTTCTTGTACTTAAGTCGGCACTGTGTCTTTTATATTCAATTCCGATGCGATTTCTGTGTTTCATTGTCAATGTGAAGGTCCAAGGGATACAGTAAACCTGCACTGGTGCATCGGAATCCAATACTGGTCTCCCAGGAGCCGCTCAAAGCACAAACTCTTAGGAGACTCACTCTTCTTGTACTTAAGTCGGCACTGTGTCTTTTATATTCAATTCCGATGCGATTTCTGTGTTTCATTGTCAATGTGAAGGTCCAAGGGATACAGTAAACCTGCACTGGTGTATCGGAATCCAATACTGGTCTCCCAGGAGCCGCTCAAACCACAAACTCTTAGGAGACTCACTCTTCTTGTACTTAAGTCGGCACTGTGACTTTTATATTCAATTCCGATGCGATTTCTGTGTTTCATTGTCAATGTGAAGGTCGAAGGGATACAGTAAACCTGCACTGGTGCATCGGAATCCAATACTGGTCTCCCAGGAGCCGCTCAAACCACAAACTCTTAGGAGACTCACTCTTCTTGTACTGAAGTCGGCATTGTGCCTTTTCTATTCAATTCCGATGCGATTTCTGTGTTTCATTCTCAATGTGAAGGTCCAAGGGATACAGTAAACCTGCACTGGTGCATCGGAATGCAATACTGGTCTCCCAGGAGCCGCTCAAAGCACAAACTGTTAGGAGACTCACTCTTCTTGTACTTAAGTCGGCACTGTGTCTTTTATATTCAATTCCGATGCGATTTCTGTGTTTCATTGTCAATGTGAAGGTCCAAGGGATACAGTAAACCTGCTCTGGTGCATCGGAATCCAATACTGGTCTCCCAGGAGCCGCTCAAAGCACAAACTCTTAGGAGACTCACTCTTCTTGTACTTAAGTCGGCACTGTGTCTTTTATATTCAATTCCGCTGCGATTTCTGTGTTTCATTCTCAATGTGAAGGTCCAAGGGATACAGTAAACCTGCACTGGTACATCGGAATCCAATACTGGTCTCCCAGGAGCCGCTCAAACCACAAACTCTTAGGAGACTCACTCTTCTTGTACTTAAGTCGGCACTGTGTCTTTTATATTCAATTCCGATGCGATTTCTGTGTTTCATTGTCAATGTGAAGGTGCAAGGGATACAGTAAACCTGCACTGGTGCATCGGAATCCAATACTGGTCTCCCTGGAGCCGCTCAAAGCACAAACTCTTAGGAGACTCACTCTTCTTGTACTTAAGTCGGCACTGTGCCTTTTATATTCAATTCCGATGCGATTTCTGTGTTTCATCGTCAATGTGAAGGTCCAAGGGATACAGTAAACCGGCACTGGTGCATCGGAATCCAATACTGGTCTCCCAGGAGCCGCTCAAACCACAAACTCTTAGGAGACTCACTCTTCTTGTACTTAAGTCGGCACTCTGCCTTTTATATTCAATTCCGATGCGATTTCTGTGTTTCATCGTCAATGTGAAGGTCCAAGGGATACAGTAAACCCGCACTGGTGCATCGGAATCCAATACTGGTCTCCCAGGATCCGCTCAAAGCACAAACTCTTAGGAGACCCACTCTTCTTGTACTTAAGTCGGCACTGTGTCTTTTATATTCAATTCCGATACGATTTCTGTGTTTCATTGTCAATGTGAAGGTCCAAGGGATACAGTAAACCTGCACTGGTGCATCGGAATCCAATACTGGTCTCCCAGGAGCCGCTCAAACCACAAACTCTTAGGAGACTCACTCTTCTTGTACTTAAGTCGGCACTGTGTCTTTTATATTCAATTCCGATTCGATTTCTGTGTTTCATTGTCAATGTGAAGGTCCAAGGGATACAGTAAACCTGCACTGGTGCATCGGAATCCAATACTGGTCTCCCAGGAGCCGCTCAAAGCGCAAACTCTTAGGAGACTCACTCTTCTTGTACTTAAGTCGGCACTGTGTCTTTTATATTCAATTCCGATGCGATTTCTGTGTTTCATTGTCAATATGAAGGTCCAAGGGATACAGTAAACCTGCACTGGTGCATCGGAATCCAATACTGGTCTCCCAGGAGCCGCTCAAACCACAAACTCTTAGGAGACTCACTCTTCTTGTACTTAAGTCGGCACTGTGTCTTTTATATTCAATTCCGATGCGATTTCTGTGTTTCATCGTCAATGTGAAGGTCCAAGGGATACAGTAAACCTGCACTGGTGCATCGGAATCCAATACTGGTCTCCCAGGAGGCGCTCAAAGCACAAACTCTTAGGAGACTCACTCTTCTTGTACTTAAGTCGGCACTGTGCCTTTTATATTCAATTCCGATGCGATTTCTGTGTTTCATTGTCAATGTGAAGGTCCAAGGGATACAGTAAACCTGCACTGGTGGATCGGAATCCAATACTGGTCTCCCAGGAGCCGCTCAAACCACAAACTCTTAGGAGACTCACTCTTCTTGTACTTAAGTCTGCACTGTGTCTTTTATATTCAATTCCGATGCGATTTCTGTGTTTCATCGTCAATGTGAAGGTCCAAGGGATACAGTAAACCTGCACTATTGCATCGGAATCCAATACTGGTCTCCCAGGAGCCGCTTAAACCACAAACTCTTAGGAGACTCACTCTTCTTGTACTTAAGTCGGCACTGTGCCTTTTATATTCAATTCCGATGCGATCTCTGTGTTTCATCGTCAATTTGAAGGTCCAAGGGATACAGTAAACCTGCATTGGTGCATCGGAATCCAATACTGGTCTCCCAGGAGCCGCTCAAACCACAAACTCTTAGGAGACTCACTCTTCTTGTACTTAAGTCGGCACTGTGTCTTTTATATTCAATTCCGATTCGATTTCTGTGTTTCATTGTCAATGTGAAGGTCCAAGGGATACAGTAAACCTGCACTGGTGCATCGGAATCCAATACTGGTCTCCCAGGAGCCGCTCAAAGCGCAAACTCTTAGGAGACTCACTCTTCTTGTACTTAAGTCGGCACTGTGTCTTTTATATTCAATTCCGATGCGATTTCTGTGTTTCATTGTCAATGTGAAGGTCCAAGGGATACAGTAAACCTGCACTGGTGCATCGGAATCCAATACTGGTCTCCCAGGAGCCGCTCAAACCACAAACTCTTAGGAGACTCACTCTTCTTGTACTTAAGTCGGCACTGTGTCTTTTATATTCAATTCCGATGCGATTTCTGTGTTTCATCGTCAATGTGAAGGTCCAAGGGATACAGTAAACCTGCACTGGTGCATCGGAATCCAATACTGGTCTCCCAGGAGGCGCTCAAAGCACAAACTCTTAGGAGACTCACTCTTCTTGTACTTAAGTCGGCACTGTGCCTTTTATATTCAATTCCGATGCGATTTCTGTGTTTCATTGTCAATGTGAAGGTCCAAGGGATACAGTAAACCTGCACTGGTGGATCGGAATCCAATACTGGTCTCCCAGGAGCCGCTCAAAGCACAAACTCTTAGGAGACTCACTCTTCTTGTACTTAAGTCTGCACTGTGTCTTTTATATTCAATTCCGATGCGATTTCTGTGTTTCATCGTCAATGTGAAGGTCCAAGGGATACAGTAAACCTGCACTATTGCATCGGAATCCAATACTGGTCTCCCAGGAGCCGCTTAAACCACAAACTCTTAGGAGACTGACTCTTCTTGTACTTAAGTCGGCACTGTGCCTTTTATATTCAATTCCGATGCGATCTCTGTGTTTCATCGTCAATTTGAAGGTCCAAGGGATACAGTAAACCTGCATTGGTGCATCGGAATCCAATACTGGTGTCCTAGGAGCTGCTCAAACCACAAACTCTTAGGAGACTCACTCTTCTTGTACTTAAGTCGGCACTGTGCCTTTTAGATTCAATTCCGATGCGATTTCTGTGTTTCATTGTCAATGTGAATGTCCAAGGGATACAGTAAACCTGCACTGGTGCATCGGAATCCAATACTGGTCTCCCAGGAGCCGCTCAAAGCACAAACTCTTAGGAGACTCACTCTTCTTGTACTTAAGTCGGCACTGGGCCTTTTATATTCAATTCCGATGCGATTTCTGTGTTTCATCGTCAATGTGAAGGTCGAAGGGATACAGTAAACCTGCACTGGTGCATCGGAATCCAATACTGGTCTCCCAGAAGCCGCTCAAACCACAAACTCTCAGGAGACTCACTCTTCTTGTACTTAAGTCGTCACTGTGTCTTTTATATTCAATTCCGATGCGATTTCTGTGTTTCATTGTCAATGTGAAGGTCCAAGGGATACAGTAAACCTGCACTGGTGCATCGGAATCCAATACTGGTCTCCCAGGAGCCGCTCAAACCACAAACTCTTAGGAGACTCACTCTTCTGGTACTTAAGTCGGCACTGTGTTTTTTATATTCAATTCCGATGCGATTTCTGTGTTTCATTGTCAATGTGAATGTCCAAGGGATACAGTAAACCTGCACTGGTGCATCGGAATCCAATACTGGTCTCCCAGGAGCCGCTCAAAGCACAAACTCTTAGGAGACTCACTCTTCTTGTACTTAAGTCGGCACAGTGCCTTTTATATTCAATTCCGATGCGATTTCTGTGTTTCATCGTCAATGTGAAGGTCCAAGGGATACAGTAAACCTGCACTGGTGCATCGGAATCCAATACTGGTCTCCCAGGAGCCGCTCAAAGCACAAACTCATAGGAGACTCACTCTTCTTGTACTTAAGTCGGCACTGTGGCTTTTATATTCAATTCCGATGCGATTTCTGTGTTTCATTGTCAATGTGAAGGTCCAAGGGATACAGTAAACCTGCACTGGTGGATCGGAATCCAATACTGGTCTCCCAGGAGCCGCTCAAACCGCAAACTCTTAGGAGACTCACTCTTCTTGTACTTAAGTCGGCACTGTGTCTTTTATATTCAATTCCGATGCGATTTCTGTGTTTCATTGTCAATGTGAAGGTCCAAGGGATACAGTAAACCTGCACTGGTGCATCGGAATCCAATACTGGTCTCCCAGGAGCCGCTCAAACCACAAACTCTTAGGAGACTCACTCTTCTTGTACTTAAGTCGGCACTGTGCCTTTTATATTCAATTCCGATGCGATTTCTGTGTTTCATTGTCAATGTGAAGGTCCATGGGATACAGTAAACCTGCACTGGTGCATCGGAATCCGATACTGGTCTCCCAGGAGCCGCTCAAACCACAAACTCTTAGGAGACTCACTCTTCTTGTACTTAAGTCGGCACTGTGTCTTTTATATTCAATTCCGATGCGATTTCTGTGTTTCATCGTCAATGTGAAGGTCGAAGGGATACAGTAAACCTGCACTGGTGCATCGGAATCCAATACTGGTCTCCCAGGAGCCGCTCAAAGCTCAAACTCTTAGGAGACTCACTCTTCTTGTACTTAAGTCGGCACTGTGCCTTTTATATTCAATTCCGATGCGATTTCTGTGTTTCATTGTCAATGTGAAGGTCCAAGGGATACAGTAAATCTGCACTGGTGCATCGGAATCCAATACTGGTCTCCCAGGAGCCGCTCAAAGCACAAACTCTTAGGAGACTCACTCTTCTTGTACTTAAGTCGGCACTGTGTCTTTTATATTCAATTCCGATGCGATTTCTGTGTTTCATTGTCAATGTGAAGGTCCAAGGGATACAGTAAACCTGCACTGGTGCATCGGAATCCAATACTGGTCTCCCAGGAGCCGCTCAAAGCACAAACTCTTAGGAGACTCACTCTTCTTGTACTTAAGTCGGCACTGTGTCTTTTATATTCAATTCCGATGCGATTTCTGTGTTTCATTGTCAATGTGAAGGTCCAAGGGATACAGTAAACCTGCACTGGTGTATCGGAATCCAATACTGGTCTCCCAGGAGCCGCTCAAACCACAAACTCTTAGGAGACTCACTCTTCTTGTACTTAAGTCGGCACTGTGACTTTTATATTCAATTCCGATGCGATTTCTGTGTTTCATTGTCAATGTGAAGGTCGAAGGGATACAGTAAACCTGCACTGGTGCATCGGAATCCAATACTGGTCTCCCAGGAGCCGCTCAAACCACAAACTCTTAGGAGACTCACTCTTCTTGTACTGAAGTCGGCATTGTGCCTTTTCTATTCAATTCCGATGCGATTTCTGTGTTTCATTCTCAATGTGAAGGTCCAAGGGATACAGTAAACCTGCACTGGTGCATCGGAATGCAATACTGGTCTCCCAGGAGCCGCTCAAAGCACAAACTGTTAGGAGACTCACTCTTCTTGTACTTAAGTCGGCACTGTGTCTTTTATATTCAATTCCGATGCGATTTCTGTGTTTCATTGTCAATGTGAAGGTCCAAGGGATACAGTAAACCTGCTCTGGTGCATCGGAATCCAATACTGGTCTCCCAGGAGCCGCTCAAAGCACAAACTCTTAGGAGACTCACTCTTCTTGTACTTAAGTCGGCACTGTGTCTTTTATATTCAATTCCGCTGCGATTTCTGTGTTTCATTCTCAATGTGAAGGTCCAAGGGATACAGTAAACCTGCACTGGTACATCGGAATCCAATACTGGTCTCCCAGGAGCCGCTCAAACCACAAACTCTTAGGAGACTCACTCTTCTTGTACTTAAGTCGGCACTGTGTCTTTTATATTCAATTCCGATGCGATTTCTGTGTTTCATTGTCAATGTGAAGGTGCAAGGGATACAGTAAACCTGCACTGGTGCATCGGAATCCAATACTGGTCTCCCTGGAGCCGCTCAAAGCACAAACTCTTAGGAGACTCACTCTTCTTGTACTTAAGTCGGCACTGTGCCTTTTATATTCAATTCCGATGCGATTTCTGTGTTTCATCGTCAATGTGAAGGTCCAAGGGATACAGTAAACCTGCACTGGTGCATCGGAATCCAATACTGGTCTCCCAGGATCCGCTCAAAAGCACAAACTCTTAGGAGACCCACTCTTCTTGTACTTAAGTCGGCACTGTGTCTTTTATATTCAATTCCAATGCGATTTCTGTGTTTAATTGTCAATGTGAAGGTCCAAGGGATACAGTAAACCTGCACTGGTGCATCGGAATCCAATACTGGTCTCCCAGGAGCCGCTCAAAGCACAAACTCTTAGGAGACTCACTCTTCTTGTACTTAAGTCGGCACTGCGCCTTTTATATTCAATTCCGATGCGATTTCTGTGTTTCATCGTCAATGTGAAGGTCCAGGGGATACAGTAAACCTGCACTGGTGGATCGGAATCCAATACTGGTCTCCCAGGAGCCGCTCAAACCACAAACTCTTAGGAGACTCACTCTTCTTGTACTTAAGTCGGCACTGTGTCTTTTATATTCAATTCCGATGCGAATTCTGTGTTTCATCGTCAATGTGAAGGTCGAAGGGATACAGTAAACCTGCACTGGTGTATCGGAATCCAATACTGGTCTCCCAGGAGCCGCTCAAACCACAAACTCTTAGGAGACTCACTCTTCTTGTACTTAAGTCTGCACTGTGTCTTTTATATTCAATTCCGATGCGATTTCTGTGTTTCATTGTCAATGTGAAGGTCCAAGGGATACAGTAAACCTGCACTGGTGCATCGGAATCCAATACTGGTCTCCCAGGATCCGCTCAAACCACAAACACTTAGGAGACTCACTCTTCTTGTACTTAAGTCGGCACTGTGTCTTTTATATTCAATTCCGATTCGATTTCTGTGTTTCATCGTCAATGTGAAGGTCCAAGGGATACAGTAAACCTGCACTGGTGCATCGGAATCCAATACTGGTCTCCCAGGATACGCTCAAACCACAAACTCTTAGGAGACTCACTCTTCTTGTACTTTAGTCGGCATTGTGCCTTTTATATACAATTCCGATGCGATTTCTGTGTTTCATCGTCAATTTGAAGGTCCAAGGGATACAGTAAACCTGCACTGGTGCATCGGAATCCAATACTGGTCTCCCAGGAACCGCTCAAACCACAAACTCTTAGGAGACTCACTCTTCTTGTACTTAAGTCGGCACTGTGCCTTTTATATTCAATTCCGATGCGATTTCTGTGTTTCATTGTCAATGTGAAGGTCCAAGGGATACAGTAAACCTGCACTGGTACATCGGAATCCAATACTGGTCTCCCAGGAGCCGCTCAAAGCACAAACTCTTAGGAGACTCACTCTTCTTGTACTTAAGTCGGCACTGTGTCCTTTATATTCAATTCCGATGAGATTTCTGTGTTTCATTGGCAATGTGAAGGTCCAAGGGATACGGTAAACCTGCACTGGTGCATCGGAATCCAATACTGGTCTCCCAGGAGCCGCTCAAACCACAAACTCTTAGGAGACTCACTCTTCTTGTACTTACGTCGGCACTGTGCCTTTTATATTCAATTCCGATGCGATTTCTGTGTTTCATCGTCAATTTGAAGGTCCAAGGGATACAGTAAACCTGCACTGGTGCATCGGAATCCAATACTGGTCTCCCAGGAGCCGCTCAAACCACAAACTCTTAGGAGACTCACTCTTCTTGTACTTAAGTTGGCACTGTGTCTTTTATATTCAATTCCGATGCGATTTCTGTGTTTCATTGTCAATGTGAAGGTCCAAGGGATACAGTAAACCTGCACTGGTGCATCGGAATCCAATACTGGTCTCCCAGGAGCCGCTAAAACCACAAACTCTTACGAGACTCACTCTTCTTGTACTTAAGTCGGCACTGTGTCTTTTATATTCAATTCCGATGCGATTTCTGTGTTTCATTGTCAATGTGAAGGTCCAAGGGATACAGTAAACCTGCACTGGTGCATCGGAATCTAATACTGGTCTCCCAGGAGCCGCTCAAACCACAAACTCTTAGGAGACTCACTCTTCTTGTACTTAAGTCGGCACTGTGTCTTTTATATTCAATTCCGATGCGATTTCTGTGTTTCATCGTCAATGTGAAGGTCCAAGGGATACAGTAAACCGGCACTGGTGCATCGGAATCCAATACTGGTCTCCCAGGAGCCGCTCAAACCACAAACTCCTAGGAGACTCACTCTTCTTGTACTTACGTCGGCACTGTGCCTTTTATATTGAATTCCGATGCGATTTCTGTGTTTCATCGTCAATTTGAAGGTCCAAGGGATACAGTAAACCTGCACTGGTGCATCGGAATCCAATATTGGTCTCCCAGGAGCCGCTCAAACCACAAACTCTTAGGAGACTCACTCTTCTTGTACTTAAGTCGGCACTGTGTCTTTTATATTCAATTCCGATGCGATTTCTGTGTTTCATTGTCAATGTGAAGGTCCAAGGGATACAGTAAACCTGCACTGGTGCATCGGAATCCAATACTGGTCTCCCAGGAGCCGCTCAAACCACAAACTCTTAGGAGACTCACTCTTCTTGTACTTAAGTCGGCACTGTGTCTTTTATATTCAATTCCGATGCGATTTCTGTGTTTCATCGTCAATGTGAAGGTCCAAGGGATACAGTAAACCGGCACTGGTGCATCGGAATCCAATACTGGTCTCCCAGGAGCCGCTCAAACCACAAACTCTTAGGAGACTCACTCTTCTTGTACTTAAGTCGGCACTGTGCCTTTTATATTCAATTCCGATGCGATCTCTGTGTTTCATCGTCAATTTGAAGGTCCAAGGGATACAGTAAACCTGCATTGGTGCATCGGAATCCAATACTGGTGTCCCAGGAGCCGCTCAAACCACAAACTCTTAGGAGACTCACTCTTCTTGTACTTAAGTCGGCACTGTGTCTTTTATATTCAATTCCGATGCGATTTCTGTGTTTCATCGTCAATGTGAAGGTCCAAGGGATACAGTAAACCTGCACTGGTGCATCGGAATCCAATACTGGTCTCCCAGGAGCCGCCCAAAGCACAAACTCTGAGAAGATTCACTCTTCTTGTACTTAAGTCGGCACTGTGCCTTTTATATTCAATTCCGATGCGATTTCTGTGTTTCATCGTCAATGTGAAGGTCGAAGGGATACAGTAAACCTTCACTGGTGCATCGGAATCCAATACTGGTCTCCCAGGAGCCGCTCAAACCACAAACTCTTAGGAGACTCACTCTTCTTGTACTTAAGTCGTCACTGTGTCTTTTATATTCAATTCCGATGCGATTTCAGTGTTTCATTGTCAATGTGAAGGTCCAAGGGATACAGTAAACCTGCACTGGTGCATCGGAATCCAATACTGGTCTCCCAGGAGCCGCTCAAACCACAAACTCTTAGGAGACTCACTCTTCTTGTACTTAAGTCGGCACTGTGTTTTTTATATTCAATTCCGATGCGATTTCTGTGTTTCATTGTCAATGTGAATGTCCAAGGGATACAGTAAACCTGCACTGGTGCATCGGAATCCAATACTGGTCTCCCAGGAGCTGCTCAAAGCACAAACTCTTAGGAGACTCACTCTTCTTGTACTTAAGTCGGCACTGTGTCTTTTATATTCAATTCCGATGCGATTTCTGTGTTTCATTGTCAATGTGAAGGTCCAAGGGATACAGTAAACCTGCACTGGTGCATCGGAATCCAATACTGGTCTCCCAGGAGCCGCTCAAACCACAAACTCTTAGGAGACTCACTCTTCTTGTACTTAAGTCGTTACTGTGCCTTTTATATTCAATTCCGATGCGATTTCTGTGTTTCATCGTCAATGTGAAGGTCGAAGGGATACAGTAAACCTGCACTGGTGCATCGGAATCCAATACTGGTCTCCCAGGAGCCGCTCAAACCACAAACTCTTAGGAGACTCACTCTTCTTGTACTTAAGTCGGCACTGTGCCTTTTATATTCAATTCCGATGCCATTTCTGTGTTTCATTGTCAATGTGAAGGTCCAAGGGATACAGTAAACCTGCACTGGTGCATCGGAATCCAATACTGGTCTCTCAGGAGCCGCTCAAACCACAAACTCTTAGGAGACTCACTCTTCTTGTACTTAAGTCGGCACTGTGTCTTTTATATTCAATTCCGATGCGATTTCTGTGTTTCATTGTCAATGTGAAGGTCCAAGGGATACAGTAAACCTGCACTGGTGCATCGGAATCCAATACTGGTCTCCCAGGAGCCGCTCAAACCACAAACTCTTAGGAGACTCACTCTTCTTGTACTTAAGTCGGCACTGTGTCTTTTATATTCAATTCCGATGCGATTTCTGTGTTTCATCGTCAATGTGAAGGTCGAAGGGATACAGTAAACCTGCACTGGTGCATCGGTATCCAATACTGGTCTCCCAGGAGCAGCTCAAACCACAAACTCTTAGGAGACTCACTCTTCTTGTACTGAAGTCGGCATTGTGCCTTTTCTATTCAATTCCGATGCGATTTCTGTGTTTCATTGTCAATGTGAAGGTCCAAGGGATACAGTAAACCTGCACTGGTGCATCGGAATCCAATACTGGTCTCCCAGGAGCCGCTCAAAGCACAAACTGTTAGGAGACTCACTCTTCTTGTACTTAAGTCGGCACTGTGTCTTTTATATTCAATTCCGATGCGATTTCTGTGTTTCATTGTCAATGTGAAGGTCCAAGGGATACAGTAAACCTGCACTGGTGCATCGGAATCCAATACTGGTCTCCCAGGAGCCGCTCAAAGCACAAACTCTTAGGAGACTCACTCTTCTTGTACTTAAGTCGGCACTGTGTCTTTTATATTCAATTCCGATGCGATTTCTGTGTTTCATTCTCAATGTGAAGGTCCAAGGGATACAGTAAACCTGCACTGGTGCATCGGAATCCAATACTGGTCTCCCAGGAGCCGCTCAAACCACAAACTCTTAGGAGACTCACTCTTCTTGTACTTAAGTCGGCACTGTGTCTTTTATATTCAATTCCGATGCGATTTCTGTGTTTCATTGTCAATGTGAAGGTCCAAGGGATACAGTAAACCTGCACTGGTGCATCGGAATCCAATACTGGTCTCCCAGGAGCCGCTCAAAGCACAAACTCTTAGGAGACTCACTCTTCTTGTACTTAAGTCGGCACTGCGCCTTTTATATTCAATTCCGATGCGACTTCTGTGTTTCATCGTCAATGTGAAGGTCCAAGGGATACAGTAAACCTGCACTGGTGGATCGGAATCCAATACTGGTCTCCCAGGAGCCGCTCAAACCACAAACTCTTAGGAGACTCACTCTTCTTGTACTTAAGTCGGCACTGTGTCTTTTATATTCAATTCCTATGCGAATTCTGTGTTTCATCGTCAATGTGAAGGTCGAAGGGATGCAGTAAACCTGCACTGGTGTATCGGAATCCAATACTGGTCTCCCAGGAGCCGCTCAAACCACAAACTCTTAGGAGACTCACTCTTCTTGTACTTAAGTCTGCACTGTGTCTTTTATATTCAATTCCGATGCGATTTCTGTGTTTCATTGTCAATGTGAAGGTCCAAGGGATATAGTAAACCTAGACTGGTGCATCGGAATCCAATACTGGTCTCCCAGGATCCGCTCAAAGCACAACCTCTTAGGAGACTCACTCTTCTTGTACCTAAGTCGGCACTGTGACTGTTATATTCAATTCCGATGCGATTTCTGTGTTTCATCGTCAATTTGAAGGTCCAAGGGATACAGTAAACCTGCACTGGTGCATCGGAATCCGATACTGGTCTCCCAGGAGCCGCTCAAAGCACAAACTCTTAGGAGACTCACTCTTCTTGTACTTAAGTCGGCACTGTGTCTTTTATATTCAATTCCGATGCGATTTCTGTGTTTCATTGTCAATGTGAAGGTCCAAGGGATACAGTAAACCTGCACTGGTGCATCGGAATCCAATACTGGTCTCCCAGGAGCCGCTCAAACCACAAACTCTTAGGAGACTCACTCTTCTTCTACTTAAGTCGGGACTGTACCTTTTATATTCAATTCCGATGCGATTTCTGTGTTTCATTGTCAATGTGAAGGTCCAAAGGATACAGTAAACCTGCACTGGTGCATCGGAATCCAATACTGGTCTCCTAGGAGCCGCTCAAACCACAAACTCTTAGGAGACTCACTCTTCTTGTACTTAAGTCGGCACTGTGTCTTTTATCTTCAATTCCGATTCGATTTCTGTGTTTCATCGTCAATGTGAAGGTCCAAGGGATACAGTAAACCTGCACTGGTGCATCGGAATCCAATACTGGTCTCCCAGGAGCCGCTCAAACCACAAACTCTTAGGAGACTCACTCTTCTTGTACTTAAGTCGGCATTGTGCCTTTTATATACAATTCCGATGCGATTTCTGTGTTTCATCGTCAATTTGAAGGTCCAAGGGATACAGTAAACCTGCACTGGTGCATCGGAATCCAATACTGGTCTCCCAGGAGCCGCTCAAACCACAAACTCTTAGGAGACTCACTCTTCTTGTACTTAAGTCTGCACTGTGTCATTTATGTTCAATTCCGATGCGATTTCTGTGTTTCATTGTCAATGTGAAGGTCCAAGGGATATAGTAAACCTGCACTGGTGCATCGGAATCCAATACTGGTCTCCCAGGATCCGCTCAAAGCACAACCTCTTAGGAGACTCACTCTTCTTGTACCTAAGTCGGCACTGTGACTGTTATATTCAATTCCGATGCGATTTCTGTGTTTCATCGTCAATTTGAAGGTCCAAGGGATACAGTAAACCTGCACTGGTGCATCGGAATCCAATACTGGTCTCCTAGGAGCCGCTCAAACCACAAACTCTTAGGAGACTCACTCTTCTTGTACTTAAGTCGGCACTGTGTCTTTTATCTTCAATTCCGATTCGATTTCTGTGTTTCATCGTCAATGTGAAGGTCCAAGGGATACAGTAAACCTGCACTGGTGCATCGGAATCCAATACTGGTCTCCCAGGAGCCGCTCAAACCACAAACTCTTAGGAGACTCACTCTTCTTGTACTTAAGTCGGCATTGTGCCTTTTATATACAATTCCGATGCGATTTCTGTGTTTCATCGTCAATTTGAAGGTCCAAGGGATACAGTAAACCTGCACTGGTGCATCGGAATCCAATACTGGTCTCCCAGGAGCCGCTCAAACCACAAACTCTTAGGAGACTCATTCTTCTTGTACTTAAGTCTGCACTGTGTCTTTTATGTTCAATTCCGATGCGATTTCTGTGTTTCATTGTCAATGTGAAGGTCCAAGGGATATAGTAAACCTGCACTGGTGCATCGGAATCCAATACTGGTCTCCCAGGATCCGCTCAAAGCACAACCTCTTAGGAGACTCACTCTTCTTGTACCTAAGTCGGCACTGTGACTGTTATATTCAATTCCGATGCGATTTCTGTGTTTCATCGTCAATTTGAAGGTCCAAGGGATACAGTAAACCTGCACTGGTGCATCGGAATCCGATACTGGTCTCCCAGGAGCCGCTCAAAGCACAAACTCTTAGGAGACTCACTCTTCTTGTACTTAAGTCGGCACTGTGTCTTTTATATTCAATTCCGATGCGATTTCTGTGTTTCATTGTCAATGTGAAGGTCCAAGGGATACAGTAAACCTGCACTGGTGCATCGGAATCCAATACTGGTCTCCCAGGAGCCGCTCAAACCACAAACTCTTAGGAGACTCACTCTTCTTGCACTTAAGTCGGGACTGTACCTTTTATATTCAATTCCGATGCGATTTCTGTGTTTCATCGTCAATTTGAAGGTCCAAGGGATACAGTAAACCTGCACTTGTGCATCGGAATCCAATACTGGTCTCCCAGGAGCCGCTCAAACCACAAACTCTTAGGAGACTCACTCTTCTTGTACTGAAGTCGGCACTGTGCCTTTTATATTCAATTCCGATGCGATTTCTGTGTTTCATTGTCAATGTGAAGGTCCAAGTGATACAGTAAACCTGCACTGGTGCATCGGAATCCAATACTGGTCTTCCAGGAGCCGCTCAAAGCACAAACTCTTAGGAGACTCACTCTTCTTGTACTTAAGTCGGCACTGTGTCTTTTATATTCAATTCCGATGCGATTTCTGTGTTTCATTGTCAATGTGAAGGTCCAAGGGATACAGCAAACCTGCACTGGTGCATCGGAATCCAATACTGGTCTCCCAGGAGCCGCTCAAACCACAAACTCTTAGGAGACTCACTCTTCTTGTACTTAAGTCGGCACTGTGTCTTTTATATTCAATTCCGATTCGATTTCTGTGTTTCATCGTCAATGTGAAGGTCCAAGGGATACAGTAAACCTGCACTGGTGCATCGGAATCCAATACTGGTCTCCCAGGAGCCGCTCAAACCACAAACTCTTAGGAGACTCACTCTTCTTGTACTTAAGTCGGCACTGTGCCTTTTATATTCAATTCCGATGCGATTTCTGTGTTTCATTGTCAATGTGAAGGTCCAAGGGATACAGTAAACCTGCACTGGTGCATCGGAATCCAATACTGGTCTCCCAGGAGGCGCTCAAAGCACAAACTCTTAGGAGACTCACTCTTCTTGTACTTAAGTCGGCACTGTGCCTTTTATATTCAATTCCGATGCGATTTCTGTGTTTCATTGGCAATGTGAAGGTCCAAGGGATACGGTAAACCTGCACTGGGGCATCGGAATCTAATACTGGTCTCCCAGGAGCCGCTCAAACCACAAACTCTTAGGAGACTCACTCTTCTTGTACTTAAGTCGGCACTGTGCCGTTTATATTCAATTCCGATGCGATTTCTGTGTTTCATCGTCAATTTGAAGGTCCAAGGGATACAGTAAACCTGCACTGGTGCATCGGAATCCAATACTGGTCTCCCAGGAGCCGCTCAAACCACAAACTCTTAGGAGACTCACTCTTCTTGTACTTAAGTCGGCATTGTGCCTTTTATATACAATTCCGATGCGATTTCTGTGTTTCATCGTCAATTTGAAGGTCCAAGGGATACAGTAAACCTGCACTGGTGCATCGGAATCCATTACTGGTCTCCCAGGAGCCGCTCAAACCACAAACTCTTAGGAGACTCACTCTTCTTGTACTTAAGTCTGCACTGTGTCTTTTATGTTCAATTCCGATGCGATTTCTGTGTTTCATTGTCAATGTGAAGGTCCAAGGGATATAGTAAACCTGCACTGGTGCATCGGAATCCAATACTGGTCTCCCAGGATCCGCTCAAAGCACAACCTCTTAGGAGACTCACTCTTCTTGTACCTAAGTCGGCACTGTGACTGTTATATTCAATTCCGATGCGATTTCTGTGTTTCATCGTCAATTTGAAGGTCCAAGGGATACAGTAAACCTGCACTGGTGCATCGGAATCCAATACTGGTCTCCTAGGAGCCGCTCAAACCACAAACTCTTAGGAGACTCACTCTTCTTGTACTTAAGTCGGCACTGTGTCTTTTATCTTCAATTCCGATTCGATTTCTGTGTTTCATCGTCAATGTGAAGGTCCAAGGGATACAGTAAACCTGCACTGGTGCATCGGAATCCAATACTGGTCTCCCAGGAGCCGCTCAAACCACAAACTCTTAGGAGACTCACTCTTCTTGTACTTAAGTCGGCATTGTGCCTTTTATATACAATTCCGATGCGATTTCTGTGTTTCATCGTCAATTTGAAGGTCCAAGGGATACAGTAAACCTGCACTGGTGCATCGGAATCCAATACTGGTCTCCCAGGAGCCGCTCAAACCACAAACTCTTAGGAGACTCACTCTTCTTGTACTTAAGTCTGCACTGTGTCTTTTATGTTCAATTCCGATGCGATTTCTGTGTTTCATTGTCAATGTGAAGGTCCAAGGGATATAGTAAACCTGCACTGGTGCATCGGAATCCAATACTGGTCTCCCAGGATCCGCTCAAAGCACAACCTCTTAGGAGACTCACTCTTCTTGTACCTAAGTCGGCACTGTGACTGTTATATTCAATTCCGATGCGATTTCTGTGTTTCATCGTCAATTTGAAGGTCCAAGGGATACAGTAAACCTGCACTGGTGCATCGGAATCCGATACTGGTCTCCCAGGAGCCGCTCAAAGCACAAACTCTTAGGAGACTCACTCTTCTTGTACTTAAGTCGGCACTGTGTCTTTTATATTCAATTCCGATGCGATTTCTGTGTTTCATTGTCAATGTGAAGGTCCAAGGGATACAGTAAACCTGCACTGGTGCATCGGAATCCAATACTGGTCTCCCAGGAGCCGCTCAAACCACAAACTCTTAGGAGACTCACTCTTCTTGCACTTAAGTCGGGACTGTACCTTTTATATTCAATTCCGATGCGATTTCTGTGTTTCATCGTCAATTTGAAGGTCCAAGGGATACAGTAAACCTGCACTTGTGCATCGGAATCCAATACTGGTCTCCCAGGAGCCGCTCAAACCACAAACTCTTAGGAGACTCACTCTTCTTGTACTGAAGTCGGCACTGTGCCTTTTATATTCAATTCCGATGCGATTTCTGTGTTTCATTGTCAATGTGAAGGTCCAAGTGATACAGTAAACCTGCACTGGTGCATCGGAATCCAATACTGGTCTTCCAGGAGCCGCTCAAAGCACAAACTCTTAGGAGACTCACTCTTCTTGTACTTAAGTCGGCACTGTGTCTTTTATATTCAATTCCGATGCGATTTCTGTGTTTCATTGTCAATGTGAAGGTCCAAGGGATACAGCAAACCTGCACTGGTGCATCGGAATCCAATACTGGTCTCCCAGGAGCCGCTCAAACCACAAACTCTTAGGAGACTCACTCTTCTTGTACTTAAGTCGGCACTGTGTCTTTTATATTCAATTCCGATTCGATTTCTGTGTTTCATCGTCAATGTGAAGGTCCAAGGGATACAGTAAACCTGCACTGGTGCATCGGAATCCAATACTGGTCTCCCAGGAGCCGCTCAAACCACAAACTCTTAGGAGACTCACTCTTCTTGTACTTAAGTCGGCACTGTGCCTTTTATATTCAATTCCGATGCGATTTCTGTGTTTCATTGTCAATGTGAAGGTCCAAGGGATACAGTAAACCTGCACTGGTGCATCGGAATCCAATACTGGTCTCCCAGGAGGCGCTCAAAGCACAAACTCTTAGGAGACTCACTCTTCTTGTACTTAAGTCGGCACTGTGCCTTTTATATTCAATTCCGATGCGATTTCTGTGTTTCATTGGCAATGTGAAGGTCCAAGGGATACGGTAAACCTGCACTGGGGCATCGGAATCTAATACTGGTCTCCCAGGAGCCGCTCAAACCACAAACTCTTAGGAGACTCACTCTTCTTGTACTTAAGTCGGCACTGTGCCGTTTATATTCAATTCCGATGCGATTTCTGTGTTTCATCGTCAATTTGAAGGTCCAAGGGATACAGTAAACCTGCACTGGTGCATCGGAATCCAATACTGGTCTCCCAGGAGCCGCTCAAACCACAAACTCTTAGGAGACTCACTCTTCTTGTACTTAAGTCGGCATTGTGCCTTTTATATACAATTCCGATGCGATTTCTGTGTTTCATCGTCAATTTGAAGGTCCAAGGGATACAGTAAACCTGCACTGGTGCATCGGAATCCAATACTGGTCTCCCAGGAGCCGCTCAAACCACAAACTCTTAGGAGACTCACTCTTCTTGTACTTAAGTCTGCACTGTGTCTTTTATGTTCAATTCCGATGCGATTTCTGTGTTTCATTGTCAATGTGAAGGTCCAAGGGATATAGTAAACCTGCACTGGTGCATCGGAATCCAATACTGGTCTCCCAGGATCCGCTCAAAGCACAACCTCTTAGGAGACTCACTCTTCTTGTACCTAAGTCGGCACTGTGACTGTTATATTCAATTCCGATGCGATTTCTGTGTTTCATCGTCAATTTGAAGGTCCAAGGGATACAGTAAACCTGCACTGGTGCATCGGAATCCAATACTGGTCTCCTAGGAGCCGCTCAAACCACAAACTCTTAGGAGACTCACTCTTCTTGTACTTAAGTCGGCACTGTGTCTTTTATCTTCAATTCCGATTCGATTTCTATGTTCCATCGTCAATGTGAAGGTCCAAGGGATACAGTAAACCTGCACTGGTGCATCGGAATCCAATACTGGTCTCCCAGGAGCCGCTCAAACCACAAACTCTTAGGAGACTCACTCTTCTTGTACTTAAGTCGGCATTGTGCCTTTTATATACAATTCCGATGCGATTTCTGTGTTTCATCGTCAATTTGAAGGTCCAAGGGATACAGTAAACCTGCACTGGTGCATCGGAATCCAATACTGGTCTCCCAGGAGCCGCTCAAACCACAAACTCTTAGGAGACTCACTCTTCTTGTACTTAAGTCTGCACTGTGTCTTTTATGTTCAATTCCGATGCGATTTCTGTGTTTCATTGTCAATGTGAAGGTCCAAGGGATATAGTAAACCTGCACTGGTGCATCGGAATCCAATACTGGTCTCCCAGGATCCGCTCAAAGCACAACCTCTTAGGAGACTCACTCTTCTTGTACCTAAGTCGGCACTGTGACTGTTATATTCAATTCCGATGCGATTTCTGTGTTTCATCATCAATTTGAAGGTCCAAGGGATACAGTAAACCTGCACTGGTGCATCGGAATCCGATACTGGTCTCCCAGGAGCCGCTCAAAGCACAAACTCTTAGGAGACTCACTCTTCTTGTACTTAAGTCGGCACTGTGTCTTTTATATTCAATTCCGATGCGATTTCTGTGTTTCATTGTCAATGTGAAGGTCCAAGGGATACAGTAAACCTGCACTGGTGCATCGGAATCCAATACTGGTCTCCCAGGAGCCGCTCAAACCACAAACTCTTAGGAGACTCACTCTTCTTGCACTTAAGTCGGGACTGTACCTTTTATATTCAATTCCGATGCGATTTCTGTGTTTCATCGTCAATTTGAAGGTCCAAGGGATACAGTAAACCTGCACTTGTGCATCGGAATCCAATACTGGTCTCCCAGGAGCCGCTCAAACCACAAACTCTTAGGAGACTCACTCTTCTTGTACTGAAGTCGGCACTGTGCCTTTTATATTCAATTCCGATGCGATTTCTGTGTTTCATTGTCAATGTGAAGGTCCAAGTGATACAGTAAACCTGCACTGGTGCATCGGAATCCAATACTGGTCTTCCAGGAGCCGCTCAAAGCACAAACTCTTAGGAGACTCACTCTTCTTGTACTTAAGTCGGCACTGTGTCTTTTATATTCAATTCCGATGCGATTTCTGTGTTTCATTGTCAATGTGAAGGTCCAAGGGATACAGCAAACCTGCACTGGTGCATCGGAATCCAATACTGGTCTCCCAGGAGCCGCTCAAACCACAAACTCTTAGGAGACTCACTCTTCTTGTACTTAAGTCGGCACTGTGTCTTTTATATTCAATTCCGATTCGATTTCTGTGTTTCATCGTCAATGTGAAGGTCCAAGGGATACAGTAAACCTGCACTGGTGCATCGGAATCCAATACTGGTCTCCCAGGAGCCGCTCAAACCACAAACTCTTAGGAGACTCACTCTTCTTGTACTTAAGTCGGCATTGTGCCTTTTATATATTTAATTCCGATGCGATTTCTGTGTTTCATTGTCAATGTGAATGTCCAAGGGATACAGTAAACCTGCACTGGTGCATCGGAATCCAATACTGGTCTCCCAGGAGCCGCTCAAAGCACAAACTCTTAGGAGACTCACTCTTCTTGTACTTAAGTCGGCACTGTGCCTTTTATATTCAATTCCGATGCGATTTCTGTGTTTCATTGTCAATGTGAAGGTCCAAGGGATACAGTAAACCTGCACTGGTGCATCGGAATCCAATACTGGTCTCCCAGGAGGCGCTCAAAGCACAAACTCTTAGGAGACTCACTCTTCTTGTACTTAAGTCGGCACTGTGCCTTTTATATTCAATTCCGATGCGATTTCTGTGTTTCATTGGCAATGTGAAGGTCCAAGGGATACGGTAAACCTGCACTGGTGCATCGGAATCTAATACTGGTCTCCCAGGAGCCGCTCAAACCACAAACTCTTAGGAGACTCACTCTTCTTGTACTTAAGTCGGCACTGTGCCGTTTATATTCAATTCCGATGCGATTTCTGTGTTTCATCGTCAATTTGAAGGTCCAAGGGATACAGTAAACCTGCACTGGTGCATCGGAATCCAATACTGGTCTCCCAGGAGCCGCTCAAACCACAAACTCTTAGGAGACTCACTCTTCTTGTACTTAAGTCGGCACTGTGTCTTTTATATTCAATTCCGATGCGAATTCTGTGTTTCATTGTCAATGTGAAGGTCCAAGGGATACAGTAAACCTGCACTGGTGCATCGGAATCCAATACTGGTCTCCCAGGAGCCGCTCAAACCACAAACTCTTAGGACACTCACTCTTCTTGTACTTAAGTCGGCACTGTGTCTTTTATATTCAATTCCGATGCGATTTCTGTGTTTCATTGTCAATGTGAAGGTCCAAGGGATACAGTAAACCTGCACTGGTGCATCGGAATCCAATACTGGTCTCCCAGGAGCCGCTCAAAGCACAAACTCTTTGGAGACTCACTCTTCTTGTACTTAAGTCGGCACTGTGCCTTTTATATTCAATTCCGATGCGATTTCTGTGTTTCATCGTCTATTTGAAGGTACAAGGGATACAGTAAACCTGCACTGGTGCATCGGAATCCTATACTGGTCTCCCAGGAGCCGCTCAAACCACAAACTCTGAGAAGATTCACTCTTCTTGTACTTAAGTCGGCATTGTGCCTTTTATATTCAATTCCGATGCGATTTCTGTGTTTCATCGTCAATTTGAAGGTCCAAGGGATACAGCAAATCTGCACTGGTGCATCGGAATCCAATACTGGTCTCCCAGGAGCCGCTCAAACCACAAACTCTTAGGAGACTCACTCTTCTTGTACTTAAGTCGGCACTGTGCCTTTTATATTCAATTCCGATGCGATTTCTGTGTTTCATCGTCTATTTGAAGGTACAAGGGATACAGTAAACCTGCACTGGTGCATCGGAATCCAATACTGGTCTCCCAGGAGCCGCTCAAACCACAAACTCTTAGGAGACTCACTCTTCTTGTACTTAAGTCGGCACTGTGTCTTTTATATTCAATTCCGATGTGATTTCTGTGTTTCATTGTAAATGTGAAGGTCCAAGGGATACAGTAAACCTGCACTGGTGCATCGGAATTCAATACTGGTCTCCCAGGAGCCGCTCAAACCACAAACTCTTAGGAGACTCACTCTTCTTGTACTTAAGTCGGCACTGTGTCTTTTACATTCAATTCCGATGCGATTTCTGTGTTTCATTGTCAATGTGAATGTCCAAGGGATACAGTAAACCTGCACTGGTGCATCGGAATCCAATACTGGTCTCCCAGGAGCCGCTCAAACCACAAACTCTTAGGAGACTCACTCTTCTTGTACATAAGTCGGCACTGTGTCTTTTATATTCCACTCCGATGCGATATCTGTGTTTCATTGTCAATGTGAAGGTCCAAGGGATACAGTAAACCTGCATTGGTGCATCGGAATCCAATACTGGTCTCCCAGGAGCCGCTCAAACCACAAACTCTGAGAAGATTCACTCCTCTTGTACTTAAGTCGGCATTGTGCCTTTTATATTCAATTCCGATGCGATTTCTGTGTTTCATCGTCAATTTGAAGGTCCAAGGGATACAGTAAAGTGCACTGGTGCATCGGAATCCAATACTGGTCTCCCAGGAGCCGCTCAAACCACAAACTCTTAGGAGACTCACTCTTCTTGTACTTAAGTCGGCACTGTGTCTTTTATATTCAATTCCGATGCGATTTCTGTGTTTCATTGTCAATGTGAAGGTCCAAGGGATACAGTAAACCTGCACTGGTGCATCGGAATCCAATACTGGTCTCCCAGGAGCCGCTCAAAGCACAAACTCTTAGGAGACTCACTCTTCTTGTACTTAAGTCGGCACTGTGCCTTTTATATTCAATTCCGATGCGATTTCTGTGTTTCATTGTCAATGTGAAGGTCCAAGGGATACAGTAAACCTGCACTGGTGCATCGGAATCCAATACTGGTCTCCCAGGAGCCGCTCAAAGCACAAACTCTTAGGAGACTCTCTCCTCTCGTACTTAAGTCGGCACTGTGTCTTTTACATTCAATTCCGATGTGATTTCTGTGTTTCATTGTCAATGTGAAGGTCCAAGGGATACAGTAAACCTGCACTGGTGCATCGGAATCCAATACTGGTCTCCTAGGAGCCGCTCAAAGCACAAACTCTTAGGAGACTCACTCTTCTTGTACTGAAGTCGGCACTGTGCCTTTTATATTCAATTCCGATGCGATTTCTGTGTTTCATTGTCAATGTGAAGGTCCAAGGGATACAGTAAACCTGCACTGGTGCATCGGAATCCAATACTGGTCTCCCAGGAGCCGCTCAAACCACAAACTCTTAGGAGACTCACTCTTCTTGTACTTAAGTCGGCACTGTGTCTTTTATATTCAATTCCGATGCAATTTCTGTGTTTCATTGTAAATGTGAAGGTCCAAGGGATACAGTAAACCTGCACTGGTGCATCGGAATCCAATACTGGTCTCCCAGGAGCCGCTCAAACCACAAACTCTTAGGAGACTCACTCCTCTTGTACTTAAGTAGGCACTGTGTCTTTTACATTCAATTCCGATGCGATTTCTGTGTTTCATTGTCAATGTGAAGGTCCAAGGGATACAGTAAACCTGCACTGGTGCATCGGAATCCAATACTGGTCTCCCAGGAGCCGCTGAAACCACAAACTCTTAGGAGACTCACTCTTCTTGTACTTAAGTCGGCACTGTGCCTTTTATATTCAATTCCGATGCGATTTCTGTGTTTCATCGTCAATTTGAAGGTACAAGGGATACAGTAAACCTGCACTGGTGCATCGGATCCAACACTGGTCTCCCAGGAGCCGCTCAAAACACAAACTCTTAGGAGACTCACTCTTCTTGTACTTAAGTCGGCAATGTATCTTTTATATTCAATTCCGATGCGATTTCTGTGTTTCATTGTCAATGTGAAGGTCCAAGGGATACAGTAAACCTGCAGTGGAGCATCGGAATCCAATACTGGTCTCCCAGGAGCCGCTCAAACCACAAACTCTTAGGAGACTCACTCTTCTTGTACTTAAGTCGGCACTGTGTCTTTTATATTCAATTCCGATGCGATTTCTGTGTTTCATCGTCAATGTGAAGGTCCAAGGGATACAGTAAACCTGCACTGGTGCATCGGAATCCAATACTGGTCTCCCAGGAGCCGCTCAAACCACAAACTCTTAGGAGACTCACTCTTCTTGTACTTAAGTCGGCACTGTGTCTTTTATATTCAATTCCGATGCGATTTCTGTGTTTCATTGTCAATGTGAGGGTCGAAGGGATACAGTAAACCTGCACTGGTGCATCGGAATCCAATACTGGTCTCCCAGGAGCCGCTCAAACCACAAACTCTTAGGAGACTCACTCTTCTTGTACTTAAGTCGGCACTGTGTCTTTTATATTCAATTCCGATGCGATTTCTGTGTTTCATTGTCAATGTGAAGGTCCAAGGGATACAGTAAACCTGCACTGGTGCATCGGAATCCAATACTGGTCTCCCAGGAGCCGCTCAAACCACAAACTCTTAGGAGACTCACTCTTCTTGTACATAAGTCGGCACTGTGTCTTTTATATTCAATTCCGATGCGATTTCTGTGTTTCATTGTCAATGTGAAGGTCCAAGGGATACAGTAAACCTGCACTGGTGCATCGGAATCCAATACTGGTCTCCCAGGAGCCGCTCAAAGCACAAACTCTTAGGAGACTCACTCTTCTTGTACTTAAGTCGGCACGGTGCCTTTTATATTCGATTCCGATGCGATTTCTGTGTTTCATTGTCAATGTGAAGGTCCAAGGGTTACACTAAACCTGCACTGGTGCATCGGAATCCAATACTGGTCTCCCAGGAGCCGCTCAAACCACAAACTCTTAGGAGACTCACTCTTCTTGTACTTAAGTCGGCACTGTGCCTTTTATATTCAATTCCGATGCGATTTCTGTGTTTCATTGTCAATGTGAAGGTCCAAGGGATACAGTAAACCTGCACTGGTGCATCGGAATCCAATACTGGTCTCCCAGGAGCCGCTCAAACCACAAACTCTTAGGAGACTCACTCTTCTTGTACTTAAGTCGGCACTGTGCCTTTTATATTCAATTCCGATGCGATTTCTGTGTTTCATTGGCAATGTGAAGGTCCAAGGGATACGGTAAACCTGCACTGGTGCATCGGAATCTAATACTGGTCTCCCAGGAGCCGCTCAAACCACAAACTCTTAGGAGACTCACTCTTCTTGTACTTAAGTCGGCACTGTGCCGTTTATATTCAATTCCGATGCGATTTCTGTGTTTCATCGTCAATTTGAAGGTCCAAGGGATACAGTAAACCTGCACTGGTGCATCGGAATCCAATACTGGTCTCCCAGGAGCCGCTCAAACCACAAACTCTTAGGAGACTCACTCTTCTTGTACTTAAGTCGGCACTGTGTCTTTTATATTCAATTCCGATGCGATTTCTGTGTTTCATTGTCAATGTGAGGGTCGAAGGGATACAGTAAACCTGCACTGGTGCATCGGAATCCAATACTGGTCTCCCAGGAGCCGCTCAAACCACAAACTCTTAGGAGACTCACTCTTCTTGTACTTAAGTCGGCACTGTGTCTTTTATATTCAATTCCGATGCGATTTCTGTGTTTCATTGTCAATGTGAAGGTCCAAGGGATACAGTAAACCTGCACTGGTGCATCGGAATCCAATACTGGTCTCCCAGGAGCCGCTCAAACCACAAACTCTTAGGAGACTCACTCTTCTTGTACATAAGTCGGCACTGTGTCTTTTATATTCAATTCCGATGCGATTTCTGTGTTTCATTGTCAATGTGAAGGTCCAAGGGATACAGTAAACCTGCACTGGTGCATCGGAATCCAATACTGGTCTCCCAGGAGCCGCTCAAAGCACAAACTCTTAGGAGACTCACTCTTCTTGTACTTAAGTCGGCACGGTGCCTTTTATATTCAATTCCGATGCGATTTCTGTGTTTCATTGTCAATGTGAAGGTCCAAGGGATACAGTAAACCTGCACTGGTGCATCGGAATCCAATACTGGTCTCCCAGGAGCCGCTCAAACCACAAACTCTTAGGAGACTCACTCTTCTTGTACTTAAGTCGGCACTGTGCCTTTTATATTCAATTCCGATGCGATTTCTGTGTTTCATTGGCAATGTGAAGGTCCAAGGGATACGGTAAACCTGCACTGGTGCATCGGAATCTAATACTGGTCTCCCAGGAGCCGCTCAAACCACAAACTCTAAGGAGACTCACTCTTCTTGTACTTAAGTCGGCACTGTGCCGTTTATATTCAATTCCGATGCGATTTCTGTGTTTCATCGTCAATTTGAAGGTCCAAGGGATACAGTAAACCTGCACTGGTGCATCGGAATCCAATACTGGTCTCCCAGGAGCCGCTCAAACCACAAACTCTTAGGAGACTCACTCTTCTTGTACTTAAGTCGGCACTGTGTCTTTTATATTCAATTCCGATGCGAATTCTGTGTTTCATTGTCAATGTGAATATCCAAGGGATACAGTAAACCTGCACTGGTGCATCGGAATCCAATACTGGTCTCCCAGGAGCCGCTCAAACCACAAACTCTTAGGACACTCACTCTTCTTGTACTTAAGTCGGCACTGTGTCTTTTATATTCAATTCCGATGCGATTTCTGTGTTTCATTGTCAATGTGAAGGTCCAAGGGATACAGTAAACCTGCACTGGTGCATCGGAATCCAATACTGGTCTCCCAGGAGCCGCTCAAAGCACAAACTCTTTGGAGACTCACTCTTCTTGTACTTAAGTCGGCACTGTGCCTTTTATATTCAATTCCGATGCGATTTCTGTGTTTCATCGTCAATTTGAAGGTACAAGGGATACAGTAAACCTGCACTGGTGCATCGGAATCCTATACTGGTCTCCCAGGAGCCGCTCAAACCACAAACTCTGAGAAGATTCACTCTTCTTGTACTTAAGTCGGCATTGTGCCTTTTATATTCAATTCCGATGCGATTTCTGTGTTTCATCGTCAATTTGAAGGTCCAAGGGATACAGCAAATCTGCACTGGTGCATCGGAATCCAATACTGGTCTCCCAGGAGCCGCTCAAAGCACAAACTCTTAGGAGACTCACTCTTCTTGTACTTAAGTCGGCACTGTGTCTTTTATATTCAATTCCGATGCGATTTCTGTGTTTCATTGTCAATGTGAAGTTCCAAGGGATACAGTAAACCTGCACTGGTGCATCGGAATCCAATACTGGTCTCCCAGGAGCCGCTCAAAGCACAAACTCTTAGGAGACTCACTCTTCTTGTACTTAAGTCGGTACTGTGCCTTTTATATTCAATTCCGATGCGATTTCTGTGTTTCATTGTCAATGTGAAGGTCCAAGGGATACAGTAAACCTGCACTGGTGCATCGGAATCCAATACTGGTCTCCCAGGAGCCGCTCAAACCACAAACTCTTAGGAGACTCACTCTTCTTGTACTTAAGTCGGCACTGTGTCTTTTATATTCAATTCCGATGTGATTTCTGTGTTTCATTGTAAATGTGAAGGTCCAAGGGATACAGTAAACCTGCACTGGTGCATCGGAATTCAATACTGGTCTCCCAGGAGCCGCTCAAACCACAAACTCTTAGGAGACTCACTCTTCTTGTACTTAAGTCGGCACTGTGTCTTTTACATTCAATTCCGATGCGATTTCTGTGTTTCATTGTCAATGTGAATGTCCAAGGGATACAGTAAACCTGCACTGGTGCATCGGAATCCAATACTGGTCTCCCAGGAGCCGCTCAAACCACAAACTCTTAGGAGACTCACTCTTCTTGTACATAAGTCGGCACTGTGTCTTTTATATTCCACTCCGATGCGATTTCTGTGTTTCATTGTCAATGTGAAGGTCCAAGGGATACAGTAAACCTGCATTTTGCATCGGAATCCAATACTGGTCTCCCAGGAGCCGCTCAAACCACAAACTCTGAGAAGATTCACTCCTCTTGTACTTAAGTCCGCATTGTGCCTTTTATATTCAATTCCGATGCGATTTCTGTGTTTCATCGTCAATTTGAAGGTACAAGGGATACAGTAAACCTGCACTGGTGCATCGGATCCAACACTGGTCTCCCAGGAGCCGCTCAAAACACAAACTCTTAGGAGACTCACTCTTCTTGTACTTAAGTCGGCAATGTATCTTTTATATTCAATTCCGATGCGATTTCTGTGTTTCATTGTCAATGTGAAGGTCCAAGGGATACAGTAAACCTGCAGTGGAGCATCGGAATCCAATACTGGTCTCCCAGGAGCCGCTCAAACCACAAACTCTTAGGAGACTCACTCTTCTTGTACTTAAGTCGGCACTGTGTCTTTTATATTCAATTCCGATGCGATTTCTGTGTTTCATCGTCAATGTGATGGTCCAAGGGATACAGTAAACCTGCACTGGTGCATCGGAATCCAATACTGGTCTCCCAGGAGCCGCTCAAACCACAAACTCTTAGGAGACTCACTCTTCTTGTACTTAAGTCGGCACTGTGTCTTTTATATTCAATTCCGATGCGATTTCTGTGTTTCATTGTCAATGTGAGGGTCGAAGGGATACAGTAAACCTCCACTGGTGCATCGGAATCCAATACTGGTCTCCCAGGAGCCGCTCAAACCACAAACTCTTAGGAGACTCACTCTTCTTGTACTTAAGTCGGCATTGTGCCTTTTATATTCAATTCCGATGCGATTTCTGTGTTTCATTGTCAATGTGAAGGTCCAAGGGATACAGTAAACCTGCACTGGTGCATCGGAATCCAATACTGGTCTCCCAGGAGCCGCTCAAACCACAAACTCTTAGGAGACTCACTCTTCTTGTACATAAGTCGGCACTGTGTCTTTTATATTCAATTCCGATGCGATTTCTGTGTTTCATTGTCAATGTGAAGGTCCAAGGGATACAGCAAACCTGCACTGGTGCATCGGAATCCAATACTGGTCTCCCAGGAGCCGCTCAAAGCACAAACTCTTAGGAGACTCACTCTTCTTGTACTTAAGTCGGCACGGTGCCTTTTATATTCAATTCCGATGCGATTTCTGTGTTTCATCGTCAATTTGAAGGTCCAAGGGATACAGTAAACCTGCACTGGTGCATCGGAATCCAATACTGGTCTCCCAGGAGCCGCTCAAAGCACAAACTCTGAGAAGATTCACTCTTCTTGTACTTAAGTCGGCACTGTGCCTTTTATATTCAATTCCGATGCGATTTCTGTGTTTCATTGTCAATGTGTAGGTCCAAGGGATACAGTAAACCTGCACTGGTGCATCGGAATCCAATACTGGTCTCCCAGGAGCCGCTCAAAGCACAAACTCTTAAGAGACTCACTCTTCTTGTACTTAAGTCGGCACTGTGTCTTTTATATTCAATTCCGATGCGATTTCTGTGTTTCATTGTCAATGTGAAGGTCCAAGGGATACAGTAAACCTGCACTGGTGCATCGGAATCCAATACTGGTCTCCCAGGAGCCGCTCAAACCACAAACTCTTAGGAGACTCACTCTTCTTGTACTTAAGTCGGCACTGTGTCTTTTATATTCAATTCCGATGCGATTTCTGTGTTTCATTGTCAATGTGAAGGTCCAAGGGATACAGTAAACCCGCACTGGTGCATCGGAATCCAATACTGGTCTCCCAGGAGCCGCTCAAACCACAAACTCTTAGGAGACTCACTCTTCTTGTACTTAAGTCGGCACTGTGTATTTTATATTCAATTCGGATGCGTTTTCTGTGTTTCATTGTCCATGTGAAGTCAAAGGGATACAGTAAACCTGCACTGGTGCATCGGAATCCAATACTGGTCTCCCAGGAGCCGCTCAAAGCACAAACTCTTAGGAGACTCACTCATCTTGTACTTAAGTCGGCACTGTGCCTTTTATATTCAATTCCGATGCGATTTCTGTGTTTCATCGTCAATGTGAAGTTCCAAGGGATACAGTAAACCTGCACTGGTGCATCGGAATCCAATACTGGTCTCTAAGGAGCCGCTCAAAGCACAAACACTTAGGAGACTCACTCTTCTTGACTTAAGTCGGCACTATGCCTTTTATATTCAAATCCGATGCGATTTCTGTGTTTCATCGTCAATTTGAAGGTCCAAGGGATACAGTAAACCTGCACTGGTGCATCGGAATCCAATACTGGTCTCCCATGAGCCGCTCAAACCACAAACTCTTAGGAGACTCACTCTTCTTGTACTTAAGTCGGCCCTGTGCCTTTTATATTCAATTCCGATGCGATTTCTGTGTTTCATTGTCAATGTGAAGGTCCAAGGGATACAGTAAACCTGCACTGGTGCATCGGAATCCAATACTGGTCTCCCAGGAGCTGCCCAAAGCACAAACTCTGAGAAGATTCATTCTTCTTGTACTTAAGTCGGCACTGTGTCTTTTATATTCAATTCCGATGCGATTTCTGTGTTTCATTGTCAATGTGAAGGTCCAAGGGATACAGTAAACCTGCATTGGTGCATTGGAATCCAATACTGGTCTCCCAGGAGCCGCTCAAAGCACAAACTCTGAGAAGATTCACTCTTCTTGTACTTAAGTCGGCATTGTGCCTTTTATATTCAATTCCGATGCGATTTCTGTGTTTCATCGTCAATTTGAAGGTCCAAGGGATACAGTAAACCTGCACTGGTGCATCGGAATCCAATACTGGTCTCCCAGGCGCCGCTCAAACCACAAACTCTTAGGAGACTCACTCTTCTTGTACTTAAGTCGGCACTGTGTCTTTTATATTCAATTCCGATGCGATTTCTGTGTTTCATTGTCAATGTGAAGTTCCAAGGGATACAGTAAACCTGCACTGGTGCATAGGAATCCAATACTGGTCTCCCAGGAGCCGCTCAAAGCACAAACTCTTAGGAGACTCACTCTTCTTGTACTTAAGTTGGCACTGTGCCTTTTATATTCAATTCCGATGCGATTTCTGTGTTTCATTGTCAATGTGAAGGTCCAAGGGATACACTAAACCTGCACTGGTGCATCGGAATCCAATACTGGTCTCCCAGGAGCCGCTCAAAGCACAAACTCTTAGGAGACTCACTCTTCTTGTACTTAAGTCGGCCCTGTGCCTTTTATATTCAATTCCGATGCGATTTCTGTGTTTCATTGTCAATGTGAAGGTCCAAGGGATACAGTAAACCTGCACTGGTGCATCGGAATCCAATACTGGTCTCCCAGGAGCTGCCCAAAGCACAAACTCTGAGAAGATTCACTCTTCTTGTACTTAAGTCGGCACTGTGTCTTTTATATTCAATTCCGATGCGATTTCTGTGTTTCATTGTCAATGTGAAGGTCCAAGGGATACAGTAAACCTGCATTGGTGCATTGGAATCCAATACTGGTCTCCCAGGAGCCGCTCAAAGCACAAACTCTGAGAAGATTCACTCTTCTTGTACTTAAGTCGGCATTGTGCCTTTTATATTCAATTCCGATGCGATTTCTGTGTTTCATCGTCAATTTGAAGGTCCAAGGGATACAGTAAACCTGCACTGGTGCATCGGAATCCAATACTGGTCTCCCAGGCGCCGCTCAAACCACAAACTCTTAGGAGACTCACTCTTCTTGTACTTAAGTCGGCACTGTGTCTTTTATATTCAATTCCGATGCGATTTCTGTGTTTCATTGTCAATGTGAAGGTCCAAGGGATACAGTAAACCTGCACTGGTGCATCGGAATCCAATACTGGTCTCCCAGGAGCCGCTCAAAGCACAAACTCTTAAGAGACTCACTCTTCTTGTACTTAAGTCGGCACTGTGTCTTTTATATTCAATTCCGATGCGATTTCTGTGTTTCATTGTCAATGTGAAGGTCCAAGGGATACAGTAAACCTGCACTGGTGCATCGGAATCCAATACTGGTCTCCCAGGAGCCGCTCAAACCACAAACTCTTAGGAGACTCACTCTTCTTGTACTTAAGTCGGCACTGTGTCTTTTATATTCAATTCCGATGCGATTTCTGTGTTTCATTGTCAATGTGAAGGTCCAAGGGATACAGTAAACCTGCATTGGTGCATTGGAATCCAATACTGGTCTCCCAGGAGCCGCTCAAAGCACAAACTCTGAGAAGATTCACTCTTCTTGTACTTAAGTCGGCATTGTGCCTTTTATATTCAATTCCGATGCGATTTCTGTGTTTCATCGTCAATTTGAAGGTCCAAGGGATACAGTAAACCTGCACTGGTGCATCGGAATCCAATACTGGTCTCCCAGGCGCCGCTCAAACCACAAACTCTTAGGAGACTCACTCTTCTTGTACTTAAGTCGGCACTGTGTCTTTTATATTCAATTCCGATGCGATTTCTGTGTTTCATTGTCAATGTGAAGGTCCAAGGGATACAGTAAACCTGCACTGGTGCATCGGAATCCAATACTGGTCTCCCAGGAGCCGCTCAAAGCACAAACTCTTAAGAGACTCACTCTTCTTGTACTTAAGTCGGCACTGTGTCTTTTATATTCAATTCCGATGCGATTTCTGTGTTTCATTGTCAATGTGAAGGTCCAAGGGATACAGTAAACCTGCACTGGTGCATCGGAATCCAATACTGGTCTCCCAGGAGCCGCTCAAACCACAAACTCTTAGGAGACTCACTCTTCTTGTACTTAAGTCGGCACTGTGTCTTTTATATTCAATTCCGATGCGATTTCTGTGTTTCATTGTCAATGTGAAGGTCCAAGGGATACAGTAAACCCGCACTGGTGCATCGGAATCCAATACTGGTCTCCCAGGAGCCGCTCAAACCACAAACTCTTAGGAGACTCACTCTTCTTGTACTTAAGTCGGCACTGTGTATTTTATATTCAATTCGGATGCGTTTTCTGTGTTTCATTGTCCATGTGAAGTCAAAGGGATACAGTAAACCTGCACTGGTGCATCGGAATCCAATACTGGTCTCCCAGGAGCCGCTCAAAGCACAAACTCTTAGGAGACTCACTCATCTTGTACTTAAGTCGGCACTGTGCCTTTTATATTCAATTCCGATGCGATTTCTGTGTTTCATCGTCAATGTGAAGTTCCAAGGGATACAGTAAACCTGCACTGGTGCATCGGAATCCAATACTGGTCTCTAAGGAGCCGCTCAAAGCACAAACACTTAGGAGACTCACTCTTCTTGACTTAAGTCGGCACTATGCCTTTTATATTCAAATCCGATGCGATTTCTGTGTTTCATCGTCAATTTGAAGGTCCAAGGGATACAGTAAACCTGCACTGGTGCATCGGAATCCAATACTGGTCTCCCAGGAGCCGCTCAAACCACAAACTCTTAGGAGACTCACTCTTCTTGTACTTAAGTCGGCCCTGTGCCTTTTATATTCAATTCCGATGCGATTTCTGTGTTTCATTGTCAATGTGAAGGTCCAAGGGATACAGTAAACCTGCACTGGTGCATCGGAATCCAATACTGGTCTCCCAGGAGCCGCTCAAAGCACAAACTCTGAGAAGATTCACTCTTCTTGTACTTAAGTCGGCACTGTGCCTTTTATATTCAATTCCGATGCGATTTCTGTGTTTCATTGTCAATGTGAAGGTCCAAGGGATACAGTAAACCTGCACTGGTGCATCGGAATCCAATACTGGTCTCCCAGGAGCCGCTCAAAGCACAAACTCTTAAGAGACTCACTCTTCTTGTACTTAAGTCGGCACTGTGTCTTTTATATTCAATTCCGATGCGATGTCTGTGTTTCATTGTCAATGTGAAGGTCCAAGGGATACAGTAAACCTGCACTGGTGCATCGGAATCCAATACTGGTCTCCCAGGAGCCGCTCAAACCACAAACTCTTAGGAGACTCACTCTTCTTGTACTTAAGTCGGCACTGTGTCTTTTATATTCAATTCCGATGCGATTTCTGTGTTTCATTGTCAATGTGAAGGTCCAAGGGATACAGTAAACCCGCACTGGTGCATCGGAATCCAATACTGGTCTCCCAGGAGCCGCTCAAACCACAAACTCTTAGGAGACTCACTCTTCTTGTACTTAAGTCGGCACTGTGTATTTTATATTCAATTCGGATGCGTTTTCTGTGTTTCATTGTCCATGTGAAGTCAAAGGGATACAGTAAACCTGCACTGGTGCATCGGAATCCAATACTGGTCTCCCAGGAGCCGCTCAAAGCACAAACTCTTAGGAGACTCACTCATCTTGTACTTAAGTCGGCACTGTGCCTTTTATATTCAATTCCGATGCGATTTCTGTGTTTCATCGTCAATGTGAAGTTCCAAGGGATACAGTAAACCTGCACTGGTGCATCGGAATCCAATACTGGTCTCTAAGGAGCCGCTCAAAGCACAAACACTTAGGAGACTCACTCTTCTTGACTTAAGTCGGCACTATGCCTTTTATATTCAAATCCGATGCGATTTCTGTGTTTCATCGTCAATTTGAAGGTCCAAGGGATACAGTAAACCTGCACTGGTGCATCGGAATCCAATACTGGTCTCCCAGGAGCCGCTCAAACCACAAACTCTTAGGAGACTCACTCTTCTTGTACTTAAGTCGGCCCTGTGCCTTTTATATTCAATTCCGATGCGATTTCTGTGTTTCATTGTCAATGTGAAGGTCCAAGGGATACAGTAAACCTGCACTGGTGCATCGGAATCCAATACTGGTCTCCCAGGAGCTGCCCAAAGCACAAACTCTGAGAAGATTCACTCTTCTTGTACTTAAGTCGGCACTGTGTCTTTTATATTCAATTCCGATGCGATTTCTGTGTTTCATTGTCAATGTGAAGGTCCAAGGGATACAGTAAACCTGCATTGGTGCATTGGAATCCAATACTGGTCTCCCAGGAGCCGCTCAAAGCACAAACTCTGAGAAGATTCACTCTTCTTGTACTTAAGTCGGCATTGTGCCTTTTATATTCAATTCCGATGCGATTTCTGTGTTTCATCGACAATTTGAAGGTCCAAGGGATACAGTAAACCTGCACTGGTGCATCGGAATCCAATACTAGTCTCCCAGGCGCCGCTCAAACCACAAACTCTTAGGAGACTCACTCTTCTTGTACTTAAGTCGGCACTGTGTCTTTTATATTCAATTCCGATGCGATTTCTGTGTTTCATTGTCAATGTGAAGTTCCAAGGGATACAGTAAACCTGCACTGGTGCATAGGAATCCAATACTGGTCTCCCAGGAGCCGCTCAAAGCACAAACTCTTAGGAGACTCACTCTTCTTGTACTTAAGTTGGCACTGTGCCTTTTATATTCAATTCCGATGCGATTTCTGTGTTTCATTGTCAATGTGAAGGTCCAAGGGATACACTAAACCTGCACTGGTGCATCGGAATCCAATACTGGTCTCCCAGGAGCCGCTCAAAGCACAAACTCTTAGGAGACTCACTCTTCTTGTACTTAAGTCGGCACTGTGTCTTTTATATTCAATTCCGATGCGATTTCTGTGTTTCATTGTAAATGCGAAGGTCCAAGGGATACAGTAAACCTGCACTGGTGCATCGGAATGCAATACTGGTCTCCCAGGAGCCGCACAAACCACAAACTCTTAGGAGACTCACTCTTCTTGTACTTAAGTCGGCACTGTGTCTTTTACATTCAATTCCGATGCGATTTCTGTGTTTCATTGTCAATGTGAAGGTCCAAGGGATACAGTAAACCGGCACTGGTGCATCGGAATCCAATACTGGTCTCCCAGGAGCCGCTCAAAGCACAAACTCTTAGGAGACTCACTCTTCTTGTACTTAAGTCGGCACTGTGTCTTTTATATTCAATTCCGATGCGATTTCTGTGTTTCATTGTCAATGTGAAGGTCCAAGGGATACAGTAAACCCGCACTGGTGCATCGGAATCCAATACTGGTCTCCCAGGAGCCGCTCAAACCACAAACTCTTAGGAGACTCACTCTTCTTGTACTTAAGTCGGCACTGTGTATTTTATATTCAATTCGGATTCGTTTTCTGTGTTTCATTGTCCATGTGAAGTCAAAGGGATACAGTAAACCTGCACTGGTGCATCGGAATCCAATACTGGTCTCCCAGGAGCCGCTCAAAGCACAAACTCTTAGGAGACTCACTCTTCTTGTACTTAAGTCGGCACTGTGCCTTTTATATTCAATTCCGATGCGATTTCTGTGTTTCATCGTCAATGTGAAGTTCCAAGGGATACAGTAAACCTGCACTGGTGCATCGGAATCCAATACTGGTCTCTAAGGAGCCGCTCAAAGCACAAACACTTAGGAGACTCACTCTTCTTGACTTAAGTCGGCACTATGCCTTTTATATTCAAATCCGATGCGATTTCTGTGTTTCATCGTCAATTTGAAGGTCCAAGGGATACAGTAAACCTGCACTGGTGCATCGGAATCCAATACTGGTCTCCCAGGAGCCGCTCAAACCACAAACTCTTAGGAGACTCACTCTTCTTGTACTTAAGTCGGCCCTGTGCCTTTTATATTCAATTCCGATGCGATTTCTGTGTTTCATTGTCAATGTGAAGGTCCAAGGGATACAGTAAACCTGCACTGGTGCATCGGAATCCAATACTGGTCTCCCAGGAGCTGCCCAAAGCACAAACTCTGAGAAGATTCACTCTTCTTGTACTTAAGTCGGCACTGTGTCTTTTATATTCAATTCCGATGCGATTTCTGTGTTTCATTGTCAATGTGAAGGTCCAAGGGATACAGTAAACCTGCACTGGTGCATCGGAATCCAATACTGGTCTCCCAGGAGCTGCCCAAAGCACAAACTCTGAGAAGATTCACTCTTCTTGTACTTAAGTCGGCACTGTGTCTTTTATATTCAATTCCGATGCGATTTCTGTGTTTCATCGTCAATTTGAAGGTCCAAGGGATACAGTAAACCTGCACTGGTGCATCGGAATCCAATACTGGTCTCCCAGGCGCCGCTCAAACCACAAACTCTTAGGAGACTCACTCTTCTTGTACTTAAGTCGGCACTGTGTCTTTTATATTCAATTCCGATGCGATTTCTGTGTTTCATTGTCAATGTGAAGTTCCAAGGGATACAGTAAACCTGCACTGGTGCATCGGAATCCAATACTGGTCTCCCAGGAGCCGCTCAAAGCACAAACTCTTCGGAGACTCACTCTTCTTGTACTTAAGTTGGCACTGTGCCTTTTATATTCAATTCCGATGCGATTTCTGTGTTTCATTGTCAATGTGAAGGTCCAAGGGATACACTAAACCTGCACTGGTGCATCGGAATCCAATACTGGTCTCCCAGGAGCCGCTCAAAGCACAAACTCTTAGGAGACTCACTCTTCTTGTACTTAAGTCGGCACTGTGTCTTTTATATTCAATTCCGATGCGATTTCTGTGTTTCATTGTAAATGTGAAGGTCCAAGGGATACAGTAAACCTGCACTGGTGCATCGGAATGCAATACTGGTCTCCCAGGAGCCGCACAAACCACAAACTCTTAGGAGACTCACTCTTCTTGTACTTAAGTCGGCACTGTGTCTTTTACATTCAATTCCGATGCGATTTCTGTGTTTCATTGTCAATGTGAAGGTCCAAGGGATACAGTAAACCGGCACTGGTGCATCGGAATCCAATACTGGTCTCCCAGGAGCCGCTCAAAGCACAAACTCTTAGGAGACTCACTCTTCTTGTACTTAAGTTGGCACTGTGTCTTTTATATTCAATTCCGATGCGATTTCTGTGTTTCATTGTCCATGTGAAGGTCCAAGGGATACAGTAATCCTGCACTGGTGCATCGGAATCCAATACTGGTCTCCCAGGAGCCGCTCAAACCACAAACTCTTATGAGACTCACTCTTCTTGTACTTAAGTCGGCACTGTGTCTTTTATATTCAATTCCGATGCGATTTCTGTGTTTCATTGTCAATGTGAAGGTCCAAGGGATACAGTTAACCTGCACTGGTGCATCGGAGTCCAATACTGGTCTCCCAGGAGCCGCTCAAACCACAAACTCTTAGGAGACTCACTCTTCTTGTACTTAAGTCGGCACTGTGCCTTTTATATTCAATTCCGATGCGATTTCTGTGTTTGATCGTCAATTTGGAGATCCAAGGGATACAGTAAACCTGCACTGGTGCATCGGAATCCAATACTGGTCTCCCAGGAGCCGCTCAAAGCACAAACTCTGAGAAGATTCACTCTTCTTGTACTTAAGTCGGCACTGTGCCTTTTATATTCAATTCCGATGCGATTTCTGTGTTTCATCGTCAATTTGAAGGTACAAGGGATACAGTAAACCTGCACTGGTGCATCGGAATCCTATACTGGTCTCCCAGGAGCCGCTCAAACCACAAACTCTTAGGAGACTCACTCTTCTTGTACTTAAGTCGGCACTGTGCCTTTTATATTCAATTCCGATGCGATTTCTGTGTTTCATCGTCAATTTGAAGGTACAAGGGATACAGTAAACCTGCACTGGTGCATCGGATCCAACACTGGTCTCCCAGGAGCCGCTCAAAACACAAACTCTTAGGAGACTCACTCTTCTTGTACTTAAGTCGGCAATGTATCTTTTATATTCAATTCCGATGCGATTTCTGTGTTTCATCGTCAATTTGAAGGTACAAGGGATACAGTAAACCTGCACTGGTGCATCGGAATCCTATACTGGTCTCCCAGGAGCCGCTCAAACCACAAACTCCTAGGAGACTCACTCTTCTTGTACTTAAGTCGGCACTGTGCCGTTTATATTCAGTTCCGATGCGATTTCTGTGTTTCATTGTCTATGTGAAGGTCCAAGGGATACAGTAAACCTGCAGTGAAGCATCGGAATCCAATACTGGTCTCCCAGGAGCCGCTCAAACCACAAACTCTTAGGAGACTCACTCTTCTTGTACTTAAGTCGGCACTGTGCCTTTTATATTCAATTCCGATGCGATTTCTGTGTTTCATCGTCAATTTGAAGGTACAAGGGATACAGTAAACCTGCACTGGTGCATCGGATCCAACACTGGTCTCCCAGGAGCCGCTCAAACCACAAACTCTTAGGAGACTCACTCTTCTTGTACTTAAGTCGGCACTGTGTCTTTTATATTCAATTCCGATGCGATTTCTGTGTTTCATTGTCAATGTGAAGGTCCAAGGGATACAGTAAACCTGCACTGGTGCATCGGAATCCAATACTGGTCTCCCAGGAGCCGCTCAAACCACAAACTCTTAGGAGACTCACTCTTCTTGTACATAAGTCGGCACTGTGTCTTTTATATTCAATTCCGATGCGATTTCTGTGTTTCATTGTCAATGTGAAGGTCCAAGGGATACAGTAAACCTGCACTGGTGCATCGGAATCCAATACTGGTCTCCCAGGAGCCGCTCAAAGCACAAACTCTTAGGAGACTCACTCTTCTTGTACTTAAGTCGGCACGGTGCCTTTTATATTCAATTCCGATGCGATTTCTGTGTTTCATCGTCAATGTGAAGTTCCAAGGGATACAGTAAACCTGCACTGGTGCATCGGAATCCAATACTGGTCTCCCAGGATCCGCTCAAAGCACCAACTCTTAGGAGACTCACTCTTCTTGTACGTAAGTCGGCACTGTGCCTTTTATATTCAATTCCGATGCGATTTCTGTGTTTCATCGTCAATTTGAAGGTCCAAGGGATACAGTAAACCTGCACTGGTGCATCGGAATCCAATACTGGTCTCCCAGGAGCCGCTCAAAGCACAAACTCTGAGAAGATTCACTCTTCTTGTACTTAAGTCGGCACTGTGCCTTTTATATTCAATTCCGATGCGATTTCTGTGTTTCATTGTCAATGTGAAGGTCCAAGGGATACAGTAAACCTGCACTGGTGCATCGGAATCCAATACTGGTCTCCCAGGAGCCACTCAAAGCACAAACTCTTAAGAGACTCACTCTTCTTGTACTTAAGTCGGCACTGTGTCTTTTATATTCAATTCCGATGCGATTTCTGTGTTTCATTGTCAATGTGAAGGTCCAAGGGATACAGTAAACCTGCACTGGTGCATCGGAATCCAATACTGGTCTCCCAGGAGCCGCTCAAACCACAAACTCTTAGGAGACTCACTCTTCTTGTACTTAAGTCGGCACTGTGTCTTTTATATTCAATTCCGATGCGATTTCTGTGTTTCATTGTCAATGTGAAGGTCCAAGGGATACAGTAAACCTGCACTGGTGCATCGGAATCCAATACTGGTCTCCCAGGAGCCGCTCAAACCACAAACTCTTAGGAGACTCACTCTTCTTGTACTTAAGTCGGCACTGTGTATTTTATATTCAATTCGGATGCGTTTTCTGTGTTTCATTGTCCATGTGAAGGTCCAAGGGATACAGTAAACCTGCACTGGTGCATCGGAATCCAATACTGGTCTCCCAGGAGCCGCTCAAAGCACAAACTCTGAGAAGATTCACTCTTCTTGTACTTAAGTCGGCACTGTGCCTTTTATATTCAATTCCGATGCGATTTCTGTGTTTCATTGTCAATGTGAAGGTCCAAGGGATACAGTAAACCTGCACCGGTGCATCGGAATCCAATACTGGTCTCGCAGGAGCCGCTCAAAGCACAAACTCTTAAGAGACTCACTCTTATTGTACTTAAGTCGGCACTGTGTCTTTTATATTCAATTCCGATGCGATTTCTGTGTTTCATTGTCAATGTGAAGGTCCAAGGGATACAGTAAACCTGCACTGGTGCATCGGAATCCAATACTGGTCTCCCAGGAGCCGCTCAAACCACAAACTCTTAGGAGACTCACTCTTCTTGTACGAGTACTTAAGTCGGCACTGTGTCTTTTATATTCAATTCCGATGCGATTTCTGTGTTTCATTGTCAATGTGAAGGTCCAAGGGATACAGTAAACCTGCACTGGTGCATCGGAATCCAATACTGGTCTCCCAGGAGCCGCTCAAACCACAAACTCTTAGGAGACTCACTCTTCTTGTACTTAAGTCGGCACTGTGTATTTTATATTCAATTCGGATGCGTTTTCTGTGTTTCATTGTCCATGTGAAGGTCCAAGGGATACAGTAAACCTGCACTGGTGCATCGGAATCCAATACTGGTCTCCCAGGAGCCGCTCAAAGCACAAACTCTGAGAAGATTCACTCTTCTTGTACTTAAGTCGGCACTGTGCCTTTTATATTCAATTCCGATGCGATTTCTGTGTTTCATTGTCAATGTGAAGGTCCAAGGGATACAGTAAACCTGCACTGGTGCATCGGAATCCAATACTGGTCTCCCAGGAGCCGCTCAAAGCACAAACTCTTAAGAGACTCACTCTTATTGTACTTAAGTCGGCACTGTGTCTTTTATATTCAATTCCGATGCGATTTCTGTGTTTCATTGTCAATGTGAAGGTCCAAGGGATACAGTAAACCTGCACTGGTGCATCGGAATCCAATACTGGTCTCCCAGGAGCCGCTCAAACCACAAACTCTTAGGAGACTCACTCTTCTTGTACGAGTACTTAAGTCGGCACTGTGTCTTTTATATTCAATTCCGATGCGATTTCTGTGTTTCATTGTCAATGTGAAGGTCCAAGGGATACAGTAAACCTGCACTGGTGCATCGGAATCCAATACTGGTCTCCCAGGAGCCGCTCAAACCACAAACTCTTAGGAGACTCACTCTTCTTGTACTTAAGTCGGCACTGTGTATTTTATATTCAATTCGGATGCGTTTTCTGTGTTTCATTGTCCATGTGAAGGTCCAAGGGATACAGTAAACCTGCACTGGTGCATCGGAATCCAATACTGGTCTCCCAGGAGCCGCTCAAAGCACAAACTCTTAGGAGACTCACTCTTCTTGTACTTAAGTCGGCACTGTGCCTTTTATATTCAATTCCGATGCGATTTCTGTGTTTCATCGTCAATGTGAAGTTCCAACGGATACAGTAAACCTGCACTGGTGCATCGGAATCCAATACTGGTCTCCCAGGAGCCGCTCAAAGCACAAACACTTAGGAGACTCACTCTTCTTGACTTAAGTCGGCACTATGCCTTTTATATTCAAATCCGATGCGATTTCTGTGTTTCATCGTCAATTTGAAGGTCCAAGGGATACAGTAAACCTGCACTGGTGCATCGGAATCCAATACTGGTCTCCCAGGAGCCGCTCAAACCACAAACTCTTAGGAGACTCACTCTTCTTGTACTTAAGTCGGCCCTGTGCCTTTTATATTCAATTCCGATGCGATTTCTGTGTTTCATTGTCAATGTGAAGGTCCAAGGGATACAGTAAACCTGCACTGGTGCATCGGAATCCAATACTGGTCTCCCAGGAGCTGCCCAAAGCACAAACTCTGCGAAGATTCACTCTTCTTGTACTTAAGTCGGCACTGTGTCTTTTATATTCAATTCCGATGCGATTTCTGTGTTTCATTGTCAATGTGAAGGTCCAAGGGATACAGTAAACCTGCATTGGTGCATTGGAATCCAATACTGGTCTCCCAGGAGCCGCTCAAAGCACAAACTCTGAGAAGATTCACTCTTCTTGTACTTAAGTCGGCATTGTGCCTTTTATATTCAATTCCGATGCGATTTCTGTGTTTCATCGTCAATTTGAAGGTCCAAGGGATACAGTAAACCTGCACTGGTGCATCGGAATCCAATACTGGTCTCCCAGGAGCCGCTCAAAGCACAAACTCTGAGAAGATTCACTCTTCTTGTACTTAAGTCGGCACGGTGCCTTTTATATTCAATTCCGATGCGATTTCTGTGTTTCATCGTCAATGTGAAGTTCCAAGGGATGCAGTAAACCTGCACTGGTGCATCGGAATCCAATACTGGTCTCCCAGGATCCGCTCAAAGCACCAACTCTTAGGAGACTCACTCTTCTTGTACGTAAGTCGGCACTGTGCCTTTTATATTCAATTCCGATGCGATTTCTGTGTTTCATCGTCAATTTGAAGGTCCAAGGGATACAGTAAACCTGCACTGGTGCATCGGAATCCAATACTGGTCTCCCAGGAGCCGCTCAAAGCACAAACTCTGAGAAGATTCACTCTTCTTGTACTTAAGTCGGCACTGTGCCTTTTATATTCAATTCCGATGCGATTTCTGTGTTTCATTGTCAATGTGAAGGTCCAAGGGATACAGTAAACCTGCACTGGTGCATCGGAATCCAATACTGGTCTCCCAGGAGCCACTCAAAGCACAAACTCTTAAGAGACTCACTCTTCTTGTACTTAAGTCGGCACTGTGTCTTTTATATTCAATTCCGATGCGATTTCTGTGTTTCATTGTCAATGTGAAGGTCCAAGGGATACAGTAAACCTGCACTGGTGCATCGGAATCCAATACTGGTCTCCCAGGAGCCGCTCAAACCACAAACTCTTAGGAGACTCACTCTTCTTGTACTTAAGTCGGCACTGTGTCTTTTATATTCAATTCCGATGCGATTTCTGTGTTTCATTGTCAATGTGAAGGTCCAAGGGATACAGTAAACCTGCACTGGTGCATCGGAATCCAATACTGGTCTCCCAGGAGCCGCTCAAACCACAAACTCTTAGGAGACTCACTCTTCTTGTACTTAAGTCGGCACTGTGTATTTTATATTCAATTCGGATGCGTTTTCTGTGTTTCATTGTCCATGTGAAGGTCCAAGGGATACAGTAAACCTGCACTGGTGCATCGGAATCCAATACTGGTCTCCCAGGAGCCGCTCAAAGCACAAACTCTGAGAAGATTCACTCTTCTTGTACTTAAGTCGGCACTGTGCCTTTTATATTCAATTCCGATGCGATTTCTGTGTTTCATTGTCAATGTGAAGGTCCAAGGGATACAGTAAACCTGCACTGGTGCATCGGAATCCAATACTGGTCTCCCAGGAGCCGCTCAAAGCACAAACTCTTAAGAGACTCACTCTTATTGTACTTAAGTCGGCACTGTGTCTTTTATATTCAATTCCGATGCGATTTCTGTGTTTCATTGTCAATGTGAAGGTCCAAGGGATACAGTAAACCTGCACTGGTGCATCGGAATCCAATACTGGTCTCCCAGGAGCCGCTCAAACCACAAACTCTTAGGAGACTCACTCTTCTTTTACGAGTACTTAAGTCGGCACTGTGTCTTTTATATTCAATTCCGATGCGATTTCTGTGTTTCATTGTCAATGTGAAGGTCCGAGGGATACAGTAAACCTGCACTGGTGCATCGGAATCCAATACTGGTCTCCCAGGAGCCGCTCAAACCACAAACTCTTAGGAGACTCACTCTTCTTGTACTTAAGTCGGCACTGTGTATTTTATATTCAATTCGGATGCGTTTTCTGTGTTTCATTGTCCATGTGAAGGTCCAAGGGATACAGTAAACCTGCACTGGTGCATCGGAATCCAATACTGGTCTCCCAGGAGCCGCTCAAAGCACAAACCCTTAGGAGACTCACTCTTCTTGTACTTAAGTCGGCACTGTGCCTTTTATATTCAATTCCGATGCGATTTCTGTGTTTCATCGTCAATGTGAAGTTCCAACGGATACAGTAAACCTGCACTGGTGCATCGGAATCCAATACTGGTCTCCCAGGAGCCGCTCAAAGCACAAACACTTAGGAGACTCACTCTTCTTGACTTAAGTCGGCACTATGCCTTTTATATTCAAATCCGATGCGATTTCTGTGTTTCATCGTCAATTTGAAGGTCCAAGGGATACAGTAAACCTGCACTGGTGCATCGGAATCCAATACTGGTCTCCCAGGAGCCGCTCAAACCACAAACTCTTAGGAGACTCACTCTTCTTGTACTTAAGTCGGCCCTGTGCCTTTTATATTCAATTCCGATGCGATTTCTGTGTTTCATTGTCAATGTGAAGGTCCAAGGGATACAGTAAACCTGCACTGGTGCATCGGAATCCAATACTGGTCTCCCAGGAGCTGCCCAAAGCACAAACTCTGAGAAGATTCACTCTTCTTGTACTTAAGTCGGCACTGTGTCTTTTATATTCAATTCCGATGCGATTTCTGTGTTTCATTGTCAATGTGAAGGTCCAAGGGATACAGTAAACCTGCATTGGTGCATTGGAATCCAATACTGGTCTCCCAGGAGCCTCTCAAAGCACAAACTCTGAGAAGATTCACTCTTCTTGTACTTAAGTCGGCATTGTGCCTTTTATATTCAATTCCGATGCGATTTCTGTGTTTCATCGTCAATTTGAAGGTCCAAGGGATACAGTAAACCTGCACTGGTGCATCGGAATCCAATACTGGTCTCCCAGGAGCCGCTCAAACCACAAACTCTTAGGTGACTCACTCTTCTTGTACTTAAGTCGGCACTGTGTCTTTTATATTCAATTCCGATGCGATTTCTGTGTTTCATTGTCAATGTGAAGTTCCAAGAGATACAGTAAACCTGCATTGGTGCATCGGAATCCAATACTGGTCTCCCAGGAGCCGCTCAAAGCACAAACTCTTAGGAGACTCACTCTTCTTGTACTTAAGTTGGCACTGTGCCTTTTATATTCAATTCCGATGCGATTTCTGTGTTTGATTGTCAATGTGAAGGTCCAAGGGATACAGTAAACCTGCACTGGTGCATCGGAATCCAATACTGGTCTCCCAGGAGCCGCTCAAAGCACAAACTCTTAGGAGACTCACTCTTCTTGTACTTAAGTCGGCACTGTGTCTTTTACATTCAATTCCGATGCGATTTCTGTGTTTCATTGTCAATGTGAAGGTCCAAGGGATACAGTAAACCGGCACTGGTGCATCGGAATCCAATACTGGTCTCCCAGGAGCCGCTCAAAGCACAAACTCTTAGGAGACTCACTCTTCTTGTACTTAAGTTGGCACTGTGTCTTTTATATTCAATTCCGATGCGATTTCTGTGTTTCATTGTCCATGTGAAGGTCCAAGGGATACAGTAAACCTGCACTGGTGCATCGGAATCCAATACTGGTCTCCCAGGAGCCGCTCAAACCACAAACTCTTATGAGACTCACTCTTCTTGTACTTAAGTCGGCACTGTGTCTTTTATATTCAATTCCGATGCGATTTCTGTGTTTCATTGTCAATGTGAAGGTCCAAGGGATACAGTTAACCTGCACTGGTGCATCGGAGTCCAATACTGGTCTCCCAGGAGCCGCTCAAACCACAAACTCTTAGGAGACTCACTCTTCTTGTACTTAAGTCGGCACTGTGCCTTTTATATTCAATTCCGATGCGATTTCTGTGTTTGATCGTCAATTTGAAGATCCAAGGGATACAGTAAACCTGCACTGGTGCATCGGAATCCAATACTGGTCTCCCAGGAGCCGCTCAAACCACAAACGCTTAGGAGACTCACTCTTCTTGTACTTAAGTCGGCATTGTGCCTATTATATTCAATTCCGATGCGATTTCTGTGTTTCATTGTCAATGTGAAGGTCCAAGGGATACAGTAAACCTGCACTGGTGCATCGGATCCAACACTGGTCTCCCAGGAGCCGCTTAAAACACAAACTCTTAGGAGACTCACTCTTCTTGTACTTAAGTCGGCACTGTGTCTTTTATATTCAATTCCGATGCGATTTCTGTGTTTCATCGCCAATTTGAATTTCCAAGGGATACAGTAAACCTGCACTGGTGCATCGGAATCCAATACTGGTCTCCCAGGAGCCGCTCAAACCACAAACTCTTAGGAGACTCATTCTTCTTGTACTTAAGTCCGCACTGTGCCTTGTATATTCAATTCCGAGGCGATTTCTGTGTTTCATTGTCAATGTGAAGGTCCAAGGGATACGGTAAACCTGCACTGGTGCATCGGAATCCAATACTGGTCTCCCAGGAGCCGCCCAAAGCACAAACTCTGAGAAGATTCACTCTTCTTGTACTTAAGTCGGGACTGTGTCTTTTATATTCAATTCCGATGCTATTTCTGTGTTTCATTGTCAATGTGAAGGTCCAAGGGATACAGTAAACCTGCATTGGTGCATCGGAATCCAACACTGGTCTCCCAGGAGCCGCTGAAACCACAAACTCTGAGAAGATTCACTCTTCTTGTACTTAAGTCGGCATTGTGGCTTTTATATTCAATTCCGATGCGATTTCTGTGTTTCATCGTCAATTTGAAGGTCCAAGGGATACAGTAAATCTGCACTGGTGCATCGGAATCCAATACTGGTCTCCCAGGAGCCGCTCAAACCACAAACTCTTAGGAGACTCACTCTTCTTGTACTTAAGTCGGCACTGTGTCTTTTATATTCAATTCCGATGCGATTTCTGTGTTTCATTGTCAATGTGAAAGTCCAAGGGATACAGTAAACCTGCACTGGTGCATCGGAATCCAATACTGGTCTCCCAGGAGCCGCTCAAACCACAAACTCTTAGGAGACTCATTCTTCTTGTACTTAAGTCGGCACTGTGTTTTTTATATTCAATTCCGATGCGATTTCTGTGTTTCATTGTCCATGTGAAGGTCCAAGGGATACAGTAAACCTGCACTGGTGCATCGGAATCCAATACTGGTCTCCCAGGAGTCGCTCAAAGCACAAACTCTTAGGAGACTCACTCTTCTTGTACTTAAGTCGGCACTGTGCCTTTTATATTCAATTCCGATGTGATTTCTGTGTTTCATCGTCAATGTGAAGGTCCAAGGGATACAGTAAACCTGCACTGGTGCATCTGAATCCAATACTGGTTTCCCAGGAGCCGCTCAAAGCACAAACTCTTAGGAGACTCACTCTTCTTGACTTAAGTCGGCCCTGTGCCTTTTATATTCAATTCCGATGCGATTTCTGTGTTTCATCGCCAATTTGAATTTCCAAGGGATACAGTAAACCTGCACTGGTGCATCGGAATCCAATACTGGTCTCCCAGGAGCCGCTCAAACCACAAACTCTTAGGAGACTCACTCTTCTTGTACTTAGGTCCGCACTGTGCCTTTTATATTCAATTCCGAGGCGATTTCTGTGTTTCATTGTCAATGTGAAGGTCCAAGGGATACGGTAAACCTGCACTGCTGCATCGGAATCCAATACTGGTCTCCCAGGAGCCGCCCAAAGCACAAACTCTGAGAAGACTCACTCTTCTTGTACTTAAGTCGGCACTGTGCCTTTTATATTCAATTCCGATGCGATTTCTGTGTTTCATTGTCAATGTGAAGGTCCAAGGGATACAGTAAACCTGCACAGGTGCATCGGAATCCAATACTGGTCTCCCAGGAGCCGCTCAAACCACAAACTCTTAGGAGACGCACTGTTCTTGTACTTAAGTCGGCACTGTGTCTTTTATATTCAATTCCGATGCGATTTCTGTGTTTCATTGTAAATGTGAAGGTCCAAGGGATACAGTAAACCTGCACTGGTGCATCGGAATGCAATACTGGTCTCCCAGGAGCCGCTCAAACCACAAACTCTTAGGAGACTCACTCTTCTTGTACTTAAGTCGGCACTGTGTCTTTTATATTCAATTCCGATGCGATTTCTGTGTTTCATTGTCCATGTGAAGGTCCAAGGGATACAGTAAACCTGCACTGGTGCATCGGAATCCAATACTGGTCTCCCAGGAGCCGCTCAAAGCACAAACTCTTAGGAGACTCACTCTTCTTGTACTTAAGTCGGCACTGTGCCTTTTATATTCAATTCCGATGCGATTTCTGTGTTTCATCGTCAATGTGAAGGTCCAAGGGATACAGTAAACCTGCACTGGTGCATCTGAATCCAATACTGGTTTCCCAGGAGCCGCTCAAAGCACAAACTCTTAGGAGACTCACTCTTCTTGACTTAAGTCGGCCCTGTGCCTTTTATATTCAATTCCGATGCGATTTCTGTGTTTCATCGCCAATTTGAATTTCCAAGGGATACAGTAAACCTGCACTGGTGCATCGGAATCCAATACTGGTCTCCCAGGAGCCGCTCAAACCACAAACTCTTAGAAGACTCACTCTTCTTGTACTTAGGTCCGCACTGTGCCTTTTATATTCAATTCCGAGGCGATTTCTGTGTTTCATTGTCAATGTGAAGGTCCAAGGGATACGGTAAACCTGCACTGGTGCATCGGAATCCAATACTGGTCTCCCAGGAGCCGCCCAAAGCACAAACTCTGAGAAGACTCACTCTTCTTGTACTTAAGTCGGCACTGTGCCTTTTATATTCAATTCCGATGCGATTTCTGTGTTTCATTGTCAATGTGAAGGTCCAAGGGATACAGTAAACCTGCACAGGTGCATCGGAATCCAATACTGGTCTCCCAGGAGCCGCTCAAACCACAAACTCTTAGGAGACGCACTGTTCTTGTACTTAAGTCGGCACTGTGTCTTTTATATTCAATTCCGATGCGATTTCTGTGTTTCATTGTAAATGTGAAGGTCCAAGGGATACAGTAAACCTGCACTGGTGCATCGGAATGCAATACTGGTCTCCCAGGAGCCGCTCAAACCACAAAATCTTTGGAGACTCACTCTTCTTGTACTTAAGTCGGCACTGTGTCTTTTACATTCAATTCCGATGCGATTTCTGTGTTTCATTGTCAATGCGAAGGTCCAAGGATACAGTAAACCTGCACTGGTGCATCGGAATCCAATACTGGTCTCCCAGGCGCCGCTCAAACCACAAACTCTTAGGAGACTCACTCTTCTTGTACTTAAGTCGGCACTGTGTCTTTTATATTCCACTCCGATGCGATTTCTGTGTTTCATTGTCCATGTGAAGGTCCAAGGGATACGGTAAACCTGCACTGGTGCATCGGAATCCAATACTGGTCTCCCAGGAGCCGCCCAAAGCACAAACTCTGAGAAGATTCACTCTTCTTGTACTTAAGTCGGCACTGTGTCTTTTATATTCAATTCCGATGCGATTTCTGTGTTTCATTGTCAATGTGAAGGTCCAAGGGATACAGTAAACCTGCACTGGTGCATCGGAATCCAATACTGGTTTCCCAGGAGCCGCTCAAAGCACAAACTCTTAGGAGACTCACTCTTCTTGACTGAAGTCGGCACTGTGCCTTTTATATTCAATTCCGATGCGATTTCTGTGTTTCATCGCCAATTTGAATTTCCAAGGGATACAGTTAACCTGCACTGGTGCATCGGAATCCAATACTGGTCTCCCAGGAGCCGCTCAAACCACAAACTCTTAGGAGACTCACTCTTCTTGTACTTAAGTCCGCACAGTGCCTTGTATATTCCATTCCGAGGCGATTTCTGTGTTTCATTGTCAATGTGAAGGTCCAAGGGATACGGTAAACCTGCACTGGTGCATCGGAATCCAATACTGGTCTCCCAGGAGCCGCCCAAAGCACAAACTCTGAGAAGATTCACTCTTCTTGTACTTAAGTCGGCACTGTGTCTTTTATATTCAATTCCGATGCTATTTCTGTGTTTCATTGTCAATGTGAAGGTCCAAGGGATACAGTAAACCTACATTGGTTCATCGGAATCCAATACTGGTCTCCCAGGAGCCGCTCAAACCACAAACTCTGAGAAGATTCACTCTTCTTGTACTTAAGTCGGCACTGTGTCTTTTATATTCAATTCCGATGCGATTTCTGTGTTTCATTGTCAATGTGAAGTTCCAAGGGATACAGTAAACCTGCACTGGTGCATCGGAATCCAATACTGGTCTCCCAGGAGCCGCTCAAAGCACAAACTCTTAGGAGACTCACTCTTCTTGTACTTAAGTCGGCACTGTGCCTTTTATATTCAATTCCGATGCGATTTCTGTGTTTCATTGTCAATGTGAAGGTCCAAGGGATACAGTAAACCTGCACTGGTGCATCGGAATCCAATACTGGTCTCCCAGGAGCCGCTCAAACCACAAACTCTTAGGAGACTCACTCTTCTTGTACTTAAGTCGGCACTGTGTCTTTTATATTCAATTCCGATGCGATTTCTGTGTTTCATTGTAAATGTGAAGGTCCAAGGGATACAGTAAACCTGCACTGGTGCATCGGAATTCAATACTGGTCTCCCAGGAGCCGCTCAAACCACAAACTCTTAGGAGACTCACTCTTCTTGTACTTAAGTCGGCACTGTGTCTTTTACATTCAATTCCGATGCGATTTCTGTGTTTCATTGTCAATGTGAAGGTCCAAGGGATACAGTAAACCTGCACTGGTGCATCGGAATCCAATACTGGTCTCCCAGGAGCCGCTCAAACCACAAACTCTTAGGAGACTCACTCTTCTTGTACTTAAGTCGGCACTGTGTCTTTTATATTCCACTCCGATGCGATTTCTGTGTTTCATTGTCAATGTGAAGGTCCAAGGGATACAGTAAACCTGCACTGGTGCATCGGAATCCAATACTGGTCTCCCAGGAGCCGCTCAAACCACAAACTCTTAGGAGACTCACTCTTCTTGTACTTAAGTCGGCACTGTGTCTTTTATATTCCACTCCGATGCGATTTCTGTGTTTCATTGTAAATGTGAAGGTCCAAGGGATACAGTAAACCTGCATTGGTGCATCGGAATCCAATACTGGTCTCCCAGGAGCCGCTCAAACCACAAACTCTGAGAGGATTCACTCTTCTTGTACTTAAGTCGGCATTGTGCCTTTTATATTCAATTCCGATGCGATTTCTGTGTTTCATCGTCAATTTGAAGGTCCAAGGGATACAGTAAAGTGCACTGGTGCATCGGAATCCAATACTGGTCTCCCAGGAGCCGCTCAAACCACAAACTCTTAGGAGACTCACTCTTCTTGTACTTAAGTCGGCACTGTGTCTTTTATATTCAATTCCGATGCGATTTCTGTGTTTCATTGTCAATGTGAAGTTCCAAGTGATACAGTAAACCTGCACTGGTGCATCGGAATCCAATACTGGTCTCCCAGGAGCCGCTCAAAACACAAACTCTTAGGAGACTCACTCTTCTTGTACTTAAGTCGGCACTGTGCCTTTTATATGCAATTCCGATGCGATTTCTGTGTTTCATTGTCAATGTGAAGGTCCAAGGGATACAGTAAACCTGCACTGGTGCATCGGAATCCAATACTGGTCTCCCAGGAGCAGCTCAAACCACAAACTCTTAGGAGACTCTCTCCTCTTGTACTTAAGTCGGCACTGTGTCTTTTACATTCAATTCCGATGTGATTTCTGTGTTTCATTGTCAATGTGAAGGTCCAAGGGATACAGTAAACCTGCACTGGTGCATCGGAATCCAATACTGGTCTCCCAGGAGCCGCTCAAAGCACAAACTCTTAGGAGACTCACTCTTCTTGTACTTAAGTCGTCACTGTGCCTTTTATATTCAATTCCGATGCGATTTCTGTGTTTCATTGTCAATGTGAAGGTCCAAGGGATACAGTAAACCTGCACTGGTGCATCGGAATCCAATACTGGTCTCCCAGGAGCCGCTCAAACCACAAACTCTTAGGAGACTCACTCTTCTTGTACTTAAGTCGGCACTGTGTCTTTTATATTCAATTCCGATGCAATTTCTGTGTTTCATTGTAAATGTGAAGGTCCAAGGGATACAGTAAACCTGCACTGGTGCATCGGAATCCAATACTGGTCTCCCAGGAGCCGCTCAAACCACAAACTCTTAGGAGACTCACTCCTCTTGTACTTAAGTCGGCACTGTGTCTTTTACATTCAATTCCGATGCGATTTCTGTGTTTCATTGTCAATGTGAAGGTCCAAGGGATACAGTAAACCTGCACTGGTGCATCGGAATCGAATACTGGTCTCCCAGGAGCCGCTCAAACCACAAACTCTTAGGAGACTCACTCTTCTTGTACTTAAGTCGGCACTGTGTCTTTTATATTCCACTCCGATGCGATTTCTGTGTTTCATTGTCCATGTGAAGGTCCAAGGGATACAGTAAACCTGCACTGGTGCATCGGAACCCAATACTGGTCTCCCAGGAGCCGCTCAAAGCACAAACTCTTTGGAGACTCACTCTACTTGTACTTAAGTCGGCACTGTGCCTTTTATATTCAATTCCGATGCGATTTCTGTGTTTCATCGTCAATTTGAAGGTACAAGGGATACAGTAAACCTTCACTGGTGCATCGGAATCCTATACTGGTCTCCCAGGAGCCGCTCAAACCACAAACTCTTAGGAGACTCACTCTTCTTGTACTTTAGCCGGCACTGTGACTTTTATATTCAATTCCGATGCGATTTCTGTGTTTCATTGTCAATGTGAAGGTCCAAGGGATACAGTAAACCTGCACTGGTGCATCGGAATCCAATACTGGTCTCCCAGGAGCCGCTCAAAGCACAAACTCTGAGAATATTCATTCTTCTTGTACTTAAGTCGGCACTGTGTCTTTTATATTCAATTCCGATGCGATTTCTGTGTTTCATTGTCAATGTGAAGGTCCAAGGGATACAGTAAACCTGCACTGGTGCATCGGAATCCAATACTGGTCTCCCAGGAGCCGCTCAAACCACAAACTCTTAGGAGACTCACTCTTCTTGTACTTAAGTCGGCATTGTGCCTTTTATATTCAATTCCGATGCGATTACTGTGTTTCATTGTCAATGTGAAGGTCCAAGGGATACAGTAAACCTGCACTGGTGCATCGGATCCAACACTGGTCTCCCAGGAGCCGCTCAAAACACAAACTCTTAGGAGACTCACTCTTCTTGTACTTAAGTCGGCAATGTATCTTTTATATTCAATTCCGATGCGATTTCTGTGTTTCATCGTCAATGTGAAGGTCCAAGGGATACAGTAAACCTGCACTGGTGCATCGGAATCCAATACTGGTCTCCCAGGAGCCGCTCAAACCACAAACTCTTAGGAGACTCACTCTTCTTGTACTTAAGTCGGCACTGTGTCTTTTATATTCAATTCCGATGCGATTTCTGTGTTTCATTGTTAATGTGAAGGTCCAAGGGATACAGTAAACCTGCACTGGTGCATCGGAATCCAATACTGGTCTCCCAGGAGCCGCTCAAACCACAAACTCTTAGGAGACTCACTCTTCTTGTACTTAAGTCGGCACTGTGTCTTTTATATTCAATTCCGATGCGATTTCTGTGTTTCATTGGCAATGTGAAGGTCCAAGGGATACAGTAAACCTGCACTGGTGCATCGGAATCCAATACTGGTCTCCCAGAAGCCGCTCAAACCACAAACTGTTAGGAGACTCACTCTTCTTGTACATAAGTCGGCACTGTGTCTTTTATATTCAATTCCGATGTGATTTCTGTGTTTCATTCTCAATGTGAAGGTCCAAGGGATACAGTAAACCTGCACTGGTGCATCGGAATCCAATACAGGTCTCCCAGGAGCCGCTCAAAGCACAAACTCTGAGAAGACTCACTCTTCTTGTACTCAAGTCGGCACTGTGACTTTTATATTCAATTCCGATGCGATTTCTGTGTTTCATTGTCAATGTGAAGGTCCAAGGGATATAGTAAACCTACACTGGTGCATCGGAATCCAATACTGGTCTCCCAGGAGCCGCTCAAAGCACAAACTCTTAGGAGACTCACTCTTCTTGTACTTAAGTCGGCACTGTGACTTTTATATTCAATTCCGATGCGATTTCTGTGTTTCATTGTCAATGTGAAGGTCCAAGGGATACAGTAAACCTGCACTGGTGCATCGGAATCCAATACTGGTCTCCCAGGAGCCGCTCAAAGCACAAACTCTTAGGAGACTCACTCTTCTTGTACTTAAGTCGGCACTGTGACTTTTATATTCAATTCCGATGCGATTTCTGTGTTTCATTGTCAATGTGAAGGTCCAAGGGATACAGTAAACCTGCACTGGTGCATCGGAATCCAATACTGGTCTCCCAGGAGCCGCTCAAAGCACAAACTCTTAGGAGACTCACTCTTCTTGTACTTAAGTCGGCACTGTGACTTTTATATTCAATTCCGATACGATTTCTGTGTTTCATTGTCAATGTGAAGGTCCAAGGGATACAGTAAACCTGCACTGGTGCATCGGAATCCAATACTGGTCTCCCAGGAGCCGCTCAAAGCACAAACTCTTAGGAGACTCACTCTTCTTGTACTTAAGTCGGCACTGTGACTTTTATATTCAATTCCGATGCGATTTCTGTGTTTCATTGTCAATGTGAAGGTCCAAGGGATACAGTAAACCTGCACTGGTGCATCGGACTCCAATACTGGTCTCCCAGGAGCCGCTCAAAGTACAAACTCTGAGAAGACTCACTCTTCTTGTACTTAAGTCGGCACTGTGCCTTTTATATTCAATTCCGATGCGATTTCTGTGTTTCATCGTCAATGTGATGGTCCAAGGGATACAGTAAACCTGCACTGGTGCATCGGAATCCAATACTGGGCTCCCAGGAGCCGCTCAAAGCACAAACTCTTAGGAGACTCACTCTTCTTGTACTTAAGTCGGCACTGTGACTTTTATATTCAATTCCGATGCGATATCTGTGTTTCATTGTCAATGTGAAGGTCCAAGGGATACAGTAAACCTGCACTGGTGCATCGGAATCCAATACTGGTCTCCCAGGAGCCGCTCAAAGCACAAACTCTTAGGAGACTCACTCTTCTTGTAGTTAAGTCGGCACTGTGACTTTTATATTCAATTCCGATGCGATTTCTGTGTTTCATTGTCAATGTGAAGGTCCAAGGGATACAGTAAACCTGCACTGGTGCATCGGAATCCAATACTGGTCTCCCAGGAGCCGCTCAAAGCACAAACTCTTAGGAGACTCACTCTCCTTGTACTTAAGTCGGCACTGTGACTTTTATATTCAATTCCGATGCGATTTCTGTGTTTCATTGTCAATGTGAATGTCCAAGGGATACAGTAGACCTGCACTGGTGCATCGGAATCCAATACTGGTCTCCCAGGAGCCGCTCAAAGCACAAACTCTGAGAAGACTCACTCTTCTTGTACTTAAGTCGGCACTGTGCCTTTTATATTCAATTCCGATGCGATTTCTGTGTTTCATCGTCAATGTGAAGGTCCAAGGGATACAGTAAACCTGCAATGGTGCATCGGAATCCAATACTGGTCTCCCAGGAGCCGCTCAAAGCACAAACTCTTAGGAGACTCACTCTTCATGTACTTAAGTCGGCACTGTGACTTTTATATTCAATTCCGATGCGGTTCTGTGTTTCATTGTCAATGTGAAGGTCCAAGGGATACAGTAAACCTGCACTGGTGCATCGGAATCCAATACTGGTCTGCCAGGAGCCGCTCAAAGAACAAACTCTGAGAAGACTCACTCTTCTTGTACTTAAGTCGGCACTGTGCCTTTTATATTCAATTCCGATGCGATTTCTGTGTTTCATTGTCAATGTGAAGGTCCAAGGGATACAGTAAACCTGCACTGGTGCATCGGAATCCAATACTGGTCTCCCAGGAGCCGCTCAAAGCACAAACTCTTAGGAGACTCACTCTTCTTGTACTTAAGTCGGCACTGTGACTTTTATTTTCAATTCCGATGCGATTTCTGTGTTTCATTGTCAATGTGAAGGTCCAAGGGATACAGTAAACCTGCACTGGTGCATCGGAATCCAATACTGGTCTCCCAGGAGCCGCTCAAAGCACAAACTCTTAGGAGACTCACTCTTCTTGTACTTAAGTCGGCACTGTGACTTTTATATTCAATTCCGATGCGATTTCTGTGTTTCATTGTCAATGTGAAGGTCCAAGGGATACAGTAAACCTGCACTGGTGCATCGGAATCCAATACTGGTCTCCCAGGAGCCGCTCAAAGCACAAACTCTTAGGAGACTCACTCTTCTTGTACTTAAGTCGGCACTGTGACTTTTATATTCAATTCCGATGCGATTTCTGTGTTTCATTGTCATTGTGAAGGTCCAAGGGATACAGTAAACATGCACTGGTGCATCGGAATCCAATACTGGTCTCCCAGGAGCCGCTCAAAGCACAAACTCTTAGGAGACTCACTCTTCTTGTAGTTAAGTCGGCACTGTGACTTTTATATTCAATTCCGATGCGATTTCTGTGTTTCATTGTCAATGTGAAGGTCCAAGGGATATAGTAAACCTACACTGGTGCATCGGAATCCAATACTGGTCTCCCAGGAGCCGCTCAAAGCACAAACTCTTAGGAGACTCACTCTTCTTGTACTTAAGTCGGCACTGTGACGTTTATATTCAATTCCGATGCGATTTCTGTGTTTCATTGTCAATGTGAAGGTCCAAGGGATATAGTAAACCTACACTGGTGCATCGGAATCCAATACTGGTCTCCCAGAAGCCGCTCAAGGCACAAACTCTTAGGAGACTCACTCTTCTTGTACTTAAGTCGGCACTGTGACTTTTATATTCAATTCCGATGCGATTTCTGTGTTTCATTGTCAATGTGAAGGTCCAAGGGATACAGTAAACCTGCACTGGTGCATCGGAATGCAATACTGGTCTCCCAGGAGCCGCTCAAAGCACAAACTCTTAGGAGACTCACTCTTCTTGTACTTAAGTCGGCACTGTGACTTTTATATTCAATTCCGATGCGATTTCTGTGTTTCATTGTCAATGTGAAGGTCCATGGGATATAGTAAACCTACACTGGTGCATCGGAATCCAATACTGGTCTCCCAGGAGCCGCTCAAAGCACAAACTCTTAGGAGACTCACTCTTCTTGTACTTAAGTCGGCACTGTGACTTTTATATTCAATTCCGATGCGATTTCTGTGTTTCATTGTCAATGTGAAGGTCCAAGGGATATAGTAAACCTACACTGGTGCCTCGGAATCCAATACTGGTCTCCCAGGAGCCGCTCAAAGCACAAACTCTTAGGAGACTCACTCTTCTTGTACTTAAGTCGGCACTGTGCCTTTTATATTCAATTCCGACGCGATTTCTGTGTTTCATTGTCAATGTGAAGGTCCAAGGGATACAGTAAACCTGCACTGGTGCATCGGAATCCAATACTGGTCTCCCAGGAGCCGCTCAAAGCACAAACTCTTAGGAGACTCACTCTTCTTGTACTTAAGTCGGCACTGTGACTTTTATATTCAATTCCGATGCGATTTCTGTGTTTCATTGTCAATGTGAAGGTCAAAGGGATATAGTAAACCTACACTGGTGCATCGGAATCCAATACTGGTCTCCCAGGAGCCGCTCAAAGCACAAACTCTTAGGAGACTCACTCTTCTTGTACTTAAGTCGGCACTGTGACTTTTATATTCAATTCCGATGCGATTTCTGTGTTTCATTGTCAATGTGAAGGTCCAAGGGATACAGTAAACCTGCACTGGTGCATCGGAATCCAATACTGGTCTCCCAGGAGCCGCTCAAAGCACAAACTCTGAGAAGACTCACTCTTCTTGTACTTAAGTCGGCACTGTGCCTTTTATATTCAATTCCGATGCGATTTCTGTGTTTCATCGTCAATGTGAAGGTCCAAGGGATACAGTAAACCTGCACTGGTGCATCGGAATCCAATACTGGTCTCCCAGGAGCCGCCCAAAGAACAAACTCTGAGAATATTCACTCTTCTTGTAGTTATGTCGGCACTGTGCCTTTTATATTCAATTCCGATGCGATTTCTGTGTTTCATGGTCAATGTGAAGGTCCAAGGGATACAGTAAACCTGCACTGGTGCATCGGAATCCAATACTGGTCTCCCAGGAGCCGCTCAAAGCACAAACTCTTAGGAGACTCACTCTTCTTGTACTTAAGTCGGCACTGTGACATTTATATTCAATTCCGCTGCGATATCTGTGTTTCATTGTCAATGTGAAGGTCCAAGGTATACAGTAAACCTGCACTGGTGCATCGGAATCCAATACTGGTCTCCCAGGAGCCGCTCAAAGCACAAACTCATAGGAGATTCACTCTTCTTGTACTTAAGTCGGCACTGTGACTTTTATATTCAATTCCGATGCGATTTCTGTGTTTCATTGTCAATGTGAAGGTCCAAGGTATACAGTAAACCTGCACTGGTGCATCGGAATCCAATACTGGTCTCCCAGGAGCCGCTCAAAGCACAAACTCTTAGGAGACTCACTCTTCTTGTACTTAAGTCGGCACTGTGACTTTTATATTCAATTCCGATGCGATTTCTGTGTTTCATTGTCAATGTGAAGGTCCAAGGGATACAGTAAACCTGCACTGGTGCATCGGAATGCAATACTGGTCTCCCAGGAGCCGCTCAAAGCACAAACTCTGAGAAGATTCACTCTTCTTGTACTTAAGTCGGCACTGTGACTTTTATATTCAATTCCGATGCGATTTCTGTGTTTCATTGTCAATGTGAAGGTCCAAGGGATACAGTAAACCTGCACTGGTGCATCGGAATCCAATACTGGTCTCCCAGGAGCCGCTCAAAGCACAAACTCTTAGGAGACTCACTCTTCTTGTACTTAAGTCGGCATTGTGCCTTTTATATTCAATTCCGATGCGATTTCTGTGTTTCATCGTCAATGTGAAGGTCTAAGGGATATAGTAAACCTGCACTGGTGCATCGGAATCCAATACTGGTCTCCCAGGAGCCGCTCAAAGCACAAACTCTGAGAAGATTCACTCTTCTTGTACTTAAGTCGGCACTGTGACTTTTATATTCAATTCCGATGCGATTTCTGTGTTTCATCGTCAATGTGAGGGTCCAAGGGATACAGTAAACCTGCTCTGGTGCATCGGAATCCAATACTGGTCTCCCAGGAGCCGCCCAAAGCACAAACTCTGAGAAGATTCACTCTTCTTGTTCTTAAGTCGGCACTGTGTCTTTTATATTCAATTCCGATGCGATTTCTGTGTTTCATTGTCAATGTGAAGGTCCAAGGGAGACAGTAAACCTGCACTGGTGCATCCGAATCCAATACTGGTCTCCCAGGAGCCGCTCAAAGCACAAACTCTTAGGAGACTCACTCTTCTTGTACTTAATTCGGCATTGTGCCTTTTATATTCAATTCCGATGCGATTTCTGTGTTTCGTCGTCAATGTGAAGGTCCAAGGGATACAGTAAACCTGCACTGGTGCATCGGAATCCAATACTGGTCTCCCAGGAGCCGCCCAAAGCACAAACTCTGAGAAGATTCACTCTTCTTGTACTTAAGTCGGCACTGTGTCTTTTATATTCAATTCCGATGCGATTTCTGTGTTTCATCGTCAATGTGAAGGTCCAAGGGATACAGTAAACCTGCACTGGTGCATCGGAATCCAATACTGGTCTCCCAGGAGCCGCCCAAAGCACAAACTCTGAGAAGATTCACTCTTCTTGTACTTAAGTCGGCACTGTGTCTTTTATATTCAATTCCGATGCGATTTCTGTGTTTCATCGTCAATGTGAAGGTCCAAGGGATACAGTAAACCTGCACTGGTGCATCGGAATCCAATACTGTTCTCCCAGGAGCCGCCCAAAGCACAAACTCTGAGAAGATTCACTCTTCTTGTACTTAAGTCGGCATTGTGTCTTTTATATTCAATTCCGATGCGATTTCTGTGTTTCATCGTCAATGTGAAGGTCCAAGGGATACAGTAAACCTGCACTGGTGCATCGGAATCCAATACTGGTCTCCCAGGAGCCGCTCAAACCACAAACTCTTAGGAGACTCACTCTTCTTGTACTTAAGTCGGCACTGTGTCTTTTATATTCAATTCCGATGCGATTTCTGTGTTTCATTGTCTATGTGAAGGTCCAAGGGATACAGTAAACCTGCACTGGTGCATCGGAATCCAATACTGGTCTCCTAGGAGCCGTCCAAAGCACAAACTCTGAGAAGATTCACTCTTCTTGTTCTTAAGTCGGCACTGTGTCTTTTATATTCAATTCCGATGTGATTTCTGTGTTTCATTGTCAATGTGAAGGTCCAAGGGATACAGTAAACCTGCACTGGTGCATCGGAATCCCATACTGGTCTCCCAGGATCAGCTCAAAGCACAAACTCTTAGGAGTCTCACTCTTCTTGTACTTGTGGCTTTTATATTCAATTCCGATGTGATTTCTGTGTTTCATTGTCAATGTGAAGGTCCAAGGGATACAGTAAACCTGCACTGGTGCATCGGAATCCAATACTGGTCTCCAGGAGCCGCTCAAAGCACAAACTCTGAGAAGATTCACTCTTCTTGTACTTAAGTCGGCACTGTGTCTTTTATATTCAATTCCGATGCGATTTCTGTGTTTCATTGTCAATGTGAAGGTCCAAGGGATACAGTAAACCTGCACTGGTGCATCGGAATGCAATACTGGTCTCCCAGGAGCCGCTCAAAGCACAAACTCTGAGAAGATTCACTCTTCTTGTACTTAAGTCGGCACTGTGACTTTTATATTCAATTCCGATGCGATTTCTGTGTTTCATTGTCAATGTGAAGGTCCAAGGGATACAGTCAACCTGCACTGGTGCATCGGAATCCAATACTGGTCTCCCAGGAGCCGCTCAAAGCACAAACTCTTAGGAGACTCACTCTTCTTGTACTTAAGTCGGCATTGTGCCTTTTATATTCAATTCCGATGCGATTTCTGTGTTTCATCGTCAATGTGAAGGTCTAAGGGATATAGTAAACCTGCACTGGTGCATCGGAATCCAATACTGGTCTCCCAGGAGCCGCTCAAAGCACAAACTCTGAGAAGATTCACTCTTCTTGTACTTAAGTCGGCACTGTGACTTTTATATTCAATTCCGATGCGATTTCTGTGTTTCATCGTCAATGTGAGTGTCCAAGGGATACAGTAAACCTGCTCTGGTGCATCGGAATCCAATACTGGTCTCCCAGGAGCCGCCCAAAGCACAAACTCTGAGAAGATTCACTCTTCTTGTACTTATGTCGGCACTGTGTCTTTTATATTCAATTCCGATGCGATTTCTGTGTTTCATTGTCAATGTGAAGGTCCAAGGGATACAGTAAACCTGCACTGGTGCATCGGAATCCAATACTGGTCTCCCAGGAGCCGCTCAAAGCACAAACTCTTAGGAGACTCACTCTTCTTGTACTTAATTCGGCATTGTGCCTTTTATATTCAATTCCGATGCGATTTCTGTGTTTCGTCGTCAATGTGAAGGTCCAAGGGATACAGTAAACCTGCACTGGTGCATCGGAATCCAATACTGGTCTCCCAGGAGCCGCCCAAAGCACAAACTCTGAGAAGATTCACTCTTCTTGTACTTAAGTCGGCACTGTGTCTTTTATATTCAATTCCGATGCGATTTCTGTGTTTCATCGTCAATGTGAAGGTCCAAGGGATACAGTAAACCTGCACTGGTGCATCGGAATCCAATACTGGTCTCCCAGGAGCCGCCCAAAGCACAAACTCTGAGAAGATTCACTCTTCTTGTACTTAAGTCGGCACTGTGCCTTTTATATTCAATTCCGATGCGATTTCTGTGTTTCATCGTCAATGTGAAGGTCCAAGGGATACAGTAAACCTGCACTGGTGCATCGGAATCCAATACTGGTCTCCCAGGAGCCGCTAAAACCACAAACTCTTAGGAGACTCACTCTTCTTGTACTTAAGTCGGCACTGTGTTTTTATATTCAATTCCGATGCGATTTCTGTGTTTCATCGTCAATGTGAAGGTCCAAGGGATACAGTAAACCTGCACTGGTGCATCGGAATCCAATACTGGTCTCCCAGGAGCCGCTCAAACCACAAACTCTTAGGAGACTCACTCTTCTTGTACTTAAGTCGGCACTGTGTCTTTTATATTCAATTCCGATGCGATTTCTGTGTTTCATTGTCAATGTGAAGGGCCAAGGGATACAGTAAACCTGCACTGGTGCATCGGAATCCAATACTGGTCTCCTAGGAGCCGTCCAAAGCACAAACTCTGAGAAGATTCACTCTTCTTGTACTTAAGTCGGCACTGTGTCTTTTATATTCAATTCCGATGCGATTTCTGTGTTTCATTGTCAATGTGAAGGTCCAAGGGATACAGTAAACCTGCACTGGTGCATCGGAATCCAATACTGGTCTCCCAGGATCAGCTCAAAGCACAAACTCTTGGGAGACTCACTCTTCTTGTACTTGTGCCTTTTATATTCAATTCCGATGCGATTTTTGTGTTTCATCGTCAATGTGAAGGTCCAAGGGATACAGTAAACCTGCACTGGTGCATCGGAATCCAATACTGGTCTCCCAGGAGCCGCCCAAAGCACAAACTCTGAGAAGATTCACTCTTCCTGTACTTAAGTCGGCACTGTGACTTTTATATTCAATTCCGATGCGATATCTGTGTTTCATCGTCAATGTGAAGGTCCAAGGCATACAGTAAACCTGCACTGGTGCATCGGAATCCAATACTGGTCTCCCAGGATCCGCTCAAAGCACAAACTCTTAGGAGACTCACTCTTCTTGTCCTTAAGTCGGCCTTGTGCCTTTATATTCAATTCCGATGCGATTTCTGTGTTTCATGGTCAATGTGAAGGTCCAAGGGATACAGTAAACCTGCACTGGTGCATCGGAATCCAATACTGGTCTCCCAGGATCCGCTCAAAGCACAAACTCTTAGGAGACTCACTCTTCTTGTACTTAAGTCGGCATTGTGCCTTTTATATTCAATTCCGATGCGATTTCTGTGTTTCATCGTCAATGTGAAGTCCAAGGGATACAGTAAACCTGCACTGGTGCATCGGAATCCAATACTGGTCTCCCAGGAGCGGCCCAAAACACAAACTCTGAGAAGATTCACTCTTCTTGCACTTAAGTCGGCACTGTGCCTTTTATATTCAATTCCGATGCGATTTCTGTGTTTCATCGTCAATGTGAAGGTCCAAGGGATACAGTAACCCTGCACTGGTGCATCGGAATCCAATACTGGTCTCCAGGAGCCGCTCAAAGCACAAACTCTGAGAAGATTCACTCTTCTTGTACTTAAGTCGGCAATGTGTCTTTTATATTCAATTCCGATGCGATTTCTGTGTTTCATTGTCAATGTGAAGGTCCAAGGGATACAGTAAACCTGCACTGGTGCATCGGAAACCAATACTGGTCTCCCAGGATCCGCTCAAAGCACAAACTCTGAGAAGATTCACTCTTCTTGTACTTAAGTCGGCATTGTGCCTTTTATATTCAATTCCGATGCGATTTCTGTGTTTCATCGTCAATGTGAAGGTCCAAGGGATACAGTAAACCTGCACTGGTGCATCGGAATCCAATACTGGTCTCCCAGGAGCCGCCCAAAGCACAAACTCTGAGAAGATTCACTCTTCCTGTACTTAAGTCGGCACTGTGACTTTTATATTCAATTCCGATGCGATTTCTGTGTTTCATCGTCAATGTGAAGGTCCAAGGCATACAGTAAACCTGCACTGGTGCATCGGAATCCAATACTGGTCTCCCAGGATCCGCTCAAAGCACAAACTCTTAGGAGACTCACTCTTCTTGTACTTAAGTCGGCACTGTGTCTTTTATATTCAATTCCGATGCGATTTCTGTGTTTCATTGTCAATGTGAAGGTCCAAGGGATACAGTAAACCTGCACTGGTGCATCGGAATCCAATACTGGTCTCCTAGGAGCCGTCCAAAGCACAAACTCTGAGAAGATTCACTCTTCTTGTACTTAAGTCGGCACTGTGTCTTTTATATTCAATTCCGATGCGATTTCTGTGTTTCATTGTCAATGTGAAGGTCCAAGGGATACAGTAAACCTGCACTGGTGCATCGGAATCCAATACTGGTCTCCCAGGATCAGCTCAAAGCACAAACTCTTAGGAGACTCACTCTTCTTGTACTTGTGGATTTTATATTCAATTCCGATGTGATTTCTGTGTTTCATTGTCAATGTGAAGGTCCAAGGGATACAGTAAACCTGCACTGGTGCATCGGAATCCAATACTGGTCTCCAGGAGCCGCTCAAAGCACAACCTCTGAGAAGATTCACTCTTCTTGTACTTAAGTCGGCACTGTGTCTTTTATATTCAATTCCGATGCGATTTCTGTGTTTCATTGTCAATGTGAAGGTCCAAGGGATACAGTAAACCTGCACTGGTGCATCGGAAACCAATACTGGTCTCCCAGGATCCGCTCAAAGCACAAACTCTGAGAAGATTCACTCTTCTTGTACTTAAGTCGGCATTGTGCCTTTTATATTCAATTCCGATGCGATTTCTGTGTTTCATCGTCAATGTGAAGGTCCAAGGGATACAGTAAACCTGCACTGGTGCATCGGAATCCAATACTGGTCTCCCAGGAGCCGCCCAAAGCACAAACTCTGAGAAGATTCACTCTTCCTGTACTTAAGTCGGCACTGTGACTTTTATATTCAATTCCGATGCGATTTCTGTGTTTCATCGTCAATGTGAAGGTCCAAGGCATACAGTAAACCTGCACTGGTGCATCGGAATCCAATACTGGTCTCCCAGGATCCGCTCAAAGCACAAACTCTTAGGAGACTCACTGTTCTTGTACTTAAGTCGGCATTGTGCCTTTATATTCAATTCCGATGCGATTTCTGTGTTTCATGGTCAATGTGAAGGTCCAAGGGATACAGTAAACCTGCACTGGTGCATCGGAATCCAATACTGGTCTCCCAGGATCCGCTCAAAGCACAAACTCTTAGGAGACTCACTCTTCTTGTACTTAAGTCGGCATTGTGCCTTTTATATTCAATTCCGATGCGATTTCTGTGTTTCATCGTCAATGTGAAGTCCAAGGGATACAGTAAACCTGCACTGGTGCATCGGAATCCAATACTGGTCTCCCAGGAGCGGCCCAAAACACAAACTCTGAGAAGATTCACTCTTCTTGCACTTAAGTCGGCACTGTGCCTTTTATATTCAATTCCGATGCGATTTCTGTGTTTCATCGTCAATGTGAAGGTCCAAGGGATACAGTAAACCTGCACTGGTGCATCGGAATCCAATACTGGTCTCCCAGGAGCCGCCCAAAGCACAAACTCTGAGAAGATTCACTCTTCTTGTACTTAAGTCGGCACTGTGCCTTTTATATTCAATTCCGATGCGATTTCTGTGTTTCATCGTCAATGTGAAGGTCCAAGGGATACAGTAAACCTGCACTGGTTCATCGGAATCCAATACTGGTCTCCCAGGAGCCGCCCAAAGCACAAACTCTGAGAAGATTCACTCTTCTTGTACTTAAGTCGGCACTGTGCCTTTTATATTCAATTCCGATGCGATTTCTGTGTTTCATCGTCAATGTGAAGGTCCAACGGATACAGTAAACCTGCACTGGTGCATCGGAATCCAATACTGGTCTCCCAGGATCCGCTCAAAGCACAAACTCTTAGGAGACTCACTCTTCTCTTACTTAAGTCGGCATTGTGCCTTTTATATTCAATTCCGATGCGATTCCTGTGTTTCATTGTCAATGTGAAGGTTCAAGGGATACAGTAAACCTGCACTGGTGCATCGGAATCCAATACTGGTCTCCCAGGAGCCGCTCAAAGCACAAACTCTTAGAAGATTCGCTCTTCTTGTACTTAAGTCGGCACTGTGCATTTTATATTCAATTCCGATGCGATTTATGTGTTTCATCGTCAATGTGAAGGTCCAAGGGATACAGTAAACCTGCACTGGTGCATCGGAATCCAATACTGGTCTCCCAGGAGCCGCCCAAAGCACAAACTCTGAGAAGATTCACTCTTCTGTACTTACGTCGGCACTGTGCCTTTTATATTCAATTCCGATGCGATTTCTGTGTTTCATCGTCAATGTGAAGGTCCAAGGGATACAGTAAACCTGCACTGGTGCATCGGAATCCAATACAGGTCTCCAGGAGCCGCCCAAAGCACAAACTCTGAGAAGATTCACTCTTCTTGTACTTAAGTCGGCATTGTGCCTTTTATATTCAATTCCGATGCGATTTCTGTGTTTCATCGTCAATGTGAAGGTTCAAGGGATACAGTAAACCTGCACTGGTGCATCGGAATCCAATACTGGTCTCCCAGGAGCCGCCCAAAGCACAAACTCTGAGAAGATTCACTCTTCTTGTACTTAAGTCGGCACTGTGCCTTTTATATGCAATTCCGATGCGATTTCTGTGTCTCATCGTCAATGTGAAGGTCCAAGGGATACAGTAAACCTGCACTGGTGCATCGGAATCCAATACTGGTCTCACAGGAGCCGCCCAAAGCACAAACTCTGAGAAGATTCACTCTTCATGTACTTAAGTCGGCACTGTGCCTCTTATATTCAATTGCGATGCGATTTCTGTGTTTCATCGTCAATGTGAAGGTCCAAGGGATACAGCAAACCTGCACTGGTGCATCGGAATCCAATACTGGTCTCCCAGGAGCCGCCCAAAGCACAAACTCTGAGAAGATTCAATCTTCTTGTACTTAAGTCGGCACTGTGTCTTTTATATTCAATTCCGATGCGATTTCTGTGTTTCATTGTCAATGTGAAGGTCCAAGGAATACAGTAAACCTGCACTGGTGCATCGGAATCCAATACTGGTCTCCCAGGATCCGCTCAAAGCACAAACTCTGAGAAGATTCACTCTTCTTGTACTTAAGTCGGCATTGTGCCTTTTATATTCAATTCCGATGCGATTTCTGTGTTTCATCGTCAATGTGAAGGTCGAAGGGATACAGTAAACCTGCACTGGTGCATCGGAATCCAATACTGGTCTCCCAGGAGCCGCCCAAAGCACAAACTCTGAGAAGATTCACTCTTCTTGTACTTAAGTCGGCACTGTGGCTTTTATATTCAATTCCGATGCGATTTCTGTGTTTCATCGTCAATGTGAAGGTCCAAGGGATACAGTAAACCTGCACTGGTGCATCGGAATCCAATACTGGTCTCCCAGGAGCCGCTAAAACCACAAACTCTTAGGAGACTCACTCTTCTTGTACTTAAGTCGGCACTGTGTCTTTTATATTCAATTCCGATGCGATTTCTGTGTTTCATTGTCAATGTGAAGGTCCAAGGGATACAGTAAACCTGCACTGGTGCATCGGAATCCAATACTGGTCTCCCAGGAGCCGCCCAAAGCACAAACTCTGAGAAGATTCACTCTTCTTGTACTTAAGTCGGCACTGTGTCTTTTATATTCAATTCCGATGCGATTTCTGTGTTTCATTGTCAATGTGAAGGTCCAAGGGATACAGTAAACCTGCACTGGTGCATCGGAATCCAATACTGGTCTCCCAGGATCCGCTCAACGCACAAACTCTTAGGAGACTCACTCTTCTTGTACTTAAGTCGGCATTGTGCCTTTATATTCAATTCCGATGTGATTTCTGTGTTTCATTGTCAATGTGAAGGTCCAAGGGATACAGTAAACCTGCACTGGTGCATCGGAATCCAATACTGGTCTCCCAGGAGCCGCTCAAAGCACAAACTCTGAGAAGATTCACTCTTCTTGTACTTAAGTCGGCATTGTGCCTTTTATATTCAATTCCGATGCGATTTCTGTGTTTCATCGTCAATGTGAAGGTCCAAGGGATACAGTAAACCTGCACTGGTGCATCGGAATCCAATACTGGTCTCCCAGGAGCCGCCCAAAGCACAAACTCTGAGAAGATTCACTCTTCTTGTACTTAAGTCGGCACTGTGCCTTTTATATTCAATTCCGATGCGATTTCTGTGTTTCATCATCAATGTGAAGGTCCAAGGGATACAGTAAACCTGCACTGGTGCATCGGAATCCAATACTGGTCTCCCAGGAGCCGCCCAAAGCACAAACTCTGAGAAGATTCACTCTTCTTGTACTTAAGTCGGCACTGTGCCTTTTATATTCAATTCCGATGCGATTTCTGTGTTTCATTGTCAATGTGAAGGTCCAAGGGATACAGTAAACCTGCACTGGTGCATCGGAATCCAATACTGGTCTCCCAGGAGCCGCCCAAAGCACAAACTCTGAGAAGATTCACTATTCTTGTACTTAAGTCGGCATTGTGCATTTTATATTCAATTCCGATGCGATTTCTGTGTTTCATCGTCAATGTGAAGGTCCAAGGCATACACTAAACCTGCACTGGTGCATCGGAATCCAATACTGGTCTCCCAGGAGCCGCCCAAAGCACAAACTCTGAGAAGATTCACTCTTCTTGTACTTATGTCGGCACTGTGCCTTTTATATTCAATTCCGATGCGATTTCTGTGTTTCATCGTCAATGTGAAGGTCCAAGGGATACAGTTAACCTGCACTGGTGCATCGGAATCCAATACTGGTCTCCCAGGAGCCGCCCAAAGCACAAACTCTGAGAAGATTCACTCTTCTTGTACTTAAGTCGGCACTGTGCCTTTTTTATTCAATTCCGATGCGATTTCTGTGTTTCATCGTCAATGTGAAGGTCCAAGGGATACAGTTAACCTGCACTGGTGCATCGGAATCCAATACTGGTCTCCCAGGGGCCGCCCAAAGCACAAACTCTGAGAAGATTCACTCTTCTTGTACTTAAGTCGGCACTGTGTCTTTTATATTCAATTCCGATGCGATTTCTGTGTTTCATTGTAAATGTGAAGGTCCAAGGGATACAGTAAACCTGCACTGGTGCATCGGAATCCAATACTGGTCTCCCAGGATCCGCTCAAAGCACAAACTCTTAGGAGACTCACTCTTCTTGTACTTAAGTCGGCACTGTGTCTTTTGTATTCAATTCCGATGCGATTTCTGTGTTTCATTGTCAATGTGAAGGTCCAAGGGATACAGTAAACCTGCACTGGTGCATCGGAATCCAATACTGGTCTCCCAGGAGCCGCCCAAAGCACAACTCTGAGAAGATTCACTCTTCTTGTACTTAAGTCGGCACTGTGTCTTTTATATTCAATTCCGATACGATTTCTGTGTTTCATTGTCAATGTGAAGGTCCAAGGGATACAGTAAACCTGCACTGGTGCATCGGAATCCAATACTGGTCTCCCAGGAGCCGCTCAAAGCACAAACTCTGAGAAGATTCACTCTTCTTGTACTTAAGTCGGCATTGTGCCTTTTATATTCAATTCCGATGCGATTTCTGTGTTTCATCGTCAATGTGAAGGTCCAAGGGATACAGTAAACCTGCACTGGTGCATCGGAATCCAATACTGGTCTCCCAGGAGCCGCCCAAAGCACAAACTCTGAGAAGATTCACTCTTCTTGTACTTAAGTCGGCACTGTGCCTTTTATATTTAATTCCGATGCGATTTCTGTGTTTCATCATCAATGTGAAGGTCCAAGGGATACAGTAAACCTGCACTGGTGCATCGGAATCCAATACTGGTCTCCCAGGAGCCGCCCAAAGCACAAACTCTGAGAAGATTCACTCTTCTTGTACTTAAGTCGGCACTGTGCCTTTTATATTCAATTCCGATGCGATTTCTGTGTTTCATTGTCAATGTGAAGGTCCAAGGGATACAGTAAACCTGCACTGGTGCATCGGAATCCAATACTGGTCTCCCAGGAGCCGCCCAAAGCACAAACTCTGAGAAGATTCACTATTCTTGTACTTAAGTCGGCATTGTGCATTTTATATTCAATTCCGATGCGATTTCTGTGTTTCATCGTCAATGTGAAGGTCCAAGGCATACAGTAAACCTGCACTGGTGCATCGGAATCCAATACTGGTCTCCCAGGAGCCGCCCAAAGCACAAACTCTGAGAAGATTCACTCTTCTTGTACTTAAGTCGGCACTGTGCCTTTTATATTCAATTCCGATGCGATTTCTGTGTTTCATGGTCAATGTGAAGGTCCAAGGGATACAGTAAACCTGCACTGGTGCATCGGAATCCAATACTGGTCTCCCAGGAGCCGCCCAAAGCACAAACTCTGAGAAGATTCACTCTTCTTGTACTTAAGTCGGCACTGTGCCTTTTATATTCAATTCCGATGCGATTTCTGTGTTTCACCGTCAATGTGAAGGTCCAAGGGATACAGTAAACCTGCACTGGTGCATCGGAATCCAATACTGGTCTCCCAGGAGCCGCCCAAAGCACAAACTCTGAGAAGATTCACTCTTCTTGTACTTAAGTCGGCACTGTGTCTTTTATATTCAATTCCGATGCGATTTCTGTGTTTCGTTGTCAGTGTGAAGGTCCAAGGGATACAGTAAACCTGCACTGGTGCATCGGATCCAATACTGGTCTCCCTGGATCCGCTCAAAGCACAAACTCTTAGTAGACTCACTCTTCTTGTACTTAAGTCGGCATTGTGCCTTTTATATTCAATTCCGATGCGATTTCTGTGTTTCATTGTCAATGTGAAGGTCCAAGGGATACAGTAAACCTGCACTGGTGCATCGGAATCCAATACTGGTCTCCCAGGAGCCGCTCAAACCACAAACTCTTAGACTCACTCTTCTTGTACTTAAGTCGGCATTGTGCCTTTTATATTCAATTCCGATGCGATTTCTGTGTTTCATCGTCAATGTGAAAGTCCAAGGGACACAGTAAACCTGCACTGGTGCATCGGAATCCAATACTGGTCTCCCAGGATCCGCTCAAATCACAAACTCTTAGGAGACTCACTTTTCTTGTACTTAAGTCGGCATTGTGCCTTTTATATTCAATTCCGATGCGATTTCTGTGTTTCATTGTCAATGTGAAGGTTCAAGGGATACAGTAAACCTGCACTGGTGCATCGGAATCATATACTGGTCTCCCAGGAGCCGCCCAAAGCACAAACTCTGAGAAGATTCACTCTTCTTGTACTTAAGTCGGCACTGTGCCTTTTATATTCAATTCCGATGCGATTTCTGTGTTTCATCGTCAATGTGAAGGTCCAAGGGATACAGTAAACCTGCACTGGTGCATCGGAATCCAATACTGGTCTCCCAGGAGCCGCCCAAAGGACAAACTCTGAGAAGATTCACTCTTCTTGTACTTAAGTCGGCATTGTGCCTTTTATATTCAATTCCAATGCGATTTCTGTGTTTCATCGTCAATGTGAAGGTCCAAGGGATACAGTAAACCTGCACTGGTGCATCGGAATCCAATACTGGTCTCCCAGGAGCCGCCCAAAGCACAAACTCTGAGAAGATTCACTCTTCTTGTACTTAAGTCGGCACTGTGCCTTTTATATTCAATTCCGATGCGATTTCTGTGTTTCATCGTTAATGTGAAGGTCCAAGGGATACAGTAAACCTGCACTGGAGCATCGGAATCCAATACTGGTCTCCCAGGAGCCGCCCAAAGCACAAACTCTGAGAAGATTCACTCTTCTGTACTTAAGTCGGCACTGTGCCTTTTATATTCAATTCCGATGCGATTTCTGTGTTTCATCGTCAATGTGAAGGTCCAACGGATACAGTAAACCTGCACTGGTGCATCGGAATCCAATACTGGTCTCCCAGGAGCCGCCCAAAGCACAAACTCTGAGAAGATTCACTCTTCTTGTACTTAAGTCGGCACTGTGCCTTTTATATTCAATTCCGATGCGATTTCTGTGTTTCATGGTCAATGTGAAGGTCCAAGGGATACAGTAAACCTGCACTGGTGCATCGGAATCCAATACTGGTCTCCCAGGAGCCGCCCAAAGCACAAACTCTGAGAAGATTCACTCTTCTTGTACTTAAGTCGGCACTGTGCCTTTTATATTCAATTCCGATGCGATTTCTGTGTTTCATCGTCAATGTGAAGGTCCAAGGGATACAGTAAACCTGCACTGGTGCATCGGAATCCAATACTGGTCTCCCAGGAGCCGCCCAAAGCACAAACTCTGAGAAGATTCACTCTTCTTGTACTTAAGTCGGCACTGTGTCTTTTATATTCAATTCCGATGCGATTTCTGTGTTTCATTGTCAATGTGAAGGTCCAAGGGATACAGTAAACCTGCACTGGTGCATCGGAATCCAATACTGGTCTCCCAGCAGCCGCTCAAACCACAAACTCTTAGACTCACTCTTCTTGTACTTAAGTCGGCATTGTGCCTTTTATATTCAATTCCGATGCGATTTCTGTGTTTCATCGTCAATGTGAAAGTCCAAGGGACACAGTAAACCTGCACTGGTGCATCGGAATCCAATACTGGTCTCCCAGGATCCGCTCAAATCACAAACTCTTAGGAGACTCACTTTTCTTGTACTTAAGTCGGCATTGTGCCTTTTATATTCAATTCCGATGCGATTTCTGTGTTTCATTGTCAATGTGAAGGTTCAAGGGATACAGTAAACCTGCACTGGTGCATCGGAATCATATACTGGTCTCCCAGGAGCCGCCCAAAGCACAAACTCTGAGAAGATTCACTCTTCTTGTACTTAAGTCGGCACTGTGCCTTTTATATTCAATTCCGATGCGATTTCTGTGTTTCATCGTCAATGTGAAGGTCCAAGGGATACAGTAAACCTGCACTGGTGCATCGGAATCCAATACTGGTCTCCCAGGAGCCGCCCAAAGGACAAACTCTGAGAAGATTCACTCTTCTTGTACTTAAGTCGGCATTGTGCCTTTTATATTCAATTCCGATGCGATTTCTGTGTTTCATCGTCAATGTGAAGGTCCAAGGGATACAGTAAACCTGCACTGGTGCATCGGAATCCAATACTGGTCTCCCAGGAGCCGCTCAAAGCACAAACTCTGAGAAGATTCACTCTTCTTGTACTTAAGTCAGCACTGTGCCTTTTATATTCAATTCCGATGCGATTTCTGTGTTTCATCGTTAATGTGAAGGTCCAAGGGATACAGTAAACCTGCACTGGAGCATCGGAATCCAATACTGGTCTCCCAGGAGCCGCCCAAAGCACAAACTCTGAGAAGATTCACTCTTCTGTACTTAAGTCGGCACTGTGCCTTTTATATTCAATTCCGATGCGATTTCTGTGTTTCATCGTCAATGTGAAGGTCCAACGGATACAGTAAACCTGCACTGGTGCAACGGAATCCAATACTGGTCTCCCAGGAGCCGCCCAAAGCACAAACTCTGAGAAGATTCACTCTTCTTGTACTTAAGTCGGCATTGTGCCTTTTATATTCAATTCCGATGCGATTTCTGTGTTTCATCGTCAATGTGAAGGTCCAAGGGATACAGAAAACCTGCACTGGTGCATCGGAATCCAATACTGGTCTCCCAAGAGCCGCCCAAAGCACAAACTCTGAGAAGATACACTCTTCTTGTACTTAAGTCGGCACTGTGCCTTTTATATTCAATTCCGATGCGATTTCTGTGTTTCATCGTCAATGTGAAGGTCCAAGGGATACAGTAAACCTGCACTGGTGCATCGTAATCCAATACTGGTCTCACAGGAGCCGCCCAAAGCACAAACTCTTAGGAGACTCACTCTTCTTGTACTTAAGTCGGCACTGTGCCTTTTATATTCAATTCCGATGCGATTTCTGTGTTTCATCGTCAATGTGAAGGTCCAAGGGATACAGTAAACCTGCACTGGTGCATCGTAATCCAATACTGGTCTCACAGGAGCCGCCCAAAGCACAAACTCTGAGAAGATTCACTCTTCTTGTACTTAAGTCGGCACTGTGCCTTTTATATTCAATTCCGATGCGATTTCTGTGTTTCATTGTCAATGTGAAGGTCCAAGGGATACAGTAAACCTGCACTGGTGCATCGGAATCCAATACTGGTCTCCCAGGAGCCGCCCAAAGCACAAACTCTGAGAAGATTCAATCTTCTTGTACTTAAGTCGGCACTGTGCCTTTTATATTCAATTCCGATGCGATTTCTGTGTTTCATTGTCAATGTGAAGGTCCAAGGGATACAGTAAACCTGCACTGGTGCATCGGATCCAATACTGGTCTCCCCGGATCCGCTCAAAGCACAAACTCTTAGGAGACTCACTCTTCTTGTACTTAAGTCGGCATTGTGCCTTTTATATTCAATTCCGATGCGATTTCTGTGTTTCATTGTCAATGTGAAGGTCCAAGGGATACAGTAAACCTGCACTGGTGCATCGGAATCCAATACTGGTCTCCCAGGAGCCACTCAAACCACAAACTCTTAGACTCACTCTTCTTGTACTTAAGTCGGCATTGTGCCTTTTATATTCAATTCCGATGCGATTTCTGTGTTTCATCGTCAATGTGAAAGTCCAAGGGACACAGTAAACCTGCACTGGTGCATCGGAATCCAATACTGGTCTCCCAGGATCCGCTCAAATCACAAAATCTTAGGAGACTCACTTTTCTTGTACTTAAGTCGGCATTGTGCCTTTTATATTCAATTCCGATGCGATTTCTGTGTTTCATTGTCAATGTGAAGGTTCAAGGGATACAGTAAACCTGCACTGGTGCATCGGAATCATATACTGGTCTCCCAGGAGCCGCCCAAAGCACAAACTCTGAGAAGATTCACTCTTCTTGTACTTAAGTCGGCACTGTGCCTTTTATATTCAATTCCGATGCGATTTCTGTGTTTCATCGTCAATGTGAAGGTCCAAGGGATACAGTAAACCTGCACTGGTGCATCGGAATCCAATACTGGTCGCCCAGGAGCCGCTCAAACCACAAACTCTTAGGAGATTCACTCTTCTTGTACTTAAGCCGGCACTGTGCCTTTTATATTCAATTCCGATGCGATTTCTGTGTTTCATTGTCAATGTGAAGGTCCAAGGGATACAGTAAACCTGCACTGGTGCATTGGAATCCTATACTGGTCTCCCAGGAGCCGCCCAAAGCACAAACTCTGAGAAGATTCACTCTTCTTGTACTTAAGTCGGCACTGTGCCTTTTATATTCAATTCCGATGCGATTTCTGTGTTTCATCGTTAATGTGAAGGTCCAAGGGATACAGTAAACCTGCACTGGAGCATCGGAATCCAATACTGGTCTCCCAGGAGCCGCCCAAAGCACAAACTCTGAGAAGATTCACTCTTCTGTACTTAAGTCGGCACTGTGCCTTTTATATTCAATTCCGATGCGATTTCTGTGTTTCATCGTCAATGTGAAGGTCCAACGGATACAGTAAACCTGCACTGGTGCATCGGAATCCAATACTGGTCTCCCAGGAGCCGCCCAAAGCACAAACTCTGAGAAGATTCACTCTTCTTGTACTTAAGTCGGCATTGTGCCTTTTATATTCAATTCCGATGCGATTTCTGTGTTTCATCGTCAATGTGAAGGTCCAAGGGATACAGAAAACCTGCACTGGTGCATCGGAATCCAATACTGGTCTCCCAAGAGCCGCCCAAAGCACAAACTCTGAGAAGATTCACTCTTCTTGTACTTAAGTCGGCACTGTGCCTTTTATATTCAATTCCGATGCGATTTCTGTGTTTCATCGTCAATGTGAAGGTCCAAGGGATACAGTAAACCTGCACTGGTGCATCGTAATCCAATACTGGTCTCACAGGAGGCGCCCAAAGCACAAACTCTGAGAAGATTCACTCTTCTTGTACTTAAGTCGGCACTGTGCCTTTTATATTCAATTCCGATGCGATTTCTGTGTTTCATCGTCAATGTGAAGGTCCAAGGGATACAGTAAACCTGCACTGGTGCATCGTAATCCAATACTGGTCTCACAGGAGCCGCCCAAAGCACAAACTCTGAGAAGATTCACTCTTCTTGTACTTAAGTCGGCACTGTGCCTTTTATATTCAATTCCGATGCGATTTCTGTGTTTCATTGTCAATGTGAAGGTCCAAGGGATACAGTAAACCTGCACTGGTGCATCTGAATCCAATACTGGTCTCCCAGGAGCCGCCCAAAGCACAAACTCTGAGAAGATTCAATCTTCTTGTACTTAAGTCGGCACTGTGCCTTTTATATTCAATTCCGATGCGATTTCTGTGTTTCATTGTCAATGTGAAGGTCCAAGGGATACAGTAAACCTGCACTGGTGCATCGGAATCCAATACTGGTCTCCCAGGAGCCGCTCAAAGCACAAACTCTGAGAAGATTCGCTCTTCTTGTACTTAAGTCGGCACTGTGCCTTTTATATTCAATTCCGATGCGATTTCTGTGTTTCATTGTCAATGTGAAGGTTCAAGGGATACAGTAAACCTGCACTGGTGCATCGGAATCCAATACTGGTCTCCCAGGAGCCGCTCTAAGCACAAACTCTGAGAAGATTCACTCTTCTTGTACTTAAGTCGGCACTGTGCCTTTTATATTCAATTCCGATGCGATTTCTGTGTTTCATCGTCAATGTGAAGGTCCAAGGGATACAGTAAACCTGCACTGGTGCATCGGAATCCAATACTGGTCTCCCAGGAGCCGCTCAAACCACAAACTCTTAGGCGACTCACTCTTCTTGTACTTAAGTCTTCACTGTGTCTTTTATATTCATTTCCGATGCGGTTTCTGTGTTTCATTGTCAATGTGAAGGTCCAAGGGATACAGTAAACCTGCACTGGTGCATCGGAATCCAATACTGGTCTCCCAGGAGCCGCTCAAACCACAAACTCTTAGGAGACTCACTCTTCTTGTACTTAAGTCGGCACTGTGTCTTTTATATTCAATTCCGATGCGATTTCTGTGTTTCATTGTCAAAGTGAAGGTCCAAGGGATACAGTAAACGGGCGCTGGTGCATCGGAAACCAATACTGGTCTCCCAGGATCCGCTCAAAGCACAAACTCTGAGAAGATTCACTCTTCTTGTACTGAAGTCGGCATTGTGCCTTTTATATTCAATTCCGATGCGATTTCTGTGTTTCATCGTCAATGTGAAGGTCCAAGGGATACAGTAAACCTGCACTGGTGCATCGGAATCCAATACTGGTCTCCCAGGAGCCGCCCAAAGCACAAACTCTGAGAAGATTCACTCTTCTTGTACTTAAGTCGGCACTGTGTCTTTTATATTCAATTCCGATGTGATTTCTGTGTTTCATTGTCAATGTGAAGGTCCAAGTGATACAGTAAACCTGCACTGGTGCATCGGAATCCAATACTGGTCTCCCAGGAGCCGCTCAAAGCACAAACTCTGAGAAGATCCACTCTTCTTGTACTTAAGTCGGCATTGTGCCTTTTATATTCAATTCCGATGCGATTTCTGTGTTTCATCGTCAATGTGAAGGTCCAAGGGATACAGTAAACCTGCACTGGTGCATCGGAATTAAATACTGGTCTCCCAGGAGCCGCCCAAAGCACAAACTCTGAGAAGATTCACTCTTCTTGTACTTAAGTCGGCACTGTGCCTTTTATATTCAATTCCGATGCGATTTCTGTGTTTCATCGTCAATGTGAAGGTCCAAGGGATACAGTAAACCTGCACTGGTGTATCGGAATCCAATACTGGTCTCCCAGGAGCCGCCCAAAGCACAAACTCTGAGAAGATTCACTCTTCTTGTACTTAAGTCGGCACTGTGCCTTTTATATTCAATTCCGATGCGATTTCTGTGTTTCATCGTCAATGTGAAGGTCCAAGGGATACAGTAAACCTGCACTGGTGCATCGGAATCCAATACTGGTCTCCCAGGAGCCGCCCAAAGCACAAACTCCGAGAAGATTCACTATTCTTGTACTTAAGTCGGCATTGTGCATTTTATATTCAATTCCGATGCGATTTCTGTGTTTCATCGTCAATGTGAAGGTCCAAGGCATACAGTAAACCTGCACTGGTGCATCGGAATCCAATACTGGGCTCCCAGGAGCCGCCCAAAGCACAAACTCTGAGAAGATTCGCTCTTCTTGTACTTAAGTCGGCACTGTGCCTTTTATATTCAATTCCGATGCGATTTCTGTGTTTCATCGTCAATGTGAAGGTCCAAGGGATACAGTTAACCTGCACTGGTGAATCGGAATCCAATACTGGTCTCCCAGGAGACGCCCAAAGCACAAACTCTGAGAAGATTCACTTTTCTTGTACTTAAGTCGGCACTGTGCCTTTTATATTCAATTCCGATGCGATTTCTGTGTTTCATTGTCAATGTGAAGGTCCAAGGGATACAGTAAACCTGCACTGGTGCATCGGATCCAATACTGGTCTCCCTGGATCCGCTCAAAGCACAAACTCTTAGGAGACTCACTCTTCTTGTACTTAAGTCGGCATTGTGCCTTTTATATTCAATTCCGATGCGATTTCTGTGTTTCATTGTCAATGTGAAGGTCCAAGGGATACAGTAAACCTGCACTGGTGCATCGGAATCCAATACTGGTCTCCCAGGAGCCGCTCAAACCACAAACTCTTAGACTCACTCTTCTTGTACTTAAGTCGGCATTGTGCCTTTTATATTCAATTCCGATGCGATTTCTGTGTTTCATCGTCAATGTGAAAGTCCAAGGGACACAGTAAACCTGCACTGGTGCATCGGAATCCAATACTGGTCTCCCAGGATCCGCTCAAATCACAAACTCTTAGGAGACTCACTTTTCTTGTACTTAAGTCGGCATTGTGCCTTTTATATTCAATTCCGATGCGATTTCTGTGTTTCATTGTCAATGTGAAGGTTCAAGGGATACAGTAAACCTGCACTGGTGCATCGGAATCATATACTGGTCTCCCAGGAGCCGCCCAAAGCACAAACTCTGAGAAGATTCACTCTTCTTGTACTTAAGTCGGCACTGTGCCTTTTATATTCAATTCCGATGCGATTTCTGTGTTTCATCGTCAATGTGAAGGTCCAAGGGATACAGTTAACCTGCACTGGTGCATCGGAATCCAATACTGGTCTCCCAGGAGCCGCCCAAAGGACAAACTCTGAGAAGATTCACTCTTCTTGCACTTAAGTCGGCATTGTGCCTTTTATATTCAATTCCGATGCGATTTCTGTGTTTCATCGTCAATGTGAAGGTCCAAGGGATACAGTAAACCTGCACTGGTGCATCGGAATCCAATACTGGTCTCCCAGGAGCCGCCCAAAGCACAAACTCTGAGAAGATTCACTCTTCTTGTACTTAAGTCGGCACTGTGCCTTTTATATTCAATTCCGATGCGATTTCTGTGTTTCATCGTTAATGTGAAGGTCCAAGAGATACAGTAAACCTGCACTGGAGCATCGGAATCCAATACTGGTCTCCCAGGAGCCGCCCAAAGCACAAACTCTGAGAAGATTCACTCTTCTGTACTTAAGTCAGCACTGTGCCCTTTATATTCAATTCCGATGCGATTTCTGTGTTTCATCGTCAATGTGAAGGTCCAACGGATACAGTAAACCTGCACTGGTGCATCGGAATCCAATACTGGTCTCCCAAGAGCCGCCCAAAGGACAAACTCTGAGAAGATTCACTCTTCTTGTACTTAAGTCGGCACTGTGCCTTTTATATTCAATTCCGATGCGATTTCTGTGTTTCATCGTCAATGTGAAGGTCCAAGGGATACAGTAAACCTGCACTGGTGCATCGGAATCCAATACTGGTCTCCCAGGAGCCGCCCAAAGCACAACCTCTGAGAAGATTCAATCTTCTTGTACTTAAGTCGGCACTGTGTCTTTTATATTCAATTCCGATGCGATTTCTGTGTTTCATTGTCAATGTGAAGGTCCAAGGGATACAGTAAACCTGCACTGGTGCATCGGAATCCAATACTGGTCTCCCAGGAGCCGCCCAAAGCACATACTCTGAGAAGATTCAATCTTCTTGTACTTAAGTCGGCATTGTGCCTTTTATATTCAATTCCGATGCGATTTCTGTGTTTCATCGTCAATGTGAAGGTCCAAGGGATACAGTAAACCTGCACTGGTGCATCGGAATCCAATACTGGTACCCAGGAACCGCAAAAAGCACAAACTCTGAGAAGATTCACTCTTCTTGTACTTAAGTCGGCACTGTGCCTTTTATATTCAATTCCGATGCGATCTCTGTGTTTCATCGTCAATGTGAAGGTCCAAGGGATACAGTAAACCTGCACTGGTGCATCGTAATCCAATACTGGTCTCACAGGAGCCGCCCAAAGCACAAACTCTGAGAAGATTCACTCTTCTTGTACTTAAGTCGGCACTGTGCCTTTTATATTCAATTCCGATGCGATTTCTGTGTTTCATTGTCAATGTGAAGGTCCAAGGGATACAGTAAACCTGCACTGGTGCATCGGAATCCAATACTTGTCTCCCAGGAGCCGCCCAAAGCACAAACTCTGAGAAGATTCAATCTTCTTGTACTTAAGTCGGCACTGTGCCTTTTATATTCAATTCCGATGCGATTTCTGTGTTTCATTGTCAATGTGAAGGTCCAAGGGATACAGTAAACCTGCACTGGTGCATCGGAATCCAATACTGGTCTCCCAGGAGCCGCTCAAAGCACAAACTCTGAGAAGATTCGCTCTTCTTGTACTTAAGTCGGCACTGTGCCTTTTATATTCAATTCCGATGCGATTTCTGTGTTTCATTGTCAATGTGAAGGTTCAAGGGATACAGTAAACCTGCACTGGTGCATCGGAATCCAATACTGGTCTCCCAGGAGCCGCTCAAAGCACAAACTCTGAGAAGATTCACTCTTCTTGTACTTAAGTCGGCACTGTGCCTTTTATATTCAATTGCGATGCGATTTCTGTGTTTCATCGTCAATGTGAAGGTCCAAGGGATACAGTAAACCTGCACTGGTTCATCGGAATCCAATACTGGTCTCCCAGGAGCCGCTCAAACCACAAACTCTTAGGCGACTCACTCTTCTTGTACTTAAGTCTTCACTGTGTCTTTTATATTCATTTCCGATGCGATTTCTGTGTTTCATTGTCAATGTGAAGGTCAAAGGGATACAGTAAACCTGCACTGGTGCATCGGAATCCAATACTGGTCTCCCTGGAGCCGCTCAAACCACAAACTCTTAGGAGACTCACTCTTCTTGTACTTAAGTCGGCACTGTGTCTTTTATATTCAATTCAGATGCGATTTCTGTGTTTCATTGTCAAAGTGAAGGTCCAAGGGCTACAGTAAACCTGCGCTGGTGCATCGGAAACCAATACTGGTCTCCCAGGATCCGCTCAAAGCACAAACTCTGAGAAGATTCACTCTTCTTGTACTTAAGTCGGCACTGTGCCTTTTATATTCAATTCCGATGCGATTTCTGTGTTTCATCGTCAATGTGAAGGTCCAAGGGATACAGTAAACCTGCACTGGTGCATCGGAATCCAATACTGGTCTCCCAGGAGCCGCCCAAAGCACAAACTCTGAGAAGATTCACTCTTCTTGTACTTAAGTCGGCACTGTGTCTTTTATATTCAATTCCGATGCGATTTCTGTGTTTCATCGTCAATGTGAAGGTCCAAGGGATACAGTAAACCTGCACTGGTGCATCGGAATCCAATACTGGTCTCCCAGGAGCCGCTCAAACCACAAACTCTTAGGAGACTCACTCTTCTTGTACTTAAGTCGGCACTGTGTCTTTTATATTCAATTCCGATGCGATTTCTGTGTTTCATTGTCAATGTGAAGGTCCTAGGGATACAGTGACCTGCAGTGGTGCATCGGAATCCAATACTGGTCTCCCAGGAGCCGCCCAAAGCACAAACTCTGAGAAGATTCACTCTTCTTGTACTTAAGTCGGCACTGTGTCTTTTATATTCAATTCCGATGTGATTTCTGTGTTTCATTGTCAATGTGAAGGTCCAAGGGATACAGTAAACCTGCACTGGTGCATCGGAATCCAATACTGGTCTCCCAGGAGCCGCTCAAAGCACAAACTCTGAGAAGATTCACTCTTCTTGTACTTAAGTCGGCATTGTGCCTTTTATATTCAATTCCGATGCGATTTCTGTGTTTCATCGTCAATGTGAAGGTCCAAGGGATACAGTAAACCTGCACTGGTGCATCGGAATTAAATACTGGTATCCCAGGAGCCGCCCAAAGCACAAACTCTGAGAAGATTCACTCTTCTTGTACTTAAGTCGGCACTGTGCCTTTTATATTCAATTCCGATGCGATTTCTGTGTTTCATCGTCAATGTGAAGGTCCAAGGGATACAGTAAACCTGCACTGGTGTATCGGAATCCAATACAGGTCTCCCAGGAGCCGCCCAAAGCACAAACTCTGAGAAGATTCACTCTTCTTGTACTTAAGTCGGCACTGTGCCTTTTATATTCAATTCCGATGCGATTTCTGTGTTTCATCGTCAATGTGAAGGTCCAAGGGATACAGTAAACCTGCACTGGTGCATCGGAATCCAATACTGGTCTCCCAGGAGCCGTCCAAAGCACAAACTCCGAGAAGATTCACTATTCTTGTACTTAAGTCGGCATTGTGCATTTTATATTCAATTCCGATGCGATTTCTGTGTTTCATCGTCAATGTGAAGGTCCAAGGCATACAGTAAACCTGCACTGGTGCATCGGAATCCAATACTGGGCTCCCAGGAGCCGCCCAAAGCACAAACTCTGAGAAGATTCGCTCTTCTTGTACTTAAGTCGGCACTGTGCCTTTTATATTCAATTCCGATGCGATTTCTGTGTTTCATCGTCAATGTGAAGGTCCAAGGGATACAGTTAACCTCCACTGGTGCATCGGAATCCAATACTGGTCTCCCAGGAGACGCCCAAAGCACAAACTCTGAGAAGATTCACTCTTCTTGTACTTAAGTCGGCACTGTGCCTTTTATATTCAATTCCGATGCGATTTCTGTGTTTCATCGTCAATGTGAAGGTCCAAGGGAAACAGTTAACCTGCACTGGTGCATCGGAATCCAATACTGGTCTCCCAGGAGCCGCCCAAAGCACAAACTCTGAGAAGATTCACTCTTCTTGTACTTAAGTTGGCACTGTGTCTTTTATATTCAATTCCGATGCGATTTCTGTGTTTCATTGTCAATGTGAAGGTCCAAGGGATACAGTAAACCTGCACTGGTGCATCGGAATCCAATACTGGTCTCCCAGGATCCGCTCAAAGCACAAACTCTTAGGAGACTCACTCGTCTTGTACTTAAGTCGGCATTGTGCCTTTTATATTCAATTCCGATGCGATTTCTGTGTTTCATTGTCAATGTGAAGGTCCAAGGGATACAGTAAACCTGCACTGGTGGATCGGAATCCAATACTGGTCTCCCAGGAGCCGCCCAAAGCACAAACTCTGAGAAGATTCACTTTTCTTGTACTTAAGTCGGCACTGTGCCTTTTATATTCAATTCCGATGCGATTTCTGTGTTTCATCGTCAATGTGAAGGTCCAAGGGATACAGTAAACCTGCACTGGTGCATCGGAATCCAATACTGGTCTCCCAGGAGCGGCCCAAAACACAAACTCTGAGAAGATTCACTATTCTTGTACTTAAGTCGGCACTGTGCCTTTTATATTCAATTCCGATGCGATTTCTGTGTTTCATCGTCAATGTGAAGGTCCAAGGGATACAGTAAACCTGCACTGGTGCATCGGAATCCAATACTGGTCTCCCAGGAGCCGCCCAAAGCACAAACTCTGAGAAGATTCACTCTTCTTGTACTTAAGTCGGCACTGTGCCTTTTATATTCAATTCCGATGCGATTTCTGTGTTTCATTGTCAACGTGAAGGTCCAAGGGATACAGATAACCTGCACTGGTGCATCGGAATCCAATACTGGTCTCCCAGGATCCGCTCAAAGCACAAACTCTTAGGAGACTCACTCTTCTTGTACTTAAGTCGGCATTGTGCCTTTTATATTCAATTCCGATGCGATTTCTGTGTTTCATTGTCAATGTGAAGGTCCAAGGGATACAGTAAACCTTCACTGGTGCATCGGAATCCAATACTGGTCTCCCAGGAGCCGCCCAAAGCACAAACTCTGAGAAGATTCACTCTTCTTGTACTTAAGTCGGCACTGTGCCTTTTATATTCAATTCCGATGCGATTTCTGTGTTTCATCGTCAATGTGAAGTCCAAGGGATACAGTAAACCTGCACTGGTGCATCGGAATCCAATACTGGTCTCCCAGGAGCCGCCCAAAGCACAAACTCTGAGAAGATTCACTCTTCTTGTACTTAAGTCGGCACTGGGCCTTTTATATTCAATTCCGATGCGATTTCTGTGTTTCATCGTCAATGTGAAGTCTAAGGGATACAGTAAACCTGCACTGGTGCATCGGAATCCTATACTGGTCTCCCAGGAGCCGCCCAAAGCACAAACTCTGAGAAGATTCACTCTTCTTGTACTTAAGTCGGCACTGTGCCATTTATATTCAATTCCGATGCGATTTCTGTGTTTCATCGTCAATGTGAAGGTCCAAGGGATACAGTAAACCTGCACTGGTGCATCGGAATCCAATACTGGGCTCCCAGGAGCCGCCCAAAGCACAAACTCTGAGAAGATTCACTCTTCTTGTACTTAAGTCGGCACTGTGCCTTTTATATTCAATTCCGATGCGATTTCTGTGTTTCATCGTCAATGTGAAGGTCCAAGGGATACAGTAAACCTGCACTGGTGCATCGGAATCCAATACTGGTCTCACAGGAGCCGCCCAAAGCACAAACTCTGAGAAGATTCACTATTCTTGTACTTAAGTCGGCATTGTGCCTTTTATATTCAATTCCGATTCGATTTCTGTGTTTCATCGTCAATGTGAAGGTCCAAGGCATACAGTAAACCTGCACTGGTGCATCGGAATCCAATACTGGTCTCCCAGGAGCCGCCCAAAGCACAAACTCTGAGAAGATTCACTCTTCTTGTACTTAAGTCGGCACTGTGTCTTTTATATTCAATTCCGATGCGATTTCTGTGTTTCATTGTCAATGTGAAGGTCCAAGGGATACAGTAAACCTGCACTGGTGCATCGGAATCCAATACTGGTCTCCCAGGAGCCGCTCAAACCACAAACTCTTAGGAGACTCACTCTTCTTGTACTTAAGTCGGCACTGTGTCTTTTATATTCAATTCCGATGCGATTTCTGTGTTTCATTGTCAATGTGAAGGTCCTAGGGATACAGTAAACCTGCAGTGGTGCATCGGAATCCAATACTGGTCTCCCAGGAGCCGCCCAAAGCACAAACTCTGAGAAGATTCACTCTTCTTGTACTTAAGTCGGCACTGTGTCTTTTATATTCAATTCCGATGTGATTTCTGTGTTTCATTGTCAATGTGAAGGTCCAAGGGATACAGTAAACCTGCACTGGTGCATCGGAATCCAATACTGGTCTCCCAGGAGCCGCTCAAAGCACAAACTCTGAGAAGATTCACTCTTCTTGTACTTAAGTCGGCATTGTGCCTTTTATATTCAATTCCGATGCGATTTCTGTGTTTCATCGTCAATGTGAAGGTCCAAGGGATACAGTAAACCTGCACTGGTGCATCGGAATTAAATACTGGTCTCCCAGGAGCCGCCCAAAGCACAAACTCTGAGAAGATTCACTCTTCTTGTACTTAAGTCGGCACTGTGCCTTTTATATTCAATTCCGATGCGATTTCTGTGTTTCATCGTCAATGTGAAGGTCCAAGGGATACAGTAAACCTGCACTGGTGTATCGGAATCCAATACTGGTCTCCCAGGAGCCGCCCAAAGCACAAACTCTGAGAAGATTCACTCTTCTTGTACTTAAGTCGGCACTGTGCCTTTTATATTCAATTCCGATGCGATTTCTGTGTTTCATCGTCAATGTGAAGGTCCAAGGGATACAGTAAACCTGCACTGGTGCATCGGAATCCAATACTGGTCTCCCAGGAGCCGCCCAAAGCACAAACTCTGAGAAGATTCGCTCTTCTTGTACTTAAGTCGGCACTGTGCCTTTTATATTCAATTCCGATGCGATTTCTGTGTTTCATCGTCAATGTGAAGGTCCAAGGGATACAGTTAACCTGCACTGGTGCATCGGAATCCAATACTGGTCTCCCAGGAGCGGCCCAAAACACAAACTCTGAGAAGATTCACTCTTCTTGTACTTAAGTCGGCACTGTGCCTTTTATATTCAATTCCGATGCGATTTCTGTGTTTCATCGTCAATGTGAAGGTCCAAGGGATACAGTAAACCTGCACTGGTGCATCGGAATCCAATACTGGTCTCCCAGGAGCCGCCCAAAGCACAAACTCTGAGAAGATTCACTCTTCTTGTACTTAAGTCGGCACTGTGCCTTTTATATTCAATTCCGATGCGATTTCTGTGTTTCATTGTCAACGTGAAGGTCCAAGGGATACAGAAAACCTGCACTGGTGCATCGGAATCCAATACTGGTCTCCCAGGATCCGCTCAAAGCACAAACTCTTAGGAGACTCACTCTTCTTGTACTTAAGTCGGCATTGTGCCTTTTATATTCAATTCCGATGCGATTTCTGTGTTTCATTGTCAATGTGAAGGTCCAAGGGATACAGTAAACCTTCACTGGTGCATCGGAATCCAATACTGGTCTCCCAGGAGCCGCCCAAAGCACAAACTCTGAGAAGATTCACTCTTCCTGTACTTAAGTCGGCACTGTGCCTTTTATATTCAATTCCGATGCGATTTCTGTGTTTCATCGTCAATGTGAAGTCCAAGGGATACAGTAAACCTGCACTGGTGCATCGGAATCCAATACTGGTCTCCCAGGAGCCGCCCAAAGCACAAACTCTGAGAAGATTCACTCTTCTTGTACTTAAGTCGGCACTGTGTCTTTTATATTCAATTCCGATGCGATTTCTGTGTTTCATCGTCAATGTGAAGTCTAAGGGATACAGTAAACCTGCACTGGTGCATCGGAATCCTATACTGGTCTCCCAGGAGCCGCCCAAAGCACAAACTCTGAGAAGATTCACTCTTCTTGTACTTAAGTCGGCACTGTGCCTTTTATATTCAATTCCGATGCGATTTCTGTGTTTCATCGTCAATGTGAAGGTCCAAGGGATACAGTAAACCTGCACTGGTGCATCGGAATCCAATACTGGGCTCCCAGGAGCCGCCCAAAGCACAAACTCTGAGAAGATTCACTCTTCTTGTACTTAAGTCGGCACTGTGCCTTTTATATTCAATTCCGATGCGATTTCTGTGTTTCATCGACAATGTGAAGGTCCAAGGGATACAGTAAACCTGCACTGGTGCATCGGAATCCAATACTGGTCTCCCAGGAGCCGCCCAAAGCACAAACTCTGAGAAGATTCACTATTCTTGTACTTAAGTCGGCATTGTGCCTTTTATATTCAATTCCGATTCGATTTCTGTGTTTCATCGTCAATGTGAAGGTCCAAGGGATACAGTAAACCTGCACTGGTGCATCGGAATCCAATACTGGTCTCCCAGGAGCCGCTCAAACCACAAAGTTCTTAGGAGACTCACTCTTCTTGTACTTAAGTCGGCACTGTGTCTTTTATATTCAATTCCGATGCGATTTCTGTGTTTCATCGTCAATGTGAAGGTCCAAGGGATACAGTAAACCTGCACTGGTGCATCGGAATCCAATACTGGTCTCCCAGGAGCCGCTCAAACCACAAACTCTTAGGAGACTCACTCTTCTTGTACTTAAGTCGGCACTGTGTCTTTTATATTCAATTCCGATGCGATTTCTGTGTTTCATTGTCAATGTGAAGGTCCTAGGGATACAGTAAACCTGCAGTGGTGCATCGGAATCCAATACTGGTCTCCCAGGAGCCGCCCAAAGCACAAACTCTGAGAAGATTCACTCTTCTTGTACTTAAGTCGGCACTGTGTCTTTTATATTCAATTCCGATGTGATTTCTGTGTTTCATTGTCAATGTGAAGGTCCAAGGGATACAGTAAACCTGCACTGGTGCATCGGAATCCTATACTGGTCTCCCAGGAGCCGCTCAAAGCACAAACTCTGAGAAGATTCACTCTTCTTGTACTTAAGTCGGCACTGTGCCTTTTATATTCAATTCCGATGCGATTTCTGTGTTTCATCGTCAATGTGAAGGTCCAAGGAATACAGTAAACCTGCACTGGTGTATCGGAATCCAATACTGGTCTCCCAGGAGCCGCCCAAAGCACAAACTCTGAGAAGATTCACTCTTCTTGTACTTAAGTCGGCACTGTGCCTTTTATATTCAATTCCGATGCGATTTCTGTGTTTCATCGTCAATGTGAAGGTCCAAGGGATACAGTAAACCTGCACTGGTGCATCGGAATCCAATACTGGTCTCCCAGGAGCCGCCCAAAGCACAAACTCCGAGAAGATTCACTATTCTTGTACTTAAGTCGGCATTGTGCATTTTATATTCAATTCCGATGCGATTTCTGTGTTTCATCGTCAATGTGAAGGTCCAAGGCATACAGTAAACCTGCACTGGTGCATCGGAATCCAATACTGGGCTCCCAGGAGCCGCCCAAAGCACAAACTCTGAGAAGATTCGCTCTTCTTGTACTTAAGTCGGCACTGTGCCTTTTATATTCAATTCCGATGCGATTTCTGTGTTTCATCGTCAATGTGAAGGTCCAAGGGATACAGTTAACCTGCACTGGTGCATCGGAATCCAATACTAGTCTCCCAGGAGCGGCCCAAAACACAAACTCTGAGAAGATTCACTCTTCTTGTACTTAAGTCGGCACTGTGCCTTTTATATTCAATTCCGATGCGATTTCTGTGTTTCATCGTCAATGTGAAGGTCCAAGGGATACAGTAAACCTGCACTGGTGCATCGGAATCCAATACTGGTCTCCCAGGAGCCGCCCAAAGCACAAACTCTGAGAAGATTCACTCTTCTTGTACTTAAGTCGGCACTGTGCCTTTTATATTCAATTCCGATGCGATTTCTGTGTTTCATTGTCAACGTGAAGGTCCAAGGGATACAGAAAACCTGCACTGGTGCATCGGAATCCAATACTGGTCTCCCAGGATCCGCTCAAAGCACAAACTCTTAGGAGACTCACTCTTCTTGTACTTAAGTCGGCATTGTGCCTTTTATATTCAATTCCGATGCGATTTCTGTGTTTCA